>NC_054471.1:5294851-5594851 GCF_017639515.1 Carcharodon carcharias | reverse complement strand
CATTAGACATTTAATTCCATGGTGGGATTTGAACCCAGGTCCCCAGAGCATTATCCTGGGTCTCTGGATTATCAGTCCAGTGACAATACCACCACGCCATCACCTTCCCCCATCTGAAAAGTGGCATCTTTGACACTCCAGCACTCCGTCAATACTGCATTGGAGTATCAGTCTTGATTTTTGTGCTCAAGCCCTGGATGGGGGCTTGAACCTGGAACATTGTGATTCAGAGGTGAGAATGCTACCAACTGAGCCACAGCTAGCATATAAAGGTTGAGAATGAGAGGACATAGGCAATTAAATTAAGAGATTTCGATTAGAGAGCAAGTCTATACATCAAGCATTGTGAGGCTCTGGAATGCTGAAGTTAGTAATTGTAACAAGGGGCATGTCAATATTTAAGAATAATGTGTTTGGGTGGAGAAGGAAAGAAAGGGACTGGGATTACGGTATGGGATGAGAGCACTGCTGATTTAGAGGAGGAACAGTAACACAAACTGAGTCGAATGGCTGGTGTCCACTCACTCATTTTTCTAGAACCGCTTTATCCTATTCAGGGTCACAGAGAGCCAGAGCCTATCCTAACAGGCAATGGGCACTAGGCAGGGCACACCCAGGATGAGATGACAGCCCATCCCAGGGCACACACGCACACACTGGGGGGCAATTTACTGGAGCCAATCCACCTAACCAGCACGTTTTTGGATGGTGGGAGGAAACTGGAGCACCTGGTGGAAACCCACACAGACATGGGGAGAACGGCTCAGACTCGAACCTGGGCCCCTGGAGCTGTGAAGCAGCAGCACTATCCTGGGTGGTTTCCATCTTCCGAAAGTCAAGTAACTTGCAATGAGATATAAAATTAAAAAACCTTTTATTTCTCACATCTTCAAAGAGACACTAATAAATTCACCCATCCTATACATCCAGCAGGGATCAATACTCAAAGGAGCACTGGGCAGAAAATTCTGGACAGTACCCATATCTCAGAACTGACCTCCCTCCTGGGCCAAGTGTTTTGTCCACGGCCGATGTTATTCGCTGAGCAAGCCAAACCCCAGAGGGAAACTTGTCTTACTGCTCATAGCTTTTTTTTTGTATTTGAAAACGAGGGGGAAGTTACAAATTCCAGAAGATAGAATCCCAGTAACACTTTTAGGATTTTAAAATTAAAAGTTTTAGTAACAAGAAGAAAATAAAGTTAAGTACACAAGATTAAAATTATAATGTGAAACAGTCTTATAAAACATTCCCCAAAAAAAGCTCACTTGGTCAGAATACACAAGTAAACTATCTGGCAACAGCTCCATTATAGATTTTATCATAAAAATCCAGTAATACTACCCAAGGTAAAACTGCTGCTGCTTTAAGAAAAGGTATACTGCACGACTTCCCACTCTCTTCCACTCTGCTGTGGAAGCAGTCACTCTGCTGTCCTCCTTTCTAACATCTGGGGGGCTAGTGCCAAAATTGGGAGAGCTGTCTCACAGACTAGTCAAACAACAGCCTGATACAGTCACCCTCATAGAATCATACCTTACAGCTAATGTCCCAGACATCACCGTAACTATCCTAGTGGGACAGGACATACCCAGCAGAGGTGATGGCACAGTTGTATACAGTCGGAGTTGCCCTGGGAGTCCTCAACATCAATACCGGATTCCATGAAGTCTCACGGCATCAGGTCAAACATGGGCAAGGAAGCCTTCTGCTGAATTACCACGTACCTCCCTCCCTCAGCTGGTGAATCAGTGCCTCCTCCATGTTGAACACCACTTAGCGGAAGCACTGAGGATGGCAAGGTTGCAGAATGTACTCTGGGTGGGGACTTCAATGTCTATCACCAAGTGTGGCTCGGTAGCACCACTACTGACTGAGCTGGCCGAGTCCTAAAGGACATAGCTGCTAGACTGGGTCTGCGGCAGGTGGTGAGGGAACCAACAAGAGGGAAAAACATACTTGACCCCATCCTCACCAACCTGCCTGCTGCAGATGCATCTGTCCATGACAGTATCGGTAGGAATGACCACCACACAGTCATTGTGGAGACAAAGTCCCACCTTCACATTGAGGATACCCTCCATCGTGATTGGCACTACCACTGTGCAAAATGGGATAGATTTCAAACAGACCTGGCAACTCAAGACTGGGTATCCATGAGGCACTGTGGGCCATCAGCAGCAGCAGAATTGTGCTCGAACACAATCTATAACCTCATGGCCCAGCATATCCCCCACTCTACCATTACCATCAAGCCAGGGGATCAACCCTGGTTCAATGAAGAGTGCATGAGGGCATTCCAGGAGCAGCACCAGGCATACCTAAAAATGAGGTGTCAACCTGGTGAAGCTATAACACAGGGTTACTTGCCAAACAGCACAAGCAGTGAGTGTTAGACAGAGCTAAGCAATCCGACAACTAATGGATCAGATCTAAGCTCTGCAGTCCTGCCACATCCAATCCTGAATGGTGGTGGACAATTAAACAGCTCACTAGAGGAGGAGTCTCCACAAATATCCCCATCCTCAATGATAGGGGAGCCCAGCACATCAGTGCAAAAGATAAGGCTGAATCATTTGCCACAATCTTCAGCCATGGATGATGAGTGGATGATGATGAGTGGATGATCCATCTCGGCCTCCTCCAGAGGTCCCCAGCATCACAGATCCCAGTCTTCAGCTAATTCGATTCACTCCACGTGATATCAAGAAACAGCTGAAGGCACTGGATACTGCAAAGGTTATGGGCCCTGACAATATTCCAGCAATAGTACTTAAGACTTGTGCTCCAGAACTTACGCGCACCCCTATCCAAGCTGTTCCAGTACAGCTACAACACTGGCATCTA
Source organism: Carcharodon carcharias (assembly GCF_017639515.1). Lineage (NCBI taxonomy): Eukaryota > Metazoa > Chordata > Chondrichthyes > Lamniformes > Lamnidae > Carcharodon > Carcharodon carcharias. Next base: position 5,592,004 of record NC_054471.1, on the reverse strand, counting down.
CCTGGCTATGTGGAAAATTGCCCAGGTATGTCCTGTACACACAAAGCAGGACAAATTCAACCCGGTCAGTTACTGCCCCATCAGTCTACTCTTGATCTTCAGCTGCTTCTTCAATGGCAAATAATATTCATGCCACACAGGTGTCAGTCAATGACCATCTCCAACAAAAGAGAATCCAACCATCGCTCCTTGACATTCAATGGCATTACCATCACTGAATCCCCCACACTCAATATCCTGGGGTGGGGAGGTTACCATTGACCATAGATTAGCCATATAAATACTGTGACTACAAGAGCAGGTCAGAGGCTGGAAATCCTGTGATGAGTAACTCACCTCCTTACCCCGCAAAGCCTGTCCACCATCTACAGGGCACTAGTCAGGAGTGTGATGGAAACTCCCCGCTTGCCTGGATGAGTGGAGCTCCCACAACGCTCAAGAGGCTTGACACCATCCAGGACAAAGCAGCCCCGCTTGATTGGCACTCCATCCACAAATATTCACTCCCTCCACCACCGCCACATAGTGGCAGCAGTGTGTGTACCATCTACAGGATGCACTGCAGGAACTCACCAAGGCTCCTTCAACAGTACCTTCCAAACCCATGACCACTACCACCTAGAAGGACAAGGGCAGCAGATAGATGGGAACACCACCACCTAGAAGTTCCCCTCCAAGTCATTCACTATCCTGACTTGGAAATTTATCGTCATTCCTTCACTGTCGCTGGGTCAAAATCCTGGAACTCCCTCCCTAACAGCACCGTGGGTGTACCTACACCACATGGACTGCAGCGGCTCAAGAAGGCAGCTCACCACCACCTTCTCAAGGGCAACTAGGGATGGGCAATAAATGCTGGTCCAGCCAGCGAAGCCCATACCCCATGAATGAATTTTTTTAAATTCAATGAAACAATTCAGAATCTTCGACAAAAACAGATTCCATTGAAAAACAAAAGCTCAAGGAGACAGACCCATCTCTGGCTCACTCAGCAAGTTGTGGATAGTCTTAGACTAACAGAAGAGGCTTACAATGTTGCAAAGTACAGGAGCAAGTCTGAGGATTGGAATGTTTTAGAAACACGCAGAGAGCCACCAAAATGTTAATAAAAAGGGAAAAAATGGAATATGGGAGTAAGCTAGCCAGGAATATAAAAACGGATTGTTTGAGCTTTTTTATAAGTGTATAAAGAGGAAGAGAGGAGAGAAAGTAAACATTGGCCCCTTAGAATCAGAGACCAGAGAAATTATCATGGGGAACGAGGAAGTGGCAGAAACACTGAACAAATATTTTGTGTCTTTCTTCACAGTAGAAGACACAAGTTTCATACCAGAAATAGACGGTAACCTAGCAGCTAAAAGGAGTGCGTAAATTAAGGCAATTAATATCAGCAGAGAAAAAGTATTGGAGAAACTTAAGAGACTAAAATCTGACAAATCCTGAGACCTGATGACCTACACCCTAGGGGATGCTGTAGAGATAGGGGATGTGCTGGCATCATTGTCCAAAATTCCTTCGATTCAGGTATGGTTCTATTAAATTGGAAGTTGGCAAATGTTACACCACTTTTCAAGACAGGAGGGAGAGAGAAAACAGGGAACTCCAGGAAGGTTAGCCTAACATCAGTTGTTGGGAAAATGCTGGAATCTATTACTGAGGAAGTCTTAACAACGTACTTAGAAAAGTATAGTATGATTAGAGCGGGCTGGTAGAAATACCACAGTTTGAATGTTGCTAGGTTGCATTTGCCTCAAGGAGGAACCAGTAGCAGAACACAATCTTGTACTCATAATCACCATGGAGACCTGTACTTTCCTTAGAGATTTCTTTAGATGTAACAACTGCTAGAGAAGTTAACATTCCTGTCTTAAAATAACTGTCCCTGAGATGGTGTAAAGTAAGTTTCTAAGAGGTGATCTAAAGCCAATTTGCAGGGTTGACCAGCTGCATTCATTGGCCCAGTTCTGTAGATTTGAGGCTTTGCTATTTAAGGATACAGCATTGAACATGATTAGTTGACATGATTCCCACCTCCACATGGGAAGAAAGGAAGGAAGAAAAGGGCCTGGCATTATCAATCTTATTACTGTGATTGCAGCAGTAGGGGTTGTGGTCAGAACAATTTGTGGTTATAAAGTGTATCATGTAAGAATGGTGGCATGTCTAAGTGTGCATTTAATATGATATTCCTTTAGGATATTGGTGCTGGTATGTAAATAATCTTTTTAATACTATTGGTATCATTCTGCTCCATTTCTTTCACTATCCATTTCCCAGTAACTTCCTCCAATTGCACAACTGTTTCCCCACTTTCCTGCAGCTCTTCCTCTATTCATTCACAAATTAACTCCGCAACTACCAGTTCCATCTATTGTGGCCTCAGCCTTCCCATCACAGCAGCTCTGCTGTTCTTAACCTACCCAACTGGTCCTTGGGCTCTTCTTTGACTATGGGCCCTGACAATATTCCGGCAAGAGTTCTGAAGACTTGTGCTCCAGAACTTGCCACGCCCCTAACCAAGCTGTTCCAATACAGCTACAACACCGGCATCTACCCGGCTATGTGGAAAGTTGCCCAGGTATGTCCTGCACACAAAAAGCAGGACAAATCCAACCAGGCCAATTACTGCTCCATCAGTCTACTCTCCATCATCAATTAAGTAATGGAAGGTGTCATCAACAGTGCTATCAAGCGGCACTTGCTTAGAAACAACCTGCTCAATGATGCCCAGTTTGGGTTCCACCAGGGCCACTCAGCTCCTGGCCTCATTACAGCCTTGGTTCAAACATGGACAAAAGAGCTTGAGTGACTGCCCTTGACATTGAGGCCGCATTCGACAGAGTGTGGCATCAAGGAGTCCTAGCAAAACTGGAGTCAGTGGGAATCAAGGGGAAAGCTCTCTGCTGGTTAGAATCACATCTAGCACAAAGGAAGATGGTTGTGGTTGTCGGATGTCAGTCACCTTGCTCCAGGACATCATTGCAGGAGATCCTCAGGGTAGTGTCCTGGGCCCAACCATCTTCAGCTGCTTCGGTGATGACCTTCCCTCCATCATAAGGTCAGAAGTGGGGATGTTCGCTGATGATTGCACAATGCTCAGCACCATTCACAACTCCTCAGATACTGAAGCAATTCATGTCCAAATGCAGCAAGACCTGGACAATATCCAGGCTTGGACTGACAAGTGGCAAGTAACGATCGTGCCCCACAAGTGCCAGGCAATGACCATCTCCAACAAGAGAGAAACTTGACGTTCAATTGTCCCTTGACATTCAGTGGCACTAACATCACCGAATCTCCCACTATCAACGTCCTGGGGGTTATCTTTGACCAGAAACTGAACTGGATTAGCCATATAAATGCTATGGCCACAAGAGCAGGTCAGGGGCTAGGAATCCTGCAACAAGTAACTCACCTCCTGACTCCCCAAAGCCTGTCCACCATCTACAAGGCACAAGTCAGGAGTGTGATGGAATACTCCCCACTTGCCTGGATGAGTGCAGTTCCAACAACACTAAAGAAGCTTGACACCATCCAGGACAAAGCAGCTGCTTGATTGGCACATCCACAAACATTCACTCCCTCCACCACCAATGCACGGTATCAGCAGTGTGTACCATCTATAAGATGCAAGACCAAGGTTCCTTAAACAGCACCTTCCAAACCCCCAACATTACCATCTAGAAGGACAAGGGCAGCAGATAGATGGGAACACCACCACCTGGAAGTTCCCCTCCAAGTCACTCACCATCCTGACTTGGAAATATATCACCGTCCCTTCACTGTCGCTGGGTCAAAATCCTGGAACTCCCTCCCTAACAGCACTGTGGGTGTACCTACACCACATGGACTGCAGCGGCTCAAGAAGGCAGCTCACCACCACCTTCTCAAGGGCAACTAGGGATGGGCAATAAATGCTGGCCCAGCCATTCCATGAATGAATAAAAAAAGTTGTTCACTGTCTCCCAGGCTTGTCATTCCCCCTGTACAGTTCTCATCTTCATTTCCTTAACTGTGAGGACAGCAAGCATCAACCTACCTAATGCAAAGCTGGCCTCAATTTCAGGGCCAAGAAATAAAAGGATAGAAAATGGGATAAAAGGGGGATAAAACTACAGATAAATGAATGAAAATAAAAATAAAACAGAAATGAATAAAATAGAAATGAATGTAGAAGAAAAGGGATGAAAAAAGGGTTTGAGGATGGAGGAGAGAGTTCATTAATGGGATGACGGTGGATAGGCAATGGCAAACATTCAAGAGCACATGGGTGAACTGCAACAATTGTTTACTCCTGTCTGGCGCAAAAGTTAAACAGGAAAGGTGGCCAAACCATGGCTTACAAGAGAAATTAGAGATAGTATTAGATCCAAGGAAGAGGCATACAAATTGGCCAGAAAAAGCAACAGACCTGAGGATTGGGAGCACTTTGGAATTCAGCAGAGGAGGACCAAGGGATTGATTAAGAAGGGGAAAATAGAGTACGAGAATAAGCTTGTGGGGAACATAAAAACTGACTGTAAAAGTTTCTGTAGGTATGTGAAGAGAAAAAGATTGGTGAAGACAAATGTAGGTCCCTTACAGTCAGAAACAGGGGAATTTATAATGAGGAACAAAGAAATGGCTGACCAACTAAATACATACTTTGGTTTTGTCTTCACCAAGGAGGACACAAATAACATACCAGAAATGTTGGGGAACACAGGGTTTAGTGAGAGGGAGGAACTGAAAGAAATCAGTATTAGTAGGTAAATGGTGTTGCGGAAATTGATGGGATTGAAGGCCGATAAATCCCCAGGGCCTGATAATCTACATCCCAGAGTACTTAAGGAAGTGGCCCTTGAAATAGTGGATGCATTGATGGTCATCTTCGGAGATTCTATAGACTCTTTGGACTATCCTATAGATTCTATAGACTATTAACAGTTCCTACAGATTGGAGGGTAGCTCATCTAACCCCACTATTTAAAAAGGGAGGTAGAGAGAAAACAGGGAATTATAGACCAGTCAGCCTGCCGTCGATAGTGGGGAAAATTCTAGAGTCCATTATACAAGATTTAATAGCTGAGCACTTGGAAAACAGTGGCAGAATCAGACAGTCAGTATGGATTTACGAAAGGGAAATCATGCTCGACAAGTCTACTGGAATTTTTCGAGGACGTAACTAGTAGAGCTGATGGGAGCCAGTGGATGTGGATTATTTGGACTTTCAGAAGGCTTTTGACAAAGTCACACATAAGAGATTAGCGCGTAAAATTAAAGTGCATGGGATTGGGGGTAATGTATTGAGATGGATAAAAAACTGGTTGGCGGACAGGAAACAAAGAGTAGGAATAAACGGGTCTTTTTCCGAATGGCAGGCAGTGACTAGTGTGGTACCGCAGGGATCGGTGCTGGGACCCCAGTTATTCACAATATATATTAATGATTTAGATGAGGGAACTAAATGTAATATCTCCAAATTTGCAGATGACACAAAGCTGGGTGGGAGGGTGAGCTGTGAGGAGGATGCAGAGATGCTTCTGTGTGATTTGGACAAGCTGAGTGTGTGGGCAAATGCATGGCAGATGCAGTATAATGTGGATAAATGTGAGGTTATCCATTTTGGTAGCAAAAACAGGAAGGCAGATTATTATCTGAATGGCTATAAATTGAGAGAGGGGAATGTAGAACGAGACCTGGGTGTCCTTGTACACCAGTCGCTGAAGGTAAGCATGCAGGTGCAGCAGGCGGTAAAGAAGGCAAATGGTATGTTGGCCTTCATAGCGAGAGGATTCGAGTACAGGAACAGGGATGTCTTGCTGCAATTGTACAGGACCTTGGTGAGACCACACCTGGAATATTGAGTGCAGTTTTGGTCTCCTTATCTGAGAAAGGATGTTCTTGCTATAGAGGGAGCACAGTGGGGGTTTACCAGACTGATTCCTGGGATGGTGGGACTGACATATGAGGAGAGATTGAGTTGGTTAGGATTATATTCTCTGGAGTTCAGAAGAATGAGGGAGGATCTCATAGAAACCTATAAAATTCTAACAGGACTAGATGGTAGATGCAGGAAGGATGTTCCTGATGGTGGGGGAGTCCAGAACCAGGGGTCACAGTCTGAGGATACGGGGTAGACCATTTAGGACTGAGATGAGGAGAAATCTCTTCACCCAGAGAGCTGTGAGCCTGTGGAATTCGCTACCACAGAAAGTAGTTGAGGCCAAGACATTGTGTGTTTTCAAGAAGGAGTTAGATATAGCTCTTGGGGTGAAAGGGATCAAAGGATAGGTGGAGAAAGCGGGAGCAGGATATTGAGTTGGATGATCAGCCATGATCATAATGAATGGCGGGGCAGGCTCGAAGGGCTGAATGGCCTACTCCTGCTCCTAGTTTCTATGTTTCTATGTCTATGGTCTGAAGCTGTTGAATTCAATGTTAAGTCCAGAAGGCTGTAAGGTGCGTAATCGGAAGATGAGGTGCTGTTCCTCCAGTTTGTGTTGAGCTTCACTGGAACATTGCAGCAGGCCAAGGACGGACATTTAGCCATGAGAGCAGGATAGTATGTTGAAATGGCAAGCGACCAGAAGGTCTGGGTTGTACTTTTGGACAGACTGCTGGTGCTCCATGAAGTGGTCACCCCAGCCTGTGTTTGGTCTCCCCGATATAGAGACCACATTGGGAGCGGTGGATGCAGTAGACAAAATTGAAGGAGCTGCAAGTGAAGCGCTGCTTCACCTGAAAGGAATGCTTGGGCCCTTGGATGGTGAGAAGGTAAAGGGGCAGGTGTTGCACCTTCTGCAATTGTATGGGAAGGTGTCATGGGAAGAGTATGAGGTGTTGGGGGTGATGAAGTAGTGGACCAGGCTGTCCCGGAGGGAACGATCCCTACGGAATGCTAACAGGGGGGGTGAGGGGAAGATGTGATTGGTGGTGGCATCATGCTGGAGTTGGCGAAAATGGCGGAGGATGATCCTTTGAATGCGGAGGCTGGCGGGGTGAAAAGCGAGGACAAGGGGGACCCTATCAGGTCCTGGGAGGGAGGGGAAGGTGTGAGGGCAGAAGCGCAGGAGCTGGGTCAGACAGGGCTCAGGGCCCTGTCAACCACAGTGAAGGAGAAACCTTGGTTAAGGAATCACAGAATCACACAGTGCAGAAGAGGCCCTTCAGCCCATCGAGTCTGCGCCGACACGTGAGAAACACCTGACCTATCTAATCCCATTTACCAGCACTTGGCCCATAGACTTGAATGTTATGAGGTGCCAAGTGCTCATCCAGGTACTTTTTAAAGGATGTGAGGCAACCCGCCTCCACCACCCTCCCAGGCAGCGCATTCCAGACCCTCACCACCCTCTGGGTAAAAAGGTTTTTCCTCACATCCCCCCTAAACCTCCTGCCCCTCACCTTTAACTTATGCCCCCTTGTGACTGACCCTTCAACTAAGGGGAACAGCTGCTCCCTATCCACCCTGTCCATGCCCCTCATAATCTTGTACACCTCGATCAGGTCGCCCCTCAGTCTTCTCTGCTCCAACGCAAACAACCCAAATCTATCCAACAGAAGAAGGAAGACATGTCAGAAGCACTGTTTTGGAAAGTGGCATCATCAGAACAGATACGACAGAGGTGAAGGAACTGAGAGAATGGGATGGAGTCCTTACAGGAAGCGAGGTGTGAGGAGCTGTAGTCGAGGTAGCTGTGGGAGTCGGTAGGCTTGTAATGGATATTGGTGGGCAGTCTGTCACCAGAAATGGAGATAGAGAGGTCAATGATGGGAAGGGAAGTGTCAGAGATGGACCATGTCAGGGTGATAGACGGGTGGAAATTGGAAGCAAAATTGATAAATTTTTCCAGATCCAGATGAGAGCGTGAAGCAGCACCAAAACAGTCGTTGATGTACCGACAAAAAGAGTTGTGGGTGGGGATCTAAGTAGGACTGGAACAAGGAATGTTCCACATACCCCATAAAGAGACAGGCATAGCTGGGGCCCATGCGGGTACCCATAGGCACACCTTTTATTTGGAGGAAGTGAGACAAGTTTAGGAAGAAATTGTTCAGCGAGAGAACAAATTCAGTTAGGTGGAGGAGAGTAGTGGTGAATGGTGATTGTTCGGGCCTCTGTTTGAGGAAGAAGCGGAGAACCCTCAGACCGTCCTGGTGGGGGATGCAGGTGTATAGGGATTGGACGTCAATGGTGAAGAGGAGGCGGTTAGGGCCAGGGAACTGGAAATTGTTGATATGATGTAGGGCATCAGAGGAATCACAGATGTAGTTGGGAAGGGACTGGACAAGGGGAGAGAGAATGGAGTCAAGTTAGGAAGAAATGAGTTCCGTGTGGCAGGAACAGACTGACATGATCGGTCTACCGGGGAGAGCCCAGTTTGTGGATTTTGGGGAGGAGGTAGAAGCGGGCTGTCCAGGGATGGGAGACTATGAGATTGGAAGCTGTGGAGGGAAGATCTCCAGAGGACATGAGGTCAGTTACAGTCCTGGAAACAATGGCTTGATGTTCAGTGGTGGGGTCATGGTCCAGGGGAGGTAGGAGGAAGTGTCTGTGAGCTGGCGCTCAGCCTCTGCGAGGTAGAGGGCAGTGCGTCAGACAACAACAGCACCACCCTTGTCAGCAGGTTTGATAACAAAGTCAGGGTTGGACCTAAGGGAATAGAGTGCAGCAAGTTCAGAGGGAGACAGGTTACAGTGGGTGAGAGGGGCAGAGAAATTGAGACAGCCGATGTCACGTCAACAGTTCTCAATGAAAAGATCGAGGGCAGGTAAGAGGTCAGAGGGAGGGGTCCAGAGGGAGGGACAATACTGGGGGTAGGTGAAAGGATCCGTGGCACGGGGGAGAGCTCCTGCCCAAAGAAGTGAGCACGGAGACGAAGGAGACGGAAGAAGAGTTCAGCATCATGCTGAGCCCGAAATTCATTGAGATGAGGGGATAACGGTATGAAACTGAGTCCTTTGCTGAGCACTAAATGTTCAGCATCGGAGAGGGGAAGGTCTGGGGGTTATGGTGAATACACGGCCGGGGTTGGGATTAGAAGATGGGAAGGGGTCAGAGGGACGGGAAGGGGTGGAGGGTCCTGGATGGGTGTTGGTATCAATAAGTTTTTGGACCTTGCGTTCCTTAGCGTCTGAAAGGAAATGGAAAAGTTTCTTGTTGAGGCGTCAGATGAGACAAAAAATAAAATGAAACCGGGGACAAGGACAGCTTTGAGATAGGATGAGTCGGTGCTGTTGGAGAGAGGTTATTTATATGTTATATGGATGGATTTTCAGAAGATGTTTGGCAAGTTGCCACTGAAGCTACTTGTTCCAACAATTAAATGGGATGGTGCTTTGTGGTTATTGAGATGGCTAGAGATGAGAAAACAAATGTTGGGTGTAAATGAACGATGCTGTCGTGGTGTGCTCCAGGGAGCTTTGCTGGGTCTCCTTTGTTTTCTACTTGCAAAAATGATTTGAACAGAGACATAAGGAATAATACCAAAATTTCCTAACAGTCCCAAGTAAAGGGGTGTGACAAATTTTGAGACATATTTGGGGAGGGCAGCAAGCAGTGTGGCAAGAAATATGAAGTAGTGTATTTTGAGAAAAATTGAAAGAATCTGAGTAGAATGGATTTACGGAGAGATCTAGGAATATTTATAGGTAGAAATGCAGGAATGACAATAATGTTTAGGTTTGGTACATTGGACCAGGCCCCAAAGCAAGTGGAACTATTACCACTATTGTTGGTTCCCCATGAGCAGAAGAATGTTTGACAATGGAAAGGACACATGAAGATTTGATAGAATTACACTAGGAAATAGGGGTTATGGCTCAAGAAAATTGAGATTTTTATACTGAAACATGGCAGTTTCAGAAAAAGGGGGAATCTAAAAGGTATCAAAACTCTGAACAGTTTTGAGAGAGTAAATAGAAGAATATTTCCATTGGTTAGAGAATTAGTAACAAGGATGTATAGACCAAGGATTATCACCAGAGAAATTAAGATAGAAATTCAAAGCGTTGTTCATGTCGAGGGTTATTGAAAAATGAAATTCTTACAGACAGGGTGAGAGGGAACTGCTGAAAGCTTTGTTCTCTTTCCATGCTGTCCATAATCAGTGAATTTCTGAGAGGAAAATCTGTGTCTGTTTTTTAACCCCTGAGTATGTGGACAATTTGAAAAGACAGAAGCAAGTTTTCTGTGGTTTAAATAAAGGAAGATGATTGTTTACTTGAGCACTTATTCCAAAATCTAACACTACGGTATCCACTCACACAAGCACACATACAAACACACTCAAGGAAAGTACAGTTGAAGAGAATAGTGCACTTATCCAAGTTATAAAAGAAGAAACAGTTCATAATTCACATGACTGTCTTGCTTTGGAAAACAAACATGGCTGCCTTACGTGACTCCTCACAGTTTCAGTTCTTTTTCCAAATGTGGTGGTGGTCATAGGTTGATTAGCTATTTCCTGGTTTATTCTTTTAAGACATTCATCCTAAATGGTGGGGTGGGGGGGGGGGGGGGGGGGTGCGGTGGGGGGGTGGGTGGGCAGTGGAGTTGGACAATAATTTTCTTTGTTTCAAAACAGACCCATTTCATTTAGTGTCTTTTGATGGTCTCAGGATATGTGTAGTTTTTGCCTGGGATGTGCCGTTTTGTCTCTGTTAGACAGTGAGTCAGTTTTTGAATGCACAGGGCAGGTCATCTCCTCTTCAGCAGCCATCTTTTCAACAGCAGATGATTCATTTTAAAAAGCAAAAGTTAGTTTTAAAGAGTCCTCATTGAATAAAGTCCACATCTTAAGAGTTAGAAATAAGATATATCTTTACTGGACATGTCAGAAATACTTTACCAAAGTGGCTAATGTGGCAGAAACTATAACATCATTTAAAAAGCAGGTGCATCATTAATTAAAAGGAAGAAAGACACAGACAGGGCCAGTTGAAGAGCTAGAACCTGCCCAGGGGAGTTTGCCTGAAAGAACTGCTGTAAATTCTACAAAATGGTGGACGGTGAAAATTTCAGCAACCTATGATTACTAAACTCATGATGATTAGCTCTTGTCAATGTTTGCAGTCTCCTCTCTAATCACCTGGCTATGCTAAAACAAAGTCCAAGTTGAATTTCCAACCTCTTTTATTAACCTTCAAGACTGTTTTCTACCAATGCTTGCATCTCTTACTCATCCCATTTCCACCAGCCTCTTGTCACCTCTAGACTTCATCATTGTACTTGATGTCCTCTCATTCTGCTCCCTCCATAAACTTTCATCTGTTCATACCATCTCTCACATTAAGCCCTGCTCATCAATCCTTTTGCCTTTACTGGCCTACAAATTCTCATTCTCATCCTAATCTTTGAATGTCCACTGTCTTGCCTGCCCTTTGCAACCTCCTCCAACCTTGCATTCTTCCTTGGCTTTCATTGTTAATCTAACCTACCTTGCGTCCTTCACCCTAACATTGGTCATAGTTCCTTCAGCCGCATCGGTCTCTGGAACTCCCTCCTGAATCCCTCGACACCCCTTCTTCTCTCCCTGCCTCCTGTCACATCTCTCCACCATAACTTGGCATCATACTTTTGCCCTTTTTCCTCTGTAAAGCGCTTTGAGATTCTACATCAAAAGCGCTAAATCAAAGGAAGTTGCTGTTGGACCTGAAATCTTAGACTTCCTTTTCTTGTCTTAGATGCTGAGGGGCCTGTTGTTGCATCTTTTCAATATTTTCTATTTCTCTGTCAGGTTTTCAGCATTTGTGATTTTGCTTTGTCAACTCTAAGAAGTTTAACATTAACAGTTTACTTTGGGAATGCTGAATTATTAGTATCTGAGACCAGAGATCATAGTGCAGTGGGGCTGAGGGCTGAAGTCAACAGGGAAAGTCTTTAAATACCCCAGCACTGGAGGAGTGGAGCAGCAGGAGAGAGCAAGTACGGGTTGAAATGAGAAAGAACAGAGTGAAAAGGTAATTGTGGGTACTAGCTGATTCTTTAAGCTAGAAAGAGCTAACTAGCTTCTATTTATACAGTGCCATTCACAATCTCACAAAGTGTTTTACAGCCAAGGATGTGCTTTTGAAGCGAAATAGGAAACACAGCACAGGGCAAGTTCCCACATAAAGCAATGAAATAAATTACCAAATAATTTGCTTTTGTGATGTTGGCTGAGAGAAATATTGCAGAGGACACTGGAGAGAGCTCCCGTTCTCTTCGAATGGTGCATGGGTTTGATTGCATCCACCTAAGGGAGCAGATAGTACCTGTTATAGCTTCCCATCCAAAAGACAGTGCAGCACTCCCTCAGTGCTGACCCTCTGATAATGCAGAGCTCCCTCAGTACTGATTCTCTCATAGTGCAGCACTCCCTCAGTACTGACTCTCTCCTAGTGCAGCACTCCCTCAGTACTGACTCTCTCATAGTGCAGCACTCCCTCAGTACTGACTCTCTCACAGTGCAGCACTCCCTCAGTACTGACCATCTGACAGTGCAGCACTGCCTCAATAATGACTAATGACCCTCCGACAGTGCAGTGCTCCCTTAGTACTGACCCTCCGATAGTGCAGCACTCCCTCAATAATGACCCCCGAAAGTACAACACTCCTTCACCATTGACCCTTCGACATTACAGCACTCCCTCAGTGCTGACCGTCCGACAATGCAGCACTCCCACAGTACTGGCCCTCTGATAGTGCAGTGATCCCTCAGTACTGAACATCTGACAGTGCAGCACTCCCTCAGTACTGACCGTCCGACAATGCAGCACTCCCACAGTACTGGCCCTCTGATAGTGCAGTGATCCCTCAGTACTGAACATCTGACAGTGCAGCACTCACTCAGTACTGACCTCTGACAGTGCGGCACTCCCTCAATAATGACCCTCTGACAGTGCGGCACTCCCTCAATAATGACCCCCAAAAGTACAACACTCCTTCACCGTTGACCCTTCGACATTGCAGCACTCCCTCAGTACTGACCGTCCGACAATGCAGCACTCCCACAGTACTGACCCTCTGACAATGCAGTGCTCCCTCAGTACTGGCCCTCTGACAGTGCAGCACTCCCTCAGTACTGGCCCTCTGAAAGTACAATGTTGAACGTACATAATATAATCAAGCAGGGTCAGCAAGGCTTCATGAAGGGGAAATCATGCCTGACAAATTTATTAGAATTCTTTGAGGAGGGAACAAGCAGTATTGATAAAGGGGAACCAGTAGATGTCATATATTTTGATATTCAAAAGGTGCTCGATAAGGTTCTGCACATTAGGCTACATAATAAGATAAGAGCCCATGGTATTGGGGGCAATACATTAGCATGGACAGAGGATTGGCTAACTAATAGAAGTGAGAGAGTTGGGATACAGAGGGCATTTTCAGGATGGCAACCTGTAACTACTGGAGTGCCACAAGAGATCAGTGCTGGGGCCACAATTATTTACAATACATATTAATGACTTGGATGAGGGAAATGAATGTACTATCGCCAAGTTTGCGGATTACACAAAAATAGGTGGGAAGGCAAGTGGTGACAGTGACACAAGGAGTCTAGAGGGATATAGACAGGTCACGTGAGTGGGCAAAAACTTGGCAGATGGAATATAATGTGGGAAAATGTTAGGTTATGCATTTTGGCAGGAAGAATAGAGGAGCTGAATATTATTTAAATGGAGAAAGACTGCAGAAAGCTGCAGCACAGAGGGATTTGGGGGTCCTCGTGCATGAATCCCAAAAAGCTAGCATACAAGTTCAGCAGTTAATAGGTAAGGCTCATGGAATGTTGGCCTTTATTTCAAAGGGAATGGAGTATAAAAATAAGGAGGTTTTGCTAAAACTATACAAGGCACTAGTTAGACCACACCTAGAATACTGTGGACAGTTTTGGTCCCCTTATCTAAGGAAAGATACACTGGTATTGGAGGCAGTCCAGAGAAGGTTCACTAGGTTGATCCCAGGTATCGAGGGATTTTCTTACGAGGAGAGGTTGAGTAGGTTGGGTCTGTACTCATTGGAGTTTAGAAGAATGAGAGACGACTTTATTGAAACATACAAAACTCTTAGGGGACTTGACAGGGTAGATGCTGAGAGGTTGTTTCCCCTTGTGGGAGAGTCTAGGACCAGAGGGCAGAATCTCAGAGTAAGGGGGCACCCAGTTAAAACAGAGATAGGGAGGAATTTCTTCTCTCAGAGGGTTGTTAATATTTGGAATTCTTTACCACAGAGGGCTGTAGAGGCTGGGTCATTAAGTATATTCAAGGTGGAGATTTTTAATCAGTAATGTATTCGAGGGTTTTGGGGAATAGGCAGGAAAGTGGAGATGAGTATTATCAGATCAGCCATGATCTCACTGAATGGCGGTGCAGACTCGATGAGCCAAAGGGTCTACTGCTGTTCCTATATCTTATGGCCTTATGCTCCCACGGTACTGACCCCTCAACAGTGTAACACTCCTTCAGTACTGACCCTCTGACAGTGCAGCACTCCCTCAGTACTGACCCTCTGACAGTGCAGCACTCCCTCAGTACTGACCCTCTGACAGTGCAGCACTCCCTCAGTACTGACCCTCTGACAGTGCAGCACTCCCTCAGTACTGACCCTCTGACAGTGCAGCACTCCCTCAGTACTGACCCTCTGACAGTGCAGCACTCCCTCAGTACTGACCCTCTGACAGTGCAGCTCTCCCTCAGTACTAACCCTCGAACTGTGCAGTGCTCCCTCATTACTGAGCTTCCGACAGTGCAGCACTCCCACAGTATTGACCCTCTGAAAGTAAAATGCTCCCTTAGTACTGACCTCTGACAGTGCAGCGCTCCCTTAATACCAACCCTCTGAAAGAACAACACTCCCTCAGTATTAATCTTTCGACAGTTCTGCATTCCCTCAGTACTGACCCTCTGATAGTACAGCACTCCCTCAGTAACTCTGACAGTATAGCGCTCCCTCAGTACTGGTTGTCTTACAGTGCGGCAGTCCCTCAGTATTGACCCCCTGGCACTGCAGCACTCCCTGACAATTGACCCTCTGACTAGTGCTGCACTCCTTCAGTACTGACCATCTGAAAGTGCAGCATTCCCTCAGTATTGACTCCGACAGTGCTGTGCTCCCTCAGTTCCAACCCTCCAACAGTATAGCACTCCCTCAGTAACTCTGACAGTATAGCGCTCCCTCAGTACTGACCCTCTGACAGTGCAGCACTCCCTCAGTACTGACCCTCTGACAGTGCAGCACTCCCTCAATACTGATCCTCTGACAGTGCAGCATTCCCTCAGTACTGACCCTCTGACAGTGCAGCGCTCCCTCAGTACTGACCCTCTGACAGTGCAGCACTCCCTCAAAATGATTGTAAGCTCAGGCCATAAGCCTGGATTATGGGCTCAGTTCTCAGGAGTAGGATTTGAGAGAGGTGCAGCTCTCTGAGCCAAGGTTGACACTTGGGAAAGCTGCTCCTTGTCACAGGAAACTTTCTTTGGAGTGCGTCCTTCACCCTAACATTGATCTTAGGCCCTTCAGCCACATCAATCTCTGGAATTCACTCGACACCCCTTCTTCTCTCCCTGTCTCCTGTCACATCTCTCCACCATAACTTGGCATCATATTTTTGCCCTTTTTCCTCTGTAAAGTGCTTTGAGATTCTACATCAAAAGCGCTAAATCAAAGGAAGTTGCTGTTGGACCTGAAATCTTAGACTTCCTTTTCTTGTCTTAGATGCTGAGGGGCCTGTTGTTGCATCTTTTCAATATTTTCTATTTCTCTGTCAGGTTTTCAGCATTTGTGATTTTGCTTTGTCAACTCTAAGAAGTTTAACATTAACAGTTTACTTTGGGAATGCTGAATTATTAGTATCTGAGACCAGAGATCATAGTGCAGTGGGGCTGAGGGCTGAAGTCAACAGGGAATGTCTTTAAATACCCCAGCACTGGAGGAGTGGAGCAAGTGCTTGCAAGAGCAAGTGCTGGCCTTGCCAATGAAAAGAAATGGGGCTGGGTCAGGGAAGTGCAGTTGAGATAGAGGATCAACCTGACATTGTTGGAAGGCAGCCCAGGGTTGAGGAACCTGGTGGCTCGCACCCGTCCTATTTGTTCTGTTCAGAGCCTACCTGAGGCATCACTCTGACCTTTCACAAATTGCAGGCAAAGCAGGTCTGCTGCCCAAAGGTCAGTTTAAGGGTTTTCTCTGTGTGTCAGGAACAGGAGGAAGCTTCTATCTGCCTTCTGGAAGTTTGGTTTCCAGCTGTCAGAGGTGCCATCTCCTAACCCCCATTGGCAATGCATTGGTGCCCAGTTTAGTAAATGAGGCCCTCAAGAATGTTCTATTCAAGCTGGGGATCATGGGCCAGGAAAAGACCAGAAGATAGAAGCCTACCATCTTCAAATTGGGCCTTGTCTAAAGGAAGCTAATTTGGAAATTGCTTTTAAGCTGGATCCCACTTATTTTTCAAGCAATGCGTTTTGCCCCAGAGGCACTGATACTGGCATCAGTACCTGCCTGATTGATTTAATATCCTGCCCTGAAATATCCTGGCAGGGTTGGGTTTCCCCTTCCTATGATGTGCCACTCTCACTCCACCATAGTTTGGTGGTGAGGTAGATTGGCAGATGCTCAAGCTCACTCATTTGCAGCATAATATTTTGCTGATTGTCTTATCCCTGTCACTGATACACACCATTTACCTTCACTTATGAGGTTGATGGTATTCCCCTGATTGGGGCAGCCTTTCCAAAGCGCAGTGCTGCCGATAATCACAAATCATTCAGCACTGTTGAAACTTATGCAAATATTAACTCAGTTTCAAGCAGATAGATTTTGCTTCCTTGTACAAACACAGAGTGCAAGATGAAGGTTGCTCAGTAAATAGTTTTTTTATTATTGTCATTTCACTGCTGAATTGTATTAACAATGCAGCATCCAAGAACAGCCAATGAAGTCTGCTACTGTAGGATGCAATGAATGAATGATAAGGATTTGTTTAGAACACAATTGCCTGTTTAAACAGGATCGCCTGTCGGGCATAAGCCACTGCTGTAAATCATAAATTTTTAACAACTTCCAACTGATAGGATAGTGATTGCAACCATATACCTGTTGATCGTCATTTATATGAAGAACTTGCCGCTGATGGCATCAGTGTGCTGCTGATTGGGGCAGGCTCGCACGATCAAAGCAGCTGCTACCCAGCTCTTCCCCTGGCAGCACCATTTCAACTGCAGCACAACTTGCATTTACAAAGCAAGTAAATTTACTTTGACGAAGTAAAACTTGCCAAGAGGCTTCACAAGAGTATCACCAAGTAAATTTTGACATTGTAACGGGGTCTTACAAGGGACTGTAGTGGTTCAAGAAGGCGGCTCACCACCATTTTTTCAAGCGCACTTTAAGGATGGGCAATAAGTGCTTGCCTTGTCAATGGCACTCATATTGCATAAATGAAAAGAAATGGGGATAGGTTAGGGAAGTACAGTCGAGGTAGAAGATCAACCATGACATTATTGAACAGCAGAGCAGGGTTGAGGAACCCTGTGGCTTGCGCTCGTCCTATTTGTTATGTCCTTATGGTCAAGGACCTAGACTTTAAAGGGCACAGGAGTGGTAGATAGAGAGGTGGAAAGATTTAGCCAGAGAAATCCAGAGGCCTAGGTACCTGAAGACACAGCCATCAGCTCTGGGGTGATTGAAATCAGGGACGCACAAGAGGACAAAGATTTTTTTAAATTTATTCATTCATGGAATGTGGGCATCACTGTCTAGAACAGCACTTATTGCCTGTCTCTAGTTGCCCCTTGAGAAGGTGGTGGTGAGCTGCCTCCTTGAATCGCTGCAGTCCATGTGGTGCACCCACAGTGCTGTTAGGAAGGAATTCTAGGATTTTGACCCAGCGACAGTGAAGGAACGGTGATATATTTCCAGGTCAGGGTGGTGAGTGACTTGGAGGGGAACTTCCAGGTGGTGGTGTTCCCATCTATCTGCTGCCCTTGTCCTTCCAGATGGTAGAGATCATAGGTTTGGAAGGTGTTGTCTAAGGAGTCTTGGTGAGTTGCTGCAGTGCAACTTGTAGATGGTACAGACTGCTGCTACTGTGCATCAGTAGTGAAGGAAGTGAATGTTGAAGGTGGTGGATGGGGTACCAATCAAGCGGGCTGCTTTGTCCTGGACGGTGTCAAGCTTCTTGAGTGTTGTTGGAATTGCACTCATCCAGGCAAGTGGAAAATATTCCATCAAATTCCTGACTTGTCCCTTGTAGATGGTGGACAGGCTTTGAGAAGACAGGAGGTGAGTTACTTGGCACACGATTCCTAGCCTCTGACCTGCTCTTGTAGCCACAGTATTTATATGGCTGGTCCAGTTCAGTTTCTAGTCAATGGTAACCCCCAGGATTTTGATAATGGGGGATTCAGTTATGGTAATACCATCAAATGTCAAGGGGAGATGGTTAGATTCCCATCTTGTTGGAGATGATCATTGTCTAGCACTTTTGTGGCATGAATGTTAGTTGCCACTTATCAGCCAAAGCCTGGATGTTGTCCATGTTTTGCTGCATTTGGACATGGAGTTCGGTATCTGAGGAGTCACGAATAGTGCTGAACATTTCACAATCATCAGCGAACATCCCCACTTCTGACCTTATGATGGAAGGAAGGTCATTGAAGCAGCTGAAGGTGGTTGGGCCGAGGACACTACCCTGAGGAGCTCCTGCAGTGATGTCCTGGAGCTGAGATGACTGACCTCCAACAACCACAACCATCTTCCTTTGTGCTGGGTATGACTCCAACCAGTGGGGAGTTTTCCCCCTGATTCCCATTGACTCCAGTTTTGCTGGGGCTCCTTGATGCCACACTCAGTCAAATGCTGCCTTGATGTCAAGAGCAGTCACTCTCATTGATAGTAACAATGATAGTAACAATGTAATTATGCCCAATTTTCTTGGTCTTGGCTGCATATAATGACAGCACCATTCTTAGCTACAATGGACATGATTGGGGAACTTGCCCACCAGTCAGGTCTGGAGACCACACACTGCTATAAGTGACTGGCAACGATTTTATGCACATTATAGGGGGGATAGTGACATTGTGGTATTGTCACTGGACTCGTCCTCCAGATATTCAAGGTAATGCTGTGGGGACCCGGGTTCAAATTCCACCATGGCAGGCGGTGCAATTTGAATTTAATTTTAAAAATCTGGAATTGATGACCATGAAAACAATGTCGATTGTTGTATAAACCCATCCGGTTCACTAATGTCCTTTAGGGAAGGTTGGGCAATAAATGCTGGCCTAGGAAGTGATGCCCACACCACATGAACAAATTTTTAAAAAATATTTCTATGTGACTGTCCCTACTCACTACAATTTGCTGGAGGGAATCAAAATCATCAGTGACATCCCATGTCATTGTGACAAAGCAAATCTAGCCCTCCTCGTCCTCCTATACCTGTCTGCAGTCTTTGACATGTTTGACCACACCATCCTCCTCCAACACCTCTCCACTATCATCCAGCTGGGTGGGACTGCATTCACAGCTAGGCACACACACTTTTCAAAACAACAGTGACTGCTTCACTGTCTCAGTCTAGACTATCACTTGCAGTGGCTATTCTTCCTACTCCTTCACAGTTATGTCTGGTGTCCCCCAAGGATCAATCCTTGGTCCCCTTCTATTTCTCATTTACATGCTATCCCATGGTGACATCATCTGAAAACACAGTATTGGTTTTCATGTGTACCCTGATGATACTCAGCTCCACCTCGCCATCATCTCTCTCGACTCTTCCACTGCCTCTAAATTATCACACTGCTTATTGGACATCCAGCACTGGATGAGCAGAAACTTCGCCCAGTTAAAAATTGGGGAGTCTGAAGAAATTGTCTTTGGTCCTTGTCACAAACACTGTTTCCTATCCACCAACTCCATCCATTTCCCAAGCAATTGTTTGACAGTGAACTAGACTGTTCACAACCTTGGTGTCATATTTAACCATCTTGGTGTCATGCTACACATGGACATATGAACATACAAATTAGTAGCAAGATTAGGCCGTTTGACCCCTTGAGCTTGCCTCACTGTTCAATAAGATCATGGCTGATCTGATTGTGGCCTCAACTCCACATTCTACCCAATAAGCTTTGACTTCCTTATTAAACCCCGAGAAGAGCTTTCTACCACATAGCTGTGCCATCACTGAGACTGCCTATTTCCACCTCCATAGCATTGTCAAACTCCCCACCATCTACCCTGTCTCAGCTCATCTGCTGCTGGAGCCCTCATTCATGCTTTTGTTCCCACTGGGCTGGCCTCCCACATTCCACCCTCTGTAAACTTGACGTCTTCCAAAACTCTGCAGCTCATGGCCTCAATCACACCAAGTTCCATTCACATCACCACTCTGCTTGCTGTCCTATATTGACACCTTGATTTCAAAATCCTCATCCTGTTTTCAAATCCCTCCATGGTCTCACCCCTCCTTATCTCTATAACCTCTTGCAGCCTTATCGAGATTTCTGTGGTCCTCTAAGTCTGGCCTCTTGAGCGTCCCTGATTTCAGTTGCTCTGCTGTTGGTGCTGTGTCTTCAGCCTTGATGTCAGAGACAATTATTGTCAGGTCTCCTCTGAAATTTACTGTCATGCTTGTGTCCATGTCTGGATCAGGGTTGTATTGTGTTTGATTCGCTTGGAACTTTATCCTCTGCAATACTGTCATAAATTGTGTCTGTAATTCCATTGGGGAACAGTGTGTTGTTTTCCCTGCAGCTAGTTAATTGATGGGTTCTAACTGCCTGTTAATATTTTTCAACATAATGTCTCTCCCGGAGACAAGGACAATAATCAAAGCAGCAGCAAATTCTCCAAGCTATCCCTCTCTCTCTGCACCAGCAGCTCAATAATTTATCAGCTAATAATTAGGTTAACACAGAAAAGCCCCATAATTGGAAAGCTGGAGTAATGATCTGTGATATTGGTGTATTCATGATGTCACATTGAAAAATGAGGGGAGGATACCCATCCAGAGTTCTTGCTCCTTATTGCTATTTCGTAACTCCCAACTAGAAAATGCACGCGTAAAGATTCCAGTTGATGGAGAGGATTGGGATTCATCTGTCTCAGTCAAATAGGCTGCAGGCATATTTCTAGGCACTGAATGAGAACTAATGGATTGTTAGTGCATGTGCCACTGCACCCCAACAACAGTCAATGTCCTCACTACAAGAGGGCATAACATTGAAAGGACCTAACTCCTGTTTTGTAGATCCCAGAGTAAATAGTTACCATGTGTGTGTCATCATGCTACAAGTCAAGACAGAATGAGTTTTACAAAAATTACTCTGTCAGGAATTAGAGCAGTCATCTAAAATGTGCAGCATCAGGAAATATATTAGATCATTCCCAGGTTCTAATGGGAAGTGAACAATGTGATGTAGATCGAAAACTGGTTAATTGAAACACCAGTCTCATGGCGGCATGTGCTGAATTGTGATAATGATGCAGATAAAGTATTCATAATTCATAACATAGTTAGAGGCAATCATTAAAATAAAAATTAAGCATAAAATAATAAAAAGATTGCACAATTATGAACATTTCAGTATGTCAATAATTACAATACAGCGTAAAATGCAAGTCTGCTTAATTTACAGAATAGGAATGAAAGGATATTGCACTCTACATTTGTATTAAAGTTCACAAAGCACATGTTGTCAGGTTGAGTTCATTAAATTCTCAATTATCTACATTTTCATAGAGTTATACAGCACAGAAACAGGCCCTTCAGCACATTGTGTCTGCGCTGGCCATCAAGCACCTATCTATTCTAATCCCATTTCCCAGCTCTTGGCCCGTAGCCCTGTATGCTATGGCATTTAAAATGCTCATCTAAATACTTGTTAAATGTTGTGAGAGTTCCTGCCTCTATCACCCCCTCAGACAGTGTGTTCCAGATTCCAACCACCCTCTGGGTGAAAACATTTTTCCTCAAATCCCCTCTAAACCTCCTGCCCCTGACCTTAAATCTATGCCCCCTGGTTATTGACACCTCCACGAAGGCGAAATGTTTCTTCTTATCTATCCTATCTCTGCCCCTCATAATTTTGTATCAGGTTCCCTCCTCAGCCTTCTCTGCCCTAAGGAAAACAAGCCTAGCCTATCCAGTCTCTCTTCATATCTGAAATGCTCCAGCCCAGGTAACATCCTGGTGAATCTCCTCCGCACCCCCTCCAGTGCAATCACATCCTTCCTATAATGTGGCGACCAGAACTGCACACAATACTCCAGCTGTGGCCTAACAGCATTTTATACAGTTCCAATATAACCTCCCTGCTCTTATATTCTATGCCTCGGCTAATAAAGACAAATATCCCATATGCCTTCTTAACCACTGTGCTGCTGCCTCCAGGGATCTATGGACATGTTAACCAAGGTCCCTCTGATCATCTGTACTTCCTAGGGTCCTACCATTCATTGTGTATTCCCTTGCTCTGTTAGTCCTCCCAAAATGCATCACCTCACACTTTTCAGGATTAAATTCCATCTGCCCATCTTAACAGCCCAACTATATTGTCCTGTAATCTAAGGCTTTCCTCCTCACTGTTTACCACCCCACCAATTTTCGTGCTATCTGCGAACATACTGATCATACCTCTTATATCACATCTAAATCATCAATGTACACTACAAACAGCAATGGTCCCAGCACCGATTCCTGTGGTACACCACTCGTCACAGGCATCCAGTCACAAAAACACTCCTTGACCATCACCCTCTGCCTCCTGCCACTAAGCCAGTTTTGGATCCAATTTACCAAATTGCCCTGGATCCCATGGGCTCTTACCTTCTTGACCATTCTACCATGCGGAACCTTGTCAAAAGTTTATCCTGTTTATGAATTTTATAAGGTAAGGGTTTGGGCTGTCTCATAGTCTATTCATTCTATATCTTATTTGTGCAATGATGTCTTTTCTCCTTGATTCCATCGCATTTACTTTCATGTTCTTGTGGCAAGAGATAGTGGCAATGGGAGGTGGGATTCAAGAGTTTTCCAGTGAAGTCCAGGCAGAGCCTTTTCCTCCTTTCAGCATTTTAAACAGTTGTTTGATTGTGTCAGAGTAACTTTGGTATGCGTTACCTTTCAGTGCTCATTTCTGAATGCTTTTGAGCTAGTTCCCAGGCTCTTTGAGAAATTCAGCATTCCAAAGCAGCTGTGAGTATTCATTAATGGGTCTTACATAACTGTTAAAGACAGTGAAGAGGTCAGTTTGAGGTACATTGTGATGCTTGCGAAGACGTGACATGTGAAGTCTTTTTTTCTCTCTCTTAAGCATTTCACACACTTGGTAATCCCATTTGAGGTCACTTTGAATGTAGATTCCTAATAGTTTAATATATGCTTGTTGTACAATCTCGGCATTTTCAAAGTTGCTGAGGGGGTTCAGGAGGGTTGTGCACGAAACACAATTCCAAAGCCTTGCACCTTTGGGGTTTCAGTCTTGTGTAATTTGCTGTTGCCCATTAACTCAGTGAAGTAAATGCCTCTTGCATGTGAGATCGGTTGTCTTGATTCTTACACTCCCATGAGGGCCCAATCATCAACATAATTATAGCGATTAAGGATGCAGTGATATCAATTGCTTGTGATGGAAATATTTTTTTTTATTCATTCATGGGATGTGGGCTTCGCTGGCTGGACCAGCATTTATTGCCCATCCCTACTTGCTCATGAGAAGGTGGTGGTGAGCTGCCTTCTTGAACTGCTGCAGTCCATGTGGTGTAGGTACCCTCACAGTGATGTTAGGGAGGGAGTTCCAGGATTTTGACCCAGCGACAGTGAAGGAACGGTGATATATTTCCAAGTCAGGATGGTGAGTGAATTGGGAGGGAACTTCTAGGTGGCGGTTTTCCCAACAATCTGCTGCCCTTGTCTTTCTAGATGGTAGTGGTCGTGGGTTTGGAAGGTGCTGTCTAAGGAGCCTTGGTGAATTCCTGCAGTGCATCTTTTGGATGGTACACACTGCTGCTTCTGTGCGTTGGAGGGAGTGAATGTTTGTGGATGGGGTGCCAATTAAGCAGCTGTTTTGTCCTGGATGGTGTCAAGCTTCTTGAGTGTTGTGGGAGCTGCACTCATCCAGGCAAGTGGGGAGTATTCCATCACACTCCTGACTTGTGCCTTGCAGATGGTGGACAGGCTTTGGAGAATCAGGAGGTGGGTTACTCATCGCACTATTCCCAGCCCCTGACTTGCTCTTGTAGCCACACTATTTATATGGCTAGTCCAGTTCAGTGTCTGGTCAATGGTAACCCCCAGGATGTTGATAGTGATGGTAATGTCATTGGATGTCAAGGGGCAATGGTTGAATTCTCTTTTGATGGTCATTGCCTGATACTTGTGTGGTGCAAATGTTACTTGCCACTTGTCAGCCCAAGCCTGGATATTGTCCAAGTCTTGCTGCATTTGGACATGGACTGCTTCAGTACCTGAGGAGTCTTGAATGGTGTTGAACATTGTGTAATCATCAGCGAACATACCCACTTCTGACCTTATGATGGAAGGAAGGTCATTGATGAAGCAGCTGAAGATGGTTGGGCCGAGGACACTACCCTGAGGAACTCCTGCAGTGATGTCCTGGAACTGAGGTGACTGACCTCCAACAACCACAACCATCTTCCTTTGTGCTGGGTATGACTCCAATCAGCGGAGAGTTTTCCCCCTGATTCCCATTGACTCCAGTTTTGCTGGGGCTCCTTGATGCCACACTCGGTCAAATGCTGCCTTGATGTCAAGGGCAGACACTCTCACCTCACCTCAGGAGTTCAGCTCTTTTGTCCATGTTTAAACCAAGGCTGTAATGAGGTCAGGAGCTGAGTGGCCCTGGCAGAACCCAAACTGGGCATCAGTGAGCAGGTTATTGCTGAGCAAGTGTCGCTTGATAGCCCTGTTGCTGACCCCTTCCATTACTTTACTGATGATGGAGAGTAGACTGATTGAGCAGTAATTGGCTGGGTTGGATTTCTCCTGCTTTTTGTGTACAGGACATACCTGGGCAATTTTCCACATAGCCGGGTAGATGCCAGTGTTGTAGCTGTACTGGAACAGCTTGGCTAGGGGCACAGCAAGTTCTGGAGCACAAGACTTCAGTACTATTGCCAGAATATTGTCAGGGCTCATAGCAGTATTCAGTGCCTTCAGCCATTTCTTGACATCACATGGAGTGAATCAAATTAGCTGAAGACTGGCATCTGGGGACCTCTGGAGGACACCAAGATGGATCATCGACTCAGCACTTCTGGCTGACGATTATGGCAAATGCTTCAGCCTTATCTTTTACACTGATGTGCTGGGCTCCTCCATCATTGAGGATGGGGATATTTGTGGAGCCTCCTCTCCAGTGAGTTGTTTAATTGTCCACCACCATTCACAACTGGATGTGGCAGGACTGCAGAGCTTAGATCTGATCCGTTGGTTGTGGGATTGCTTAACCCTGTCTATCACTTTCTGCTTATGCTGTTTGGCACGCAAGTAGTCCTGTGTTATAGCTTCACCAGGTTGACACCTCATATTTAGGTATGCCTGGTGCTGCTCCTGGAATGCCCTCCCGCACTCTTCGTTGAACCAGGGCTGATCCCCTGGCTTGATGCTAATGGTGGAGTGGGGGATATGCTGGGCCATGAGGTTACAAATTGTGTTTGAGTACAATTCTGCTGCTGCTGCTGGTCCACAGTTCCTCAGGGATGCCCAGTCTTGAGTTGCTACATCTGTTTGAAATCTATCCCATTTAGCATGGTGGTAGTGCCACACAACATGGGGAGGCAATGGCATAGTGGTATTGTCATTGAACTAGTGATCCAGAGACCCAGGATAATGCGCTGGGGACCCAGGTTTGAATCATGCCAAGGCAGATGGTGGAAGTTGAAATCAATAGAAATCTTGAATTAAAAGTCTAATGATGACCATGGAACCCTTATCATTTGTTGTAAAAACCCATCTGGTTCACTAATGTCCTTTGACTAATGGCTTAGCAAGCCACTCAGTTGTAATAAACCGCTACAAATATAACAGGGCCTAATTTAGTTCCTTTGAGAGTCCAATGTGTAGTGTTATATCACCGGAATTACCTTTACTCGATTTGT
The DNA here is from genome assembly GCF_017639515.1 of Carcharodon carcharias. Classification (NCBI taxonomy): domain Eukaryota; kingdom Metazoa; phylum Chordata; class Chondrichthyes; order Lamniformes; family Lamnidae; genus Carcharodon; species Carcharodon carcharias. Next base: position 5,565,918 of record NC_054471.1, on the reverse strand, counting down.
ATCAGACACTTTGTGGTCGATTGTTGCGGAGGTCCGCGATCTAGTGTACGCATGACAGGCTCACTGGTAATTAAAGGACATTAATGATTGCAATGTTATGATCTGCACAGTCAAATGCTTTGCTAAATTCAGTAAGCATTCCTGTTGATGATATTTTCTGTTTGTCAGCATTAAGATACAGCTGATTGAGGAGATCCACGAAACAATGGACAGTGGATAATCCCTTTCTATTAACAAACTGCTGATGATTTAAATGTTTTGTTATATCACTCATCGTTCACTTGAGAATGAAGCTTTTAGCTAATTTGGCAAAATAATCGGTGAGAGAGATGGATGCACATTCGCAGCAGAATGGGGTTGACTTTTTGTATTTATTCATGGGATGTGGGTGTTGCTGGCTGGCCCAGCATTTATTTCCCACCCCTAACTGCCCTTGAGAAGGTGGTGGTGAGCTGCCTTTTTGGGCCCCGTATCTCAGGAAAGATGTTCTGGCCCTGGACAGGGTCCAGAGGAGGTTCACAAGAATGATCCCAGGAATGAAAGGCTTAACATATGAGGAACATTTGAGGACTCTGGGTCTATACTCGATGGAGTTTAGAAGGATGAGGGGGGATCTGTCTGAAACTTACAGAATACTGAAAGACCTGGATAGAGTGGACGTGGGGAAGATGTTTCCATTAGTAGGAGAGACTAGCACCTGAGGGCACAGCCTCAGAGTAAAGGGAAGACCTTTTAGAACAGAGATGAGGAGAAACTTCTTTAGCCAGAGAATGGTGAATCTATGGAATTCATTGCCACAGGAGGCTGTGGAGGCCAGGTCATTGAGTGTATTTAAGACCGAGGTAGATAGATTCTTGATTGGTAAGGGGATCAAAGGTCATAGGAAGAATGGGGTTGGGAAACTTATCAGCCATGATTGAATGGCGGAGCAGACTCGATTGGCCGAATAGCCTAATTTCTGCTCCTATGTCTTATGTATTATGGTCTGCCTTCTTGAACCGCTGCAATCCCTGTGGTTTAGGTACACCCACAGTGCTGTTAGGGAGGGAGTTCCAGGATTTTGACTCAGCGACAGTGAAGGAACAACGATATATCTCCAAGTCAGGATGGTGAGTGACTTGGAGGGGAACTTCCAGGTGGTGGTGTTCCCATCTATCTGCTGCCCTTGTCCTTCTAGATGGTAGTGGTCGTGTGTTTGGAAGGTGCTGTTTAATGACCCTTGGTGAGTTTCTGCAGTGTGTCTTGTAGATGGTCCATACTGCTGCTACTGTGCGTCGATGGTGGAGGGAGTGAATGTTTGTGGATGTGGTGTTAATCAAGCAGGCTGTTTTGTCCTGGATGGTATGAAGCTTTTTGAGTGTTGTGGGAGCTGTACTCATCCAGGCAAGTGGAGAGTATTCCATCACACTCCTGACTTGTGCCTTGTAGATGGTGGACAGGCTTTGGGGGGTCAGGAGGTGAGTTACTCACCGCAGGATTCCAAGCCCCTGAGCTGCTCTTGTAGCCACAGTATTTATATGGCTAGTCCAGTTCAGTTTCTGGCCAATGGTAACCCCCAGTATGTTGATATACGTTCGCAACAGTACTAGCAGGAGACCTTACCATCACAAAATGATTTGTTGAGGATACATGTCAGCAGGACATTGAGTTCAATTGCAGATTCTGTTATCAAGCACACAGGGATGTCATCAGGTCCTCCTGCCCATGATATGTTTATGGCTTTTAGTTGATGGTAAACTTGCCACAGTTGCTTTATTGAGCAAGGTTTTGGGGGAGCAGATAAGCTAGTAAGATGTCTATAGAGAGAGACATGAGGAATAGATGCAAAATGGCCATTGATACGATTTGCGATATGCAAGAGATTATCACTATCAATGTCAGGTATACTGATCGAAGATCGATGAAGGATGCCAGATGACATCAAACATATCCCTCTATACCATCCCGCTGGAATTGCTCAGAGTAAAACTTGTGCTCTGAATCTATAATTGTGTGGTTCACGTTGTTTCACCAGTATCTATACAGAGTGGTGTTATCATGGTGATAGGTAGACTGCTGTTTTTGAATCATCAATTTGATACTAGCTGTCAGTTAGGGCTTATGGGATACATGGCACTTTGCTTTTCATGTTGGGAGATGTTTCTCGAAAGCACAGTTCAGTGTATTGTAGAATATCAGACACAGTTAATCGACATCTTCCATCTCAAACCAGTCAGGAGTCAGGATCTATCTGTTGAGTGCTTGCATGCCACTCTCTTTCAGCGGGTGTGTTAATGCATGTGAGTCTGATTGGAGACAACAGATCCTGTTGTGGCTTCCAAATTGAAGTGATGTGAATCTGACACGTATCTGTAAATATAACAAATCTGTCAGCAGGTGAACAACTGCCCAGGTTAGTCTGACTCCATGGCCTGAATTTTTTGTTTGTTGGGCGCACATGATCAGTGGGCCGGGAAGTGGACAGGAAATGGGCCTCCGGCCACAATCAACCCCCAACCCCAATTTCACTCTGGCTGGCCAGTTAACGGCCTGCCATCGTGAACTGCGCTGAGAAATGCTCAGTGCTCCCAGGGTGGGCTCTGACATAACCGAGGGTGCGGGTGAGCACTTTGAGAGAGCCCCCTGAAGGCAGACAGCTGCCTCAGGGAGCTGCAGACCTGAAAATAAAGCCCACAAAATGCTGCACAATATGTCCATGCAGCACCATCAAGCACCTCATAAAACAAAGTAGTCCCCAGATATCTCTTTGATTCTCTTTCCCCCATGGAGATTTCATCGTGCCCTGGATCGCAGTTTGAGGAACAATGTGAATGCTGCTTGGGAGAGTGGCACCAACTGGACATGTGGACCGGCCACAGAAAGTCACTGTTAATCACTGTGTGGCTAATGGGCTTCATTGTCGGCATGTGCACTTCCAACTGCCCAGCAAAATATTGGATGCCATATCCGTTCGGGTCGGGCGCGCAGCCTCCCACCAGATGTAAAATTCTGGCCCGTATATCCTCCTCTGCATATATTCAGGCGCTATTCATCCTACTTCTGCTTTGTGATGTTTTAAAAAAATGTTGTTCTGAGTGACAGAACTGAGACTGACTGTCTTTCTCTGCGTGACTAAATCTTTACTTCATCTTCCGTTAATTCGTATGCAACTTCAAATAACGTTAAATATTCCCTGTAACAAAACTTATTTTGTTCTCTAATGTTTAATCTCAGTTTAATCTCTGTCACATTGTTCATTTAACTGATGGAATGCTTTTGATGAGTGGACAGGACTGTTTTAAGCTTAATGCAAGGCAGGACTTGGTGCTGTGCTTGTTTCCCTGACTTTCATTGTAACAAAGCTAGCGTTTGTTGGGAAATGATAAAGTCTGCTGGGTGTAATTGTGCTTTGAAACTTGGCAAAAACAGTGGCATGACTTGTTGCCATGGTGCAAGTTAGCTCCAAATCCTTGAAGATGTGCCACGATAACACGCTAGGCGGTCTGATTGTGTGATGGATCTCACCTCTCACAGGCAGCTCCTCAGGGTCATCAATTTCAAAACAAAAGGCAATTGCACCATGGCATTCAGTTGATATTGTTAATATTCAGTAACTTGAGTAACTTTGCTCTCTTGAGTGCAGAGGTTGTGCTTAGTTTATGCCTGATGCATCACTCATTTCATTGACAAGGGTATTTCAGGTCAATCTGCTTGAACATAGCTTGAATACAGCTGAAAACCAATTAATATACCGTTGGTTTACAGAGTAAGGGTTGTGTGGGTGTATGCCTGTGTCTATGTGGTGTGTGTGTGTGTCTGTGTGTGTGTGTGCATGTGTGTCTGTGTGTATGTGCATGTGTGTGTCTGTGTGTGCATGTGCATGTGTGTCTGTGTGTATGCGTGTGTGTCTGTGTGTATGTATATGTGTGTGTGCCTGTGTGTGCGTGTGCATGTGTGTCTGTGTGTGTGTCTGTGTGTACACGTCTGTGTCTGTGTGTATTTGCATGTGTGTGTGCCTGTGTGTGCATGTGCATGTGTGTCTGTGTGTGTGTCTGTGTGTATGTGCATGTGCGTCTGTGTGTATGTGCATGTGTGTGAGTGCGTATGTGTCTGCGTGTGCATGTATGTCTGCGTGTCTGTGTGTGTGTGTGTGTGTCTGTGTGCATGTGTGTGTGTGTGTGCGTGTGATCGTGTGTCTGTGTGTGTGTCTGTGTGTACGCATCTGTGTCTGTGTGTATGCGTGTGTGTGTGTGTGTCTGCATGTCTGTGTGTGTGTGTGTGTGTGTGTGTGTTTCTTGTGTGTGTGTGCTGGAGAAAAGCTATGAGTCAAGACTGTAAATTGAACTAGTGTGAGTCCTTTGACTACAGAATTAGACCAAAGCCAAAAGGATAAGGGGAGTTGATAGGTGACCTTGTTTCTCTAGCAGCTTCTGGTGATGACAATCAATTATTACAACTGCAAAGTGCAAAGAAGGCCTTTTTCACATTTTTCCTCAGATATCTAACATACTTGTACCATCTTCAACCTACAAAACAAAGTTTAAATTCCACATGATGTCAGGTTCCTTTGCCCCACCCCAAACTACCCAGAAGGATGCCCTTCCCTGAAGGTCAATACCCAGACTGGCACAATGTAATGGAATAAGACCCCAGGTATTGTATTGGATGCAAGTGGGGGCTGTCAGAATTGGATCATTGTGACAGGAATTGACCATGACATTTCTTCAGCTATTGCACCCTCACCTGCATCTTTGATACTCCAGTCTCCATTAAAACCATTACCCTCCCTCACCCTGGCTGTTATCCCTGGTACGGCCCTCATCCTTACTCATTTAGTCCAAAGGATGCAGGTTTGAAGGGGTATGGCAGGTACTGACTCATAGACGTTTACAGCACTGAAAGAGGCCATTCGGCTCATCGTGTCCACGCCAGGCAACAAAGATCTGACTACACTAATCCCATTTTCCAGTGCTTGGTCCATAGCCCTGGAGGCTATACAACACAAGTGAATATCTAAATAATTCTTAAATGTTACGAGAGTTTCTGACTCAACCACCCTTTCAGGCAGTGAGTTCCAGACTCCCACCACCCTCTGGGTGAAAAATTTCTTCTCAACTCCCCTCTTAACCTTCTACCTTACCTTAAATCTATGCCCCCTGGTTATTGACCCCTTTACTAATGGAAAAAGTGTCTTCCTATCCACCCTATCAATGTCCCTCATAATCTTATACACCTCTGTCAGGTCCCCTCTCAACCTTCGCTACTCCAAGGAAAACAATCCCAGCCTATCCAATCTTTCCTCATAGTTCAGACCCTCCATCCCAGGCAGCATTCTGGTGAATCTCCTCTGCACCCTCTCCAGTGCAATCACATCCTTCCTATAATGTGGTGACCGGAACCACATGCAGTACTCCGGTTGTGGTCTCATCAGCGTTTTATACAGTTCCAGCATAACCTCCCTGCTCTTGGATTCTATACCTCGGCTAATAAAGGCAAGCATCCCATATGCCTTTTTAACCACCTTATCTACCTGCCCTGCTGCCTTCAGGGAACTGTGGATATGCACATCAACGTGCCTCTGATCTTAAGTACTTTCCAGGGTCCTACCATTCATAGTGTAATCCCTTGCCTTGTTAGCTCTCCCCAAGTGCATTGCCTCACACTTTTCCAGGTTGAATTCCATTTGCCACTGCTCTGCCCACCTGACCAGCCCATTGATATCCTCCTGCAGTTTACAGCTATCCTCCTCACTATTTACCATTCTGCCAATGTTTGTGTCATCCATGAACTTCTTAATCAAACCCCCTACATTTAAGTCTAAATCATTGATGTGCACCACAGAACACTGCAGAGCTCCACTGGAAGCAGGTTTCCAGTCACAGAAACATCCCTCTATCATCACCTTCTGCATCTTGCTTCTCAGCCAATTTTGGCTCCAATGTACCACTTTGTCTTGGATCCCATGGGCTTTTACTTTCTTGACCAGTCTGCCATGACAGACCTTATCAAAAGCCTTGTTAAAGTCCATGTTGACCACATCAAATGCATTACCCTCATCAACGCTCCTGATTACCTCCTCAAAAAAATTCAATCAAATTTGTCAAACACGACCTCCCCTTAACAAATCCATGCTGACTATCCCTGATTAATCCATGTCTCTCCAAGTGCAGATATATTCTGTCCCTCAGAATTCTTTCTGGTAACTTCCCCACCACCAAGGTTAGTCTGACTGGCCTATAATTTCCTGGTCTATCTCTTTAAGATCCTGGATAAAAACAAAAAACTGCGGATGCTGGAAATCCAAAACAAAAATAAAAATACCTGGAAAAACTCAGCAGGTCTGGCAGCATCTGCGGAGAGGAACACAGTTAACGTTTCGAGTCCGTGTGACTCTTCAACAGAACTAAGGAAAAATAGAAAAGAGATGAAATATAAGCTGCTTTAAGGGAGGGTGGGACAAGTAGAGCTGGATAGAGGGTCAGTGATAGGTGGAGATAACCAAAAGATGTCACAGACAAAAGGACAAAGAGGTGTTGAAGGTGGTGATATTATCTAAGGAATGTGTTAATTAAGGGTAGAAAGCAAGACAAGCAAGGTACAGATAGCCCTAGTGGGGGTGGGGTGGGATGGGGTGAAGGAATCGATAAAGGCTAAAAGGTAGAGATAAAACGATGGATGGAAATACATTTAAAAATAATGGAAATAGGTGGGAAAAGAAAAATCTGTATAAATTATTGGAAAAAAGGGGGGGATCGGAAAGTGGGAGGGGATTGAGGGGAGAGTTCATGATCTAAAATTGTTGAACTCAATATTCAGTCCGGAAGGCTGTAAAGTGCCTAGTCGGAAGATGAAGGGCTGTTCCTCCAGTTTGCGTTGAGCTTCATTGGAACAATGCAGCAGGACAAGGACGGACATGTGGGCATGAGAGCAGGGTGGGGTGTTAAAATGGCAAGCAACAGGGAGGTCTGGGTAATGCTTGTGGACAGACCGAAGGTGTTCTGCAAAGCGGTCACCCAGTCTGCGTTTGGTCTCTCCAATGTAGAGGAAACCGCATTGGGAGCAACGAATGCAGTAGACTAAACTGAGGGAAGTGCATGTGAAATGCTGCTTCACTTGAAAGGAGTGTTTTGGCCCTTGGATGGTGAGGAGAGGGAAAGTAAAGGGGCAGGTGTTGCACCTTCTGTGGTTGCATGGGAAGGTGCCGTGGGAGAGGGTTGAGGTGTAGGGGGTGATGGAGGAGTGGACCAGGGTGTCCCAGATGGAATGATCCCTACAGAATGCCACCGGGGGGTGAAGGGAAGATGTGTTTGGTGGTGGCATCATGCTGGAGTTGGCGGAAATGGCGCCAACTCCAGCATGATGCCACCACCAAACACATCTTCCCTTCACCCCCCCGGCGGCATTCCGCAGGGATTATTCCCTCCGGGACACCCTGGTCCACTCCTCCATCACCCCCTACACCTCAACCCCCTCCCACAGCACCTTCCCATGCAACCACAGAAGGTGCAACACCTGCCCCTTTACTTTCCCTCTCCTCACCGTCCAAGGGCCCAAACACTCCTTTCAAGTGAAGCAGCATTTCACTGGCACTTCCCTCAATTTAGTCTACTGCATTCGTTGCTCCCAATGTGGTTTCCTCTACATTGGAGAGACCAAACGCAGACTGGGTGACCGCTTTGCAAAACAGCTTCGGTCTGTCCGCAAGCATTACCCAGACCTCCCTGTTGCTTGCCATTTTAACACTCCACCCTGCTCTCATGCCCACATGTCCATCCTTGGCCTGCTGCATTGTTCCAGTGAAGCTCAATGCAAACTGGAGGAAGAGCACCTCATCTTCCCACTAGGCACTTTACAGCCTTCCATACTGAATACTGAATTCAACAATTTTAGATCATGAACTCTCCCCTCAATCCCCACCCACTTTCCGATCCCCCCTCTTTTTTTTCCAATAATTTATATAGATTTTTCTTTTCCCACCTATTTCCATTATTTTTAAATGTATTTCCATCTATTGTTTTATCTCTACCTTTTAGCCTTTTTCGATTCCTTCCCAACCCCATTAGTGCCATCTGCCGCTAGCTTGCTACCCTTAATTAGCACATTCGTTAGGTAATATCACCACCTTCAACACCTCTTTGTCCTTTTGTCTGTGACATCTTTTGGTTATCTCCACCTATCACTGGCCCTCTATCCAGCTCTACTTGTCCCAACCCCCTTAAACCAGCTTATATTTCACCTCTCTTCTATTTTTCCTTAGTTCTGTTGAAGAGTCATACTGATTCGAAACGTTAACTGTGTCCCTCTCCGCAGATGCTGCCAGACCTGCTGAGTTTTCCCAGGTATTTGTATTTTTGTCTTTAAGTTCCTGAATGGCCTTGACAAGGTGGGCATGAAGAGGATGCTTCCTCTTAGAACCATAGAAAAGTTACAGCACAGAAGGAGGCCATTCGGCCCATCTTGTCCATGCCAGCCCGATGACACCCAGGTGCCCTTTCCAATCCCACCTTCCTGCACCCGGCCCATAGCCCTGCAGCTTACAGCCCTTTAGGTGCAGATCCAGGTACTTCTTAAAAGAGTTTAGAGTTTCTGCCTCTACCACCAACTTGGGCAGCGAATTCCAGACACCCACTACCCTCTTGTGGGTGAATCCAGAACCAGGGGGCACTGTTTTAAAATTAGGGGTCGCCCTTTTAGGACAGAGATGAGGAGTAATTTTTTCTCTCAGAAGGTTGTGCAACTCTGCCTCAGAAGGTGGTGGAGGCGGGGTCATTGAATATTTTTAACATGGGGGTAGATAGATTCTTGTTAGGCAAGGAATCAAAGGTTATTGGGGGTAGGCAGGTATGTGGAAATCGAAACACAAGTTGATCAGCCATGCTCTTATTGAATGGCGGAGGAGGCTCAAGGGGCCAATTGGTCTACTCCTGTTCCTATTTCGTATGCATGTATATCTTTGCTGTTCTAATTCTGACCTCTTGAACATCCCTGATTTTAATTTCTCCCCCTCTGGAGACTGGCCTTCAACTGCCAAGGCCTTAAACTCTGGGATTCCCTCCCTAAACCTCTGCACCCTTCTCCTTTAAGATGCTCCTTAAACTTACCTCCTTGACCAAACATCTGTCCTAATAACCCCTTACATGGCTTGGTGGCTAATCATGGTTGGTAACACACCTTGCGATGTTTTTCTGCGGTGAAGGTGCTATATAAGTACAAGTTGTTGTTGAATGTCAAGTGCTGACTATTGACATTGAACTGTGTTTACAATGAGTAGCTTCACTCTGTGTAATTGGGCAGGAAATAGGAAAATATTTGATTATCAGCACAGATGAATCCCACTTTTCAAATAGCCAATTGAAAGAAGACGCTCAGACTTGTTTTGAGAAACTGCCACAGAGCCTGAACTGATTTGCACATTTGTCATAAAATCAATCCATTACTGTGCAAACAGTCACAGTGTTGACATTAGACACAGATTAGGATAAAGACAGCCCTTTATTCTGCTGATTCTCTCCCAGCTGTTGAGACCTTTTGGTGACTTTAATCCACAGGGAAAGAGGATTACAGTGCTCGGCTTCATGCCATAAGCCTTTTTGTCTTTTACACAACTGTCAATTCCTAGCATTATAAATTTGGGTAAAACCCATTACTTCATGAAGTACATTGCAGGAAATGTAGAAACAATTTTTAATAGCAACTTAAATTGAAGTTTTTGCAAGATTTAAAAGCTTCTTTTATACAGTAACTCAAAATTGATCTTGGAGATCAGTGACGTGTGCTCCCAACTTCTGCTGGCACTATGTAGGTTACTATGAAAAAGCCTGATGAATACGAGAGAGAAGGAATGTTTAGTGTACAGTTTTCCAAACCTCACAGATGTCAACATCTTATTGGCAATAAAATCCTAGCTTTATTGCTTACAAAATAATGAATAGCCGAAAGTAACCTAAAGTCTAGAATCTGCTCATTCAGAGAGTTTGTACAATGGATACTTAGAAGTAATTCTCGGGCTGGAATCCAATTGAAATTTAATTTCTACAAAATAATGATTTCCATTTTTATTGCAACTTATATTCTCAGAAACATCTCAGAATGTATGGTGAAGTGTGGTTGTTGTTATGTAGATAATATAGCAACTATTTTGCAAGAACCCACAAACAGCAGTGTGATGGTTAAGTTGTTTCTGGTGGTTGAAAGAAGAATGCTGGTCTGGATCCCGGAGGAACTCCCTGTTCCCTCGCAATTCATGCTGTAGGATATATGAAGAGGCAAAGAGTAAGGGGAGGGGGGGGGGAAGATAGCTTTCTAACAGGACACAATAGAAGGGCTTGTAGAAAAGACAACATTTGCAATTTTCCAGCTTTGACTGGTGTCCTCCCTGTGCAGGATTTAGGTTAAAATTGCATCGAGTCACCTATGGTTTCATGCCACAGAAATTGTGACCCATGGGGAAGACAGCGAGATCAGTGCCATTTTAACTGCCCATTTTCTGACTGTCACTGGGGGAGCAGGGTTAAAATCTACAGATCTTTGCACTTTGCATATTTGTCCTGCTACCCCCCAAAAAAATTCAGAAGCCGCAGAATGTGGAGAACTTGAAACCATCTGTTAATGGGGCCCCTTTGTGAAATTACTGTTCCCAGTCATACATTAAAGAGAAAAGAAATGGATAGGAATCATTGGAGCAGCAAATTGACATTTCTTGTTCAAAGGCCTACCCCTCTTCCTACACGAAAATGATACAGATACTTATTCCGGTTTTTTAAAGGTCAACTTTAACATCAACCCGCAGAAATGAAGATCTGAGGCCATTGATATAGTCAATTGTAGGGAGTGTCTAGCAGTGACTTCATTGCAAACAGCTGGAGTGCAACTTCAAACTAGCTGATGGCTGCCCATGGGAACCAGGCTGGGGCCTTTACATGGTGTCAGTGTATCAAATGATTACTGCCTTGTTTCTGTATTATTTCCTTCGAAATTTGGGAAAGCTAGGTCTGACAAGAATATTCATTATTACTAGGTGGGCAGTCCTTTGATTTGAACAAGGGTAATTTTACAAAGTCCGGTTTAGCCTCTTGACTAACCTTGGATGCATATTGTTGGATAATGTTTGGCAAGCAAACATGTGGAATTATCCACACATCTTCATTGGACTGTGCTGATGCATTCTGTACCTGGGCACACCTGTGATAAAAGGCTCAGTGATGCGTGAACAGGAGTTTGTGCTGGCACTATTACAGATTATCTGAACATTTATCTCATTGCTGTTTGTGAGACCTTGCTGTGTATAAATTAGTTGTCATGTTTCCCAATTTTAAAACAATTATGTCTTCAAAAATACTTGAATGGGGGACCATGAAGCATTTTGGGATATTTTGTGGTTTTAAACTGTTTTTCTAAAATGCAGATTCTTACTCTTTTTCTCCTTCTTGAAGTATCTGTAGGAACAACCTGAGCTATTAGAGTGCATTTTCCTCTGCTGTTGCCCCCTGAATGCCCCAGGTTCAGTGCCTGAGGAGACACAGCACAGGTTTCCTGGCCCCAGCAATATGTGTGGCTTGGACGCACTCATGAGCAGGCCCATCCCCAGTGCCAGCCCATGAGCCTGCACCTACTACAGACACAGGCAAGGGAAAGCCCAGGAAATCATATGTCACTACAATCACAGAATCATAGGATGATACAGCACAGAATGAGACCATTTAGCCCGTTTTGCATGTACCAGCCCTTTGGTAGAGTCTTGCAACTAGTTCCACTCCCATGCTCTTTTTCTATTGCCATGCAAATTTTTATCTCCTTGAAGTATTTATCCATTTCTCTTTTGAAGCCAGCTATTGAATCTGAATCTGTCTGGTTTTTCTCATGTGTCCTATTTTGCCAAACAGCTTAAATCTGTTCCCTCTGGATATCGCCCCTTCAGCCATTGGAAATTTCTCCTTATTTATCAAACAAAATCCTTCATGATTTTGCAAACCTCTGTCGAATCTTGTCTTAGCCTTCTCTGCTCTAAAGAGAACAACCCTCCTTCCTCCAGTCTCTCCACATAATTAATGTCCCTCATTGCTGGTACTCTGGTATTGTTACTAATAAACCTGTCCTGCATCTTCTCCCCCATGACATGTTTCCTCAAGTCTGGGGCTCAGAGCTCAACACGATAGTCGAGCTGAGGCCAAGGGGTGGAGGCTGCTGCCTCCCTCTTTCTCTCTCCACTCTGTCCCAAGGGAATATTGATTCCTAAAGTGCAGTGGAGGGAAATTTACCCTAGACTGTGGAATCATATCTCATTGTGAGCCAGATCCTTCAGGAGAGGAGCAAAGCAGACTTAAGGAACAAATTTCCATTAACTTTGTGCATTGCACTGGTAGATTAGCAGTTGCCTGGGCCTGGGGTGGCTGCAAGTTTTCAAGATGTTAAGGGCTACTGACCTGGTGTCTCAGCAAAACTATTTCCTCTGGTTTGGGCAGTGTAGGTTAGGGGGCAAAGTGAAATTAGGAACCACTTCTCCACACGCAGGGTGGTAGAAATGTTAGATAGACCTAAGTTATTCAACAACCAACCAATCAGATCAAAGCTCTGCAGTCCTGCTACATCCAATTTTGATTGTGGTGGACAATAAAACAACTAGCCAGAGGAGGTGGCTCCACAAATACCCCCATCCTCAATGATGGGGAGCCCAGCACATCAGTGCAAAAGATGAAGCTGAAGTATTTGCAACAATCTTCAGTCAGAAGTGCCGAGTGGATCATCCATCTCAGCCTCCTGCAGAGGTCCCCAGCATCATAGATGCCAGTCTTCAGCCAATTCGATTCACACCACGTGATATCAAGAAACGGCTGAAGGAACTGGATACTGCAAAGGTTATGGGCCCTGACAATATTCTGGCAATTGTACTGAAGACTTATCCTCCAGAATTAGCCGGGCCCCTAGCCAAGCTGTTTCTAATCAGCTACGATACTGACATCGACGTGGAAATGTGAAAAATCAGGATAAATCCAATTCTGCCAGTTACTGCCACATTAGCCTTCTCTCCATCATCTGTAAAGTGATGGAAGGGGTCATCAACAGTGCTATCAAGCGGCACTTACTCAGCAATAACCTGCTCAGTGACACTCAGTTTAGATTCTGCCAGGGTTACTTGAGCTCATTACAGCCTTGGTTCAAACATGGACAAAAGAGCTGAACTCCTGAGGTGAGGTGAAAGTGACTGCCCTTGACATCAAGGCAGCATTTGACCGAGTGTGGCATCAAGGAGCCCCAGCAAAACTGGAGTCAATGGGAATCAGGGGGAAAACTCTCCACTGATTGGAGTCATACCCAGCACAAAGGAAGATGGTTGTGGTTGTTGGAGGTCAGTCATCTCAGCTCCAGGACATCACTGCAGGAGTCCCTCAGGGTAGTGTCCTCGGCCCAACCATCTTCAGCTGCTTCATCAATGACCTTCCTTCCATCATAAGGTCAGAAGTGGGGATGTTCGCTGATGATTGCACAATGTTCAGCACCATCTGCGACTCTTCAGATACTGAAGTAGTCCATGTCCATATGCAGTAAGGCCTAGACAACATTTAGGCTTGGGTAGATAACTGGCAAGTAACATTGGCATCACACAAGTGCCAGGCAATGACCATCTCCAACAAGAGGGAATCCAACCATCGCCCTTTGATGTTCAATGGCATTACCATCACTGAATCTCCCACGATCAACATCCTGGGAGTTACCATTGACCAGAAGCTGTACTGGACTAGCCATATAAATACTGTGGCTACAAGAGCAGGTCAGAGGCTAGGAATCGTGCGATGACTAACTCACCTCCTGACTCCCCAAAGTCTGTTCACTATCGACAAGGCACAAGTCAGGAGTGTGATGGAATACTCCCCACTTGTCTGGATGAGTGCAGCTCCCACAACACTCAAGAAGCTTGACACCATCCAGGACAAAGCAGCCGCTTGATTGGCACCACATCCAGAAACATTCACTCCCTTCACCACCAACACACAGTAGCAGCAGTGTGTGTACCATCTACAAGATGCACTAGAGGAATTCACCAAGGCTCCTTGACAGCACCTTCCAAACCCACAACCACTACTACCTAGAAGGACAAGGGCTGCAGATACATGGGAACACCACCAGTTCCCCTCCAAGTCACTCACCATCCTGACTTGGAAATATATCGCCATTCCTTCACTGTCAATGGGGCAAAATCCTGGAACTCCCTTCCTAACAGCACTGTGGGTGTACCTACACCACATGGACTGCAGCGGCTCAAGAAGGCAGTTCACCACCATCTTCTCAAGAGCAACTAGGAATCAGCGGTAAATGCTGGACCAGCCAACGCAGCCCACATCCCGTAAATAAATTTTTAAAAAAGAAGCTGAACTGGACTAGCCATATAAATACTGTGGCTACAAGAACAGGTCAGAAGCTGGGAATCCTGTGGTGAGTAACTCACCTGACTCCTCAAAGCCTGTCCACCATCGACAAGGCACAAGTCAGGAGTGTGATGGAATACTCCCCACTTGCCTGGAAGGGTGCAGCTCCCACAACAGTCTTGACACCGTCCAGGACAAAGCAGCCCGCTTGATTGGTATCACATCAACCACCTTCAGCATCCAACTTCTCTATCACCTATGTACAGTGGCAGTAGAATAAAAGCAACGTACTGTGAGTGCTCGAGATTTGAAGTAAAAGCAGAAAATACTAGAACATGCAGTGGCAGTTTTTTTTTGCCCATGCCTAATTGCCTTTGTTCAGAGTGCATTTAAGAGTCAAACACATTGCTGTGGGCCTGGAGTCACATATAGGCCAGACCAGATAAGGACAGCGATTTCCTTCCCTAAAGGACACTAGTGAACCAGATGTGTTTTTACAACAATGTTTCATGGTCATCATCAGACTTTTAATTCCAGATTTTTATTGAATTCAAATTTCACTATCTGCAGTGGTGGGATTTGATCCTGGGTCCCCAGAGCATTACCCTGGGTCTCTGGATTACTCATCCAGTGACAATACCACTATGCCACCACCTACAAGGTACCATCTACAAGGTGCACTTCAACAGCTCACCAGTGTTCCTTCGACAGTACTTTGCAAACCCAGGACCTGTACCACCTAGAAGGACAAGGGCCGCAGGTAGAAGGGAACACCATCACCTTGGAGTTCCCCTCCACGTCACTCACCAACCTGATCTGGAAATATATCGCCGTTCCTTCACTGTCACTGGGTCAAAATCCTGGAACTCCCTCCCTAACAGCGCTGTGGGGTCAAAGGTGGGAGTTAGGTCACAGATCAGTCATGATCTTATTGAATGATGGAACAGGCTTGAGGGGCTAAATGGCCTCCTATTCCTTTCAGAGTTGAGCACTGGACTGAACTAAAATTGTTTTCTTTGTTTATAATATGTTTCTGTTTTATCCTGCTGAACTTTAATTTTACATCATTTTTCACTTTGCTGTTGATAACATTGATTACATCAGTGCTCTGTAAAAGGACTCTCCCATTCCTGTTAGAAAATGTGCAGAATTCTTCTTTAAAAATCCAGGTTTCCATCTATTGATGTAAAAAATGTTGGTACCTGCCCAGAACTTGATAAGTTAGACAGTAATTAAAAATGATCAGCAGGCATGTTCTTGTAAGCAATGTTCTGTCATCACTTTCCTATGAAACTTTCTTATCTATATAACTCATTTCCCTTCTGCGAGTACAGACTACTGGATTGGAGTCAGCTGCCAGTTTTGTCATCATCCCTGGAGAATGTTCCATTCACTAAAACGCAGCCTGGTACACTGTACAATTGAGCATTGAGAGATTAAAGAATAATCTGCAGAATGGTATATCTACGTTTAAAACCTTTCTGCAGACCCTTGAGAGCTCAGTTACTTCATTCATTTTCTTCCTCATAGAATGGGATTCTGAAGAGGAATCACTAGCAATTACAGTTTTTGTGAAGATGCAGGGGAGTTAAGCGACCTAGTTTTCAGAGCCTTCAGTCAAAAGAAAGGCTTGCATTTAAACAGCACCTTTCACCAAACTCAGGATGTCCATCCCAAAGTGCTTGACAGTAAATGAGGTGCCTATGAAGTGTAGACACTACTTACATATCAGAAGCATACAGTATTAATCCCTCAACATGATTGCAAACAAGCATGGTGGGGAACATTTCAACTGGGTATGTGATTTGGGCAATCCCCTTCCAAGATCAGCAATTTGAAATCTGTGCTATTTTAACTCCTGGGCACCACCTACATTCAGCTTATCAGGTGCCTGCCCTGCATGGAGGGTTGGTTGGTTGGGTGGGTGGTGTAGCAGAGTCTTGCAGGTGGGAAGTGAGGGGGAACCAGGGCAAAAGGAGCCCAAACACAAGAACACAAATATTAAGAGTAGGAGTAGGCCGTTTGGCCTTTCAAGCATGCTCCCGCCATTTGATAAGATCATGGCTGATCTGATTATAGCCTCAACTCCACTTTCCTATTTGACCCCATAACCCCAATGTTATGTATTCACCAGGTTGCTGGCTATCTTATATGTCTGATTTACCTCAGGGCAATACAGAGATGATACTAGTTCCAAATCTACATCAGGTTTATTTACAATACTTTAAAATATCTCAGAGCTTACAGGATTTTTTTACACACATATGGGCCCAGATTTTCGCTTTTGGGTCAGATGCGCAGAGATGGGAGAATTCCTGGCTCTGTGAACCTGACCTTTAAAAAGTGGCCATCTGCAGTGCTGATTTTTGTTCAGTGGAGTGAGGTGGCAGTTGGAGCCACCCACCCATGAGTGCAGAGGCTGCATTGTGCAGAGGCTGGCTGGTCGGACTTCTTATCTCTGTGTTGCAATGCTTTGTTTAAGTTATTTTAAAAATGATTAGAACAAAAATCAGCCCTCCAGGCCTCACCCACACTCCCCATGACTCATCCATGCCAGCCTATACCACCTATGCCGCCACCCCCACCCCATGGCCCCTCATAGCCCTATGCCAACCCATACCACTTTACACTTCCCATGGCCCCTCTTACCCCCCATGTCAACCCAAGCCTCTCTACCCATCTCTATGGCCCCTCATACTCTCTATGCCAACCCTTGCCCCTCTACCAAACCCCCATGGCCCTTCATACCCCCCACATCTCCGTGGCTCTTATAGCCGCTGTGCCAACTTAGTGCTAACTCATCCCAACCCATGTTCACCCTTTTCCCTTACCCCTGCCATGCCAACTCAGCTAATATCCTTTGACAATTATTTGACAGCTTGACAGTTCTTTGACAGCTTTGACAGTTCTTTGACAGCTTTGACAGTTTCTCGGTAGCTTGACAGTTCCTTGATAGCTTGACAGTTCTTTAATAGCTTCGACAGTTCCAATGAGTTTATGCACTTTTACGCATAGTCATGGTCACTTTTAACAATCCTAAAGGGTGATTTAAAAGGCCAACTGCCTCCATTAACTTCACACGTGTGAATCATGGCCCAATTCTAGTCCTGCCCCACAAAAATAGAAAATACCTTATTTGGGGGCAGAACTTAGAATTTCTAGCCATTTCTGGGATTTTTGCCACGATGGAGAGACTCCATCATAGCAATAATCTGGGCCATAGTGTCATCCAGACCCAGGTCTTTTCCAGAATCTTGTGTGTTTAATTAGCTCTCTAGTTCCATCCACAGGTTTAAGCAATTCAATACAGTTACATAGATCAGAAAACAGACCAACACAATCAAACACAGATTAATCAAACAATTAACCACGACACCTTGACTCCCTTGTCAATCAAAAATCTCAGACTCAGTATCCTGAAGCAGGTGGCCAACACTGGATAAAGCCTACAGGAAGATAAGTCATCTTGAAATAACTCCATAAACTGCAAAGATAATCAGCCACACCTCCAAGAAATGAATCAAACTTTATAATTAAAACTTTTCTGGCACTGGATATCACAATGCCAATTTCATTATGCTAGGGGTTCAGTAATGTATACAAACAGAAGTTGTGTATTGTTTCAAAATCACGTACAAATCCATGTATCTGTATTTTTATTTCTTGGATCTCCATAAAAGAATCACCACTGGTTATTTTAGAGGTGGTTAAAAATGTTAACATTGATTTCCGTTTGATGCAAATCTCATTTATGGATTCCCAATTGTGTGCAGGGGTAGAACCAGTTAATACTGCAAAGCTTAGCAGCACAGAGCAAATGATGGGCTTATCCCTGCTTGTCTAAGGAGCTGCACTGCCTTATAGTCAGAAGGAATGTAGGGTTGTCTGGATCCTAAGTCAATCACTCAAAAGGCAAGAACCAAATTGCCTAATCAATTATTTTATCTGAAATACTGCAGACCAGCCTGGCTGAGATTTGAAATTTTTGAATTTGCCACAGAAGGTTGCTTTGGTTCCAATATCCCATCTCCAGACAAGCCACCTTGAAGCCATTGACCACAATGAGTCTCTGCTCACATCCGCCCCAAAGGCGGTTAGACATTACTTAGGCATTGGGCAACCAGTGTGGTTCAGCCCTTGCCCAGTGTATTTGCAGGTAGCAGGAAGCCTCCTGAATGGCATTATGAGCAGTACATCTCACTATAATTTGGGTGAGTGTATTCTTCCCCTTGGCATAGCACACAGGATACTCCAGAGGTTAAACTTAATATCCCTGAAATGGGAAGCGGGAATTGTGATTCCAATGCAGTGTGCCAACTGCATGCTGCCTGCTCATTTCCACACGGTTTATTGGCTGAATATGTAAGTATGAGGCCAATATTGTGAGTGGCTAGGACCACTTAAAGGTAGGTTGCGCTGTTTAAAGCAAGTGCATTGCAGCTGGAGCAGGAGCTGGTAGTCGTGCAGCAAGTGACTAACCTGGGAAACACTGAAGAATGGCACAACGTGGGACAGACCGGGTCCAATGTTTTCAGACACTGCGCTGGTGGCCTTGGTTATTACTACAATTTCAGAGAATTACAATTACTTACGGTTGGAATTAAAGTTTCTGCTACCTCTGGTTTCTCTTCAGGAAATCTTTCCTCCACCTTTAGTTTCCCTTCTTTGCCTGCTCACAGATGGCCTCTTGGCTTGTTGAAATTTTCATACAATAGCTAGTGTAAAACCACAAGCAAAGATAAGCAGTTGCAGGGTACCTAACTGTGTGTACCAAATACAAGTTGCACTGCGTAACTTCAACAGCACCTTCTAAACCCACAACCTCCACCATCTCAAAGGACAGCAGATACATGAGAACACCACCAGCTCCCCTCCAAGTCACTCACCACCCTGACTTGGAAATATATCACCGTTCCCTCACTGTTGCTGGGTCAAAATCCTGGAACTCCCTCCCTAACAGCACTGTGGGTGTACCTACACCACATGGACTGTAGCAGTTCAAGAAGGCAGCTCACCACCACCTTCTCAAGGGCAACTAGGGATGGGCAGTAAATGTTGGTCTAGCCAGCAATGCCCACGTCCTGTGAATGATTTAAAAAAATAACCAGTGCATGCTTGTCTTTGTAAATCCTTTCTTAAACTACTTAACTTGGGTAACTCTCTCTCTTAGGTATCAGCCTGGACTCAGACAGCACATTTGCTTCGGAGTCATCACTCCAAAGTTACACAACTCAAGCTGACAGTGCAATGTTTTATGAGGAAGTGCCACCCTGTTGATTGAGATTTTAAATCTTGGCATAATCTACGCTTTCAGGTAGATAGAAAAGGCCCCATCCACTGTAACTAGTCGCTTACCTTATTGCCATTGTGGAAACCTGCTGTCGAGCAATATATCTAATCATTTTTCTAGCACCATTCACAACCTCAGGATGTCCCAAAGTGCTTTACAACCAGTGAAGTACTTTCTGAAGAGTCGTTAATGTTGAAATTTAGGAAATCTGGTTGCCAATTTGTGCACAGCAAGCTCCCACAAACAGCAATGAGATCATGACCATGTAACCTGTTTTAGTGATGTTAGTTGAGGGATAACCATTGGCCAGGAAACTAGGGAGAACAACTCCTCTTGTTCTTCTGAAAATGTGAATTGGATTTTCTGCATCCACCTGAAAGTCTCACTAAAAAGGTTGCACCTCTGACACAGGCAAGAGTGTTCCACTGTTATGTGAAGTGCTTAAAGATATTCCTGAGAAGTGTGATCAGGCAAATCTTTCGAAATATCTGCACCCGCATTTCCAATAGTTTCACTGTTGAAGAGTAGCTTATTTAGACTGTACTGTGCGAGGACATGAGTTTATAATCATGATTGGCTCCTGTTCTAGCAGAGCCTCGATTTTACAATTCTTATCCCTGCTTTCAAATCCCTCCATGGCCTCGCCCCTCCCTATCTGTGTAATCTCTTCCAGCCCCACAACCATCCAAGATACCTGCGCTGCTCCAAATCTGGTCTCTTGTGCATCCCAGTTTTAATTGCTGCACCATTGGTAGCATGCCTTCAACTGTCTGACCTTAAGCTCTGGAGCTCCCTTAGTAAACCTCACAACCTCTTTACCTCACTCTCATCCTTTAAGATCAGGTATTGGTCACCTATTCTAATATCTCCATATGTGGCTGGGTGTCAGATTTTGTTGGACAATGCTCCTGTGAACCATCTTGTGACATTCTAACATGTTAAAAGTGCTGTATAAAAGCCACTTCTTGTTTATTCTTCCAAGGTTAGTTCCTGATCTCAGTCCTACTCTTTGACAATGACACTCCAGTCTTCTTGCCTAACTCTTACAGACCATAACTTTGGAGGGAATAACATAAAGAAACAACAAAAATACTTAAAGGAAGTGCTTTATAGGGAAAAGTTGCAGACTCTTCCCAGCCTTTTCTGAGTCTGGATAACAAATTCCAGATTCACTTGTGCCTGCAACAATTTAAGCAAAGACCAATGGACTCGATTCTGAAACCCAAAGGCACCTTTCACTGATCACACTCTGCTCCTTGGATCCCAAAGCCTGATCAGCTGCCAGGCTTGTGTTTAACTATAATTTCACTGGATGCATGGCCTTGTGGCTTTACTGGGAGCAGCAAATGGAGCAGTCAGCAGAACGGGAACAGAGTCAAGACATATTTTACTCCGTTCTGATGATTATATTCCCCTTTGCAAAACAAAAAAAAACACATCAAGGGTTTTTTTTTAACCAAGACTTTGGCTGCTCTGTACTTCTATGCACATTAGAATACTCAATCTGAAATCTGTTCCTGGAATGGGAGATAATGAATCTGCTTTGCACCTCACCTGATTATCTCCATCATTGACCTAAGCTTAAAAGAATGTAAATTGGGCTGTCCCTTGGTGATTGCCTGCTTTATGCTACTGCATGAAGTAGCATCTAATTTCACCCTTAGTGGTCCACATGATTTTCATCTATATCAAAACAGTTTATTCTTTCACAGGACATGAGTGTCACTGGCAAGGCCAGCATTTGTAACCCATCCCTATTTACCCTTGAATGGAGTGGCTTGCTGAGCTATTTCAGAGGGCCGTTACAAGTCAACCACAATATTGTGGGTCTGGAGTCACCTGTAGGCCAGACCAGGTAAGGACAACAGATTTCCTTCCCTGAAGGACATTAGTGAACTAAGTGGGTTTTTAACAACAATCAATAATAGTTTCGTGGTCACCATTGCTGAGAGCAGCTTTCAGTTGCAGATTTTATTCATTGAACTAAAATTCCAGCAGCTGCCATGGTGGGATTTGAACCTGTGTCCCCACAGCACTAGCCCGGGCCTCTGGCTAATCACGAAAATGCTATAAATTTCTGTGTAGGTAGCAGCAGCTGCATTTCCTGCCTCTGACCCTGTTTTGAACAATTTCAGCCAAATGTTGGAATCATGAATTCTTACAGCCCAAAATGAGCCCATTTAGCCCCTTGTGCCTGTGGAAAAGCTGGCAAAATTTGTCCCATGCCCCTGGTCTTTCCCCAAGCTCTGCAGATTAATCCTCTTCAAATGTGCAGTTGCCTCATGAAGGTTCCTCTGAGATATCTTTTCTGAAAAAAAATGTTCATTTATGGGATGTAGGTGTCACTGGCTGGGCCAGCATTTATTGCCCATCCCTGATTGCCTTGAGAAGGTGGCGGTGAGCTGCCTTCTTGAACTGCTGCAGTCCATGTGGTGTAGGTACACCCACAGTGCTGTTAGGGAGAGAGTTCCAGGATTTTGACCCAGCGACAGTGAAGGAACGGTGATATATTTCCAAGTCAGGATGGTGAGTGGCTTGGAGGGGTACCTCCAGGTGGTGGCACTCCCATCTGTCTGCTGCCCTTGTCCTTCTAGATGGTTGTGGGTTTGGAAGGTGCTGTCTAAGGAGGCTTGGTGAGTTCCTGCAGTGCATCTTGTAGATGGTGCACACACTGCTGCTACTGTGCGTCGGTGGTGGAGGTAGTGAATGTTTGAGGGTGGGGTGCCTGTCAAATGGGCTGCTTTGTCCTGGATGGTGTCAAGCGTCTTGAGTGTTGTGGGAACTGCACTCATCTAAGACGTGGGGAGTATTCCATCACACTCCTGGCCTGTGCCTTGTAGATGGTGGACAGGCTTTGGGGAGTCAGGAGGTGAGTTACTTGCTGCAGTATTCCTAGCCTCTGACCTGCTCTTGTAGCCACAGAATTTAGGTGGCTAATCCAGTTCAATTTCTGGTCAATGATAACTCCCAGGATGTTGATAGTGTGGGATTCAGTGATGGTAATGCCATTGAATGTCAAGGGGCGATGGTTGGATTCTCTCTTGTTGGAGATGGTCATTGCCTGGCACTTGTGTTGTAGTAATGTTACTTACCTGCACATTGTCCAGGTCTTGCTGCATTTGGACATGGACTGCTTCAGCATCTGAGCAGTCTTGAATGGTGCTGAACATTGTGCAATCATCAGTGAACATCCCCACTTCTGACCTTATGATGAAGGAAGGTCATTGATGAAGCAGCTGAAGATGATTCTGCTTTCAAGTGGTGCTTTCTGGATCTGAACGATCCTCTGTGTGGAAAAAAATGCTCCTGATTTCTAGTTCTTTTGCAAATTATTTTAGATCTGTGATCTCTGGTTACCACCCCACTTATTGAAGGAAACTGTCTCTTCCCATTGTTCGCCGTGGCATAAGGTTTTGAACCCTGCTGTTGAATCTCCTCTGAACCTTTCTGCTCTAAGGAAAATAATCTTAGCTTCTCCAGTCTCTCCATACTACAGAAGTCCCTCATCTCTAGTGTCATCCTGTCAAACCTTCTCTGTCACTTCCCCACGGCTTTGTAACCTCCCTAATGTGAGGTGCCCAGAATGATTCTCTGGTGCGGAGTGGGGCTAGTTGGATAGCTTTTTCAGTGAATTGACAAACAGGTGGGCAACTTCTGTGCTGTGTAATTCTAAGTACATTGTTATTGTGAATAAATTCTAATAGTGAATGGTGCAATTTTCATGCTACATCCGTTTGAAACTTCTGTAGGAAGCCTCCATTCCAATCCAGCTTGAGCTGTAACACATTACCGCTGAGCCCAGCTAATCTGACGTATTTACATTCATATTTCTGATAATGTTGCTTGGTTTTATCTGAACTAATTGGGCCTGGTGGTTTGGAAAGGACTGTTGCCTCATTGGTAGAGACACCCTACATTGGAAACTAAAGCCTTATTAGTATCAATGGTTTGCAATAAAAACGTATAGCACCTTTCATGACCACTGGATGTCTCAAAGCACTTTACAACCAAGGAAGTACTTCCTGACGTGTAGTCACTGTTGCAATGTTGGAAATGTGGCAGCCAGTTTGGATACAGCAGTGTGATAATGATCAGAGAATTTGTTTTGTGATGTTGATAGAGGAGAAATATTGTCCAGGAGTTCAAAAAGGCATTTGATAAAGTGTCACACAACAGACTTGTGAGCAAAGTTAGAGCTCATGAAAAGGGACAGTAGCAAGGTGGACACAAGATTTCTAAAGGACAGGAAACAGAGTAGTGGTTAATTGACTTTACTGGACTGCAGGAAGGTGTATCATGGCGTTCCCCAGGGATCAGTGTTAGAACCCCTGTTCTTCCTGATATATATTACTGATCTAGACCTCGGTGTACAGGGATGTGAAGCATTAGAGAGGGTGCAGAAACGATTCATGAGAGTGGTTCCAAGGATGAGGAACTTCAGTGACAGAGATGGTCGGAGAGTGGGATTGTTCTTCTTGGAGAAGATAAGGTTGAGAGAAGATTTGAAAGAGGTGTTCAAAATGATGAAGGTTTTGAACAGAATAGATAGGGATAAACTGTACTATTTGGTGGAATTGGAGAACCAGAGGTCACAGATTTAAGGTAATGGGCAAAAGAAGCAATGATAACATGAGGAAAACCTTTTTCACACTGTGAGTGGTTAGAATCTGGAATGCACTGTCTGAGAGTGTGGTGGAAACAGGGTCAATCGAGTGGTTAGGATCTGGAATGCACTGTCTGAGAGTGTGGTGGAGACAGGGTCAATCGAGTGGTTAGGATCTGGAATGCACTGTCTGAGAGTGTGGTGGAGACAGGGTCAATCGAGTGGTTAGGATCTGGAATGCACTGTCTTAGAATGTGGTGGAGACAGGGTCAATCGAAAGGTTAGGATCTGGAATGCACTGTCTGAGAGTGTGGTGGAGACAGGGTCAATCGAGTGGTTAGGATCTGGAATGCACTGTCTGAGAGTGTGGTGGAGACAGGGGAAATTGAGTGGTTAGGATCTGGAATGTACTGTCTGAAAGCGTGGTGGAGATAGGGGAAATCGAGTGGTTAGGATCTGGAATGCACTGTCTGAGAGTGTGGTGGAGACAGGGTGAATCGAGTGGTTAGGACCTGGAATGCACTGTCTGAGAGTGTGGTGGAGACAGGGTGAATCGAGTGGTTAGGATCTGGAATGCACAGTCTGAGAGAGTGGTGGAGACAGGGTCAATGGATTGTTTAGGATCAGGAATGCGCTGTCTGAGAGTGTGGTGGAGACAGGGTCAATCGAGGCATTTAATTGGCTTATTATCTGAAAAGGATGAATGTGCAGGACTACATGGAGAAGGTGGGGGAATGGCACAAGTTCAATTGCTCCTTCAAAGAGCCGATACAGACATGATGGGTCAAATGGCCTCCTTCTGTGCTGTAACCATTGTGTGATTCTGTGATATTCTGTGGAATTTAGAAGAATGAGAGGCAATCTCATTGAAACATTTCAGATTCTGAAGGGGTTTGACGGGGTGTACACCAAGAGGTTGTTCCCACAGAATCTAAAACACGGGGCTCAGTCTCATGACAAGGGGCTGATCACTTAGGACTGAGATGAAGAAAAATTCCTTCACTCAAAGGATTATGAATCTTTGAAAATCTCTACCCCAGAGGGTTGATGATGGTCCATCATTGAATATATTTAAGGCTGGCATAGACAGATTTTTGGTTTCTCAGGGAATCAAGGAATCTGGGGAGTGAGCGGGAAAGTGGAGTTGAAGCCGTAGATCAGCCACGTTCGTATTAAATAGTGGAGCAGGCTCAACTCAACTCCTGCTCCTATTTCTTGTGCTCTTATGTAGTAGTGAGTTCCGCTTCCTCACCACTCTGGGTAAAGAAGCTCAGAACTCCACTTTTTCAGCAACTTTCCCACTGAGTTGGTAAGTTTTTCTTCTTCACCAGTCAAGGAATCACTCTGGACCTGATAACGCGTGATCAAATGGAAGCATTCCGGAGAGGGAGATTGTTCCAAGATACTTGTCAGCTTGATGCTGAGGAAGCGCTGCCATCATGCATGGACACACTGCAGACTGCCCTCTTCTGCTGTCCCTTTTCTCAGGCAGTTTTCCATCTCTCCTGAAGGTTGTTCAATTTATGATTTGTTTTCAAGTTGTACATTTTCAACTTAAATAGAAAGGTACGTGGGCCAATACAATCCTGACTCAGAAGTATTGCACATTCCCTAGAATGATATAGATTTTCATTAAAATTATGTTGAAGATCTTTGCCTCTGGTCTTCTGTGCAGCTGATGTGCAACTTTAAACCACACCCATACAGATCGGGCAGACATTTGCTGCACAAATGGAAACTAACAGATTCTCCAGTGAGTAACTGTGGTCATCAAAACAGACCCTGGAACAACTCAGTGCCCTACTCACAAATACGAGGAAGGCATCACCATACACACAAGACTGTGACTTAACCACCCGAATGTAAAGTTACAGTTGTTGCTCTACATCCACATCAGCCATGAGAGAGAGAGAGAGAGAGTTCCAATCTGATCATACTATTCTTTAGCAGCCATCAGCTGAGCTCCTTGGCTTTGACCTTTTCCTTGGCCTCATTAGACAGAGTCTGCAATGCAGCACGCACTTGCCATCTTATAAACAACAGCCTGTTAACTGACTGGTGAAATGTGTTAGCATTCCATAGTGCTGTGCCTTTGGCCCCATTTGCTTTGACCTATGCAGCATTTGATTCTGTGTACTCTGTATCAGGTTAGGCCACTCCTGCTGCAGTTCCCTCATCTTTCAGCATTAAGGCTGGGTGTTTATTTTCTTTGGAACAGAGGAGGCTGAGGGGAGATTTAATTGAAGTGCATAATATTATGAGGGGCCTAGATAGCAATGCAGAATCAGGGGGAATAGATTTAAGATAATTGCTAGAAGGTTTAGCAGGGAGTTGAGAATTTATTTCATCCAGAGGGTGGTGGGAGTCTGGAACTTATTGCCTGAAAGGGTGGTAAAGGCAGAAACCCTCATCCTATGGATGAAACACTTGAATATGTACTTGAGCTGCTGGAATCTACAGGCCTACGGATCAAGAGCTGTGAAGCGGCAGCAGACTGGATAGCTCTTTTTTGACTGGCACGGACACAATGGGCCAAATGGCCTCCGTCCGTGACCTTACAAAGTGAAAATCTTGACTAAACTCGGTTTAACTAGTATCACTTCGGCCCGCTTTGTAATGCACAGAATTCTGGGCTGTAGGCCACAGTAAGCAGCCTGTAGAGATTCAGCTGGGAGCTGGGGCTTTCTTTATTTGCCTGGCTCCAGGGACAGATTATTGCATTTAGTTAATGAGGCTTACTGTGTAATTGCAGCTTTGGGATATTTTTATATTAGGATGACTGTAGAGTTCAGAAAACAGAAATTATTTCCATTTAAAAAAAAATAACGGCTTGGAATAGTTCCCTCGCTGCAGTAATTACTGGTTATTTTCTGTGACCCTTCATTTCTTTTGCCACAGTTTTAACCTCCCAAAAGCTGGCAAATGGTTCCACAAGTTGCCAAGAAAGCTTTGGATCAGATGTTTTTCTTTCAAATGAAAGTAGTCATACGATGCTAAATTCTATTCCTGGAACAGATGGTGGATCTCTGACACCGCTCTTTAGGAAGAATGTGAAAGCATTGGAGAGAGTGCAGAAAAGATTCATGATAATGGATCCAGGGAAGAGGAACTTCAGTTACATAGGCCGGAATTTTCCAGTTCCCCCCCTCGGACCCCCCGCTGTGGCAGGAGCGGTGAGCCATTGAAATCTCTGTTCACATCAGCGGGACCGGAAGATCCCACCGACGTGAGGGGCTGGAAAATTCTGGCCATAGATTGGAGTAGTTGAGACCGTTTTCCTTGATGAAGAGAAGGTTGAGGGGAGATTTGAACAGAGTAGATAGGGAGAAGCTGTTCCCATTGTGAAAGAAGCGAGAACGAGAGGGCACAGATTTTAAATAATTAGTAAAAAAAGCAAAAGTGCTTTGAGGAGCAACTTTCTTACACAGTGACTGGTTAGGGCTTGGAATTCACGGGGAGTAGGTGGGAAAATGGCAAGAAGTGAATTGCTCATTTAGAGAGCTGGTGTGGACACGATGGGCTGAATGGCCTCCTTCGGCACTGTAACAATTCTGTGATTCTGTTACCTTGAGCTCACAGATTCTGCCAGTGTGGTGAACTCAATACATTTTCAAAAAAAATCCATTCTCCTCCTCCTCTCTCTTCAAGCTTATTTTCTCTGATTCTCTTTCCAAACTTGATGCTTTTCTATTGACTCATAGAATGGTTACAGCACAGAAGGCCATTCAGCCCATTGTATCTGTGCTGCCCCTGTGAAGGAGCAATTCACCTAGGGCAACTCGCCCACTTAGCCCTTTACCTTAATTTCTCAATAATATATAAACTGAGCACAGTGTAAATCAGCTGCAGCTGTTAATATGAAGGGGGCAGACTCTTGGTAAATGCATTAGTGGATTTTTCAATATCAGATCAGATTTTCAGTCGCCTATGGGGATGAGGTTGGGTGCGAGCATACTTTGAGACTAACACTCCTAGATGGTGTGTCAGTCTTGTGATGTGGAAGAGAGAGAGCACTGGTGGGTAACCACTCACCTATCACTGGCCCTCTACCCAGCTCCACCTGTCCCACCACCCCCCCCTTAAACAGCTTATATTTCACCACATTTCTCTTTCTCTTTAGTCCTGATGAAGAGTCATCTGGACTCGAAATGTTAACTCTGGCTTCCTCTGCACAGATGATGTCAGACCTGCTGAGTTTTTCCAGCAATTTTTGTTTTTGTTTCAGATTTCCAGCATCCTCAGTGTTTTGCTTTCACCTCCAGTTAGCTGCTTGTTAAGAATTTGTAAACAGCCTGGGGCAGAAGGAAATTTTCCAAGTGGCAAGCGGGAAGAGCAAAAGCTCCTGAGTACATTAGTGCACGTTAGAAACACTGCGGGGAGACACAATATGATCTTGCTGCTGAATTAAAGTGTTATTCAAACTGAGGTACGCAAGTTATGAAACAAAGTGACCATCGTTTGAGCAGAGCAGGTCATGAACCTTCTGAGCAACTGTTTAGTCACTTCTCTGCAACGTGAGGCTGCTGGTCATCTGTTCTCCTGCATTCTCCAAACTGCAAAGCAACAGCAAGCCTAGTCAGGGCTGGCGTCTGCCTTTCAGAATCACCATCCGTCCCCCCCTTACCAGAGCTAGTTCCTGCACCCAGGCAGCACCTGACACCATTAATTGGGTCAATTAGAGGCTTTGCATCTCAAAATAGCATTGTGTCAGCAGTGCAGGCGCAGCACACTCAGAGGTCCTGTGCCCAGGCCCTATCTGGGTCGGGACCCAGAAATGAGCCGGGCGCCTGGGCATTGGGTTCTTGACCCTGCCTTGAATATCCAGCCTTAGTGTCCTATGATTAATTTACTCCCCAACAGAATATTGGGATGTGCATTCAAGCCTGATATTTCTGGCATATAGTCGTTTGATAGTACAGAACTTGAGTATTGCTGAAAAAAGAAACATGTTTAAGCTTTTCGTCTTGCACTCATCAGGACACTTCACAAGAATACCAGTATAGGGGGGAATTTATACTGTATGAGAAGAGAGTGCTGATTGGTTGGCAAGTTGTGTTGCCATGGAGAATGCACCAGTGATGGTGACTGACAGTTAACTGACAAACAGTGTTTGAAATTTAAACCAGGCAGCTTGGCCCTGAATGGTCAAGACATTACCCTTGAGGAATGAGCCAGCGAATGGCTGTTACTTATTTTGTTTAGCTGAAATGGGTGCAATGTGTGTGCTTTCTGTCTGCAAAGAACAGGGCCCTATGTATTAACATATGTAGCTTGCAGTACTCGCAAGTGTTTCTTTTTATTCATTCATGGGATGTGGGCTTCACTGGCTGGGCCAGCATTTATTGCCCATCCCTAGTTGCGTGTGAGAAGGTGCAGTCCCTGTGGTGTGGGTACACCCACAGTGCTGTTAGGGAGGGAGTTCCAGGATTTTGACCCAGCGACAGTGAAGGAACGGCGATATATTTCCAAGTCAGGATGGTGAGTGGCCTGGAGGGGAACTTCCAAGTGGTGGTGTT
This sequence comes from Carcharodon carcharias, assembly GCF_017639515.1. Lineage (NCBI taxonomy): Eukaryota > Metazoa > Chordata > Chondrichthyes > Lamniformes > Lamnidae > Carcharodon > Carcharodon carcharias. Next base: position 5,536,167 of record NC_054471.1, on the reverse strand, counting down.
CCCATCTATCTGCAAACATGCCACAATGCAAGCCTGACTGACAATCTTAAATTGGTTGCCAGCATGATTCTTAACACATTGAGGATTATTTAGCAAATGCTGTCCAATCTTGGAATCACGTTTAATATTGGACACGGTGTTTTGAGTTTTATAAGCACAGGCTGGTTGGGTACGGTCTGTACCCTGCCCATTGTGAACACTGGCTGGGACACGCTGTTTGACATGATCCATCAGTCTTTGGGATGTAAAGCATCACACTGGCACTGAAATTCATGTACCACATTATTCATTTGTGTGATAGGCAGAACATCTTTTTGGCTTCCTATTAGTGAATACCACTCGTGTGTAGCTAGCTTCACCTGTTGCTCAAATGTTTGAGATATCTTGTCCTTGAAGGGTAATCTGAGGTAGACTGGGCACTTTTCAGAGCTGAAAGTGACGCCCTTGGGCCCATTCATATGTTGGTGTGATGCATAGTGATCCGATTAGGATAGCCATTATCCCACATAATTCCTTTGAGATGGGAAGAGTGTCCTGCAGTCAACATCGTGGTGAAGCAGTCTGGGAAGAGTGTCCTGCAGTCAGCATCGCAGTGAAGCAGTCTGGGAACAGCATCCTGCAGTCAGCATCACAGCAAAGCAATCTGGGAAGAGTCCTGCAGTCAGCATCACGGTAGAGCCGTCCGGGAAGAGTGTCCCACAGTCAGCATTACAGCAAAGTAGTCCGGGAAGAGTGTCCTCTAGTCAGCGTTACGGCAAAGTAGTCTGGGAAGAGTGTCCTGTAGTCAGCATTATGGCAAAGTAGACCAGAAAGAGTATCCTGTAGTCAGCATCATGGTAAAGCAGTCTTGGAAGAGTGTCCTGTAGTCAGCATTACGGCAAAGTAGTCCAGGAAGAGTGTCCTGTAGTCAGCATGGCGGTGAAGCAGTCTGGGAAGAGTGTCCTGTAGTCAGCATTACGGCAAAGTAGTCCAGGAAGAGTGTCCTGTAATCAGCATGGCGGTGAAGCAGTCTGGGAAGAGTATCCTGCAGTCAGCATTATGGCAAAGCAGCCCAGGAAGAGTATCCTGCAGTCAGCATTGCGGTAAGCAGTCTGGGAAGAGTGTCCTGCAGTCAGCATGGCGGTGAAGCAGTCTGGGAAGAGTGTCCTGCAGTCAGCATCGCGGTGAAGCAGTCTGGGAAGAGTGTCCTGCAGTCAGCATGGCGGTGAAGCAGTCTGGGAAGAGTATCCTGCAGTCAGCATGGTGGTGAAGCAGTCTGGGAAGAGTGTCCTGCAGTCAGCATGGCGGTGAAGCAGTCTGGGAAGAGTGTCCTGCAGTCAGCATCGCAGTGAAGCAGTCTGGGAAGAGTATCCTGCAGTCAGCATGGCGGTGAAGCAGTCTGGGAAGAGTGTCCTGCAGTCAGCATCGTGGTGAAGCAGTCTGGGAAGAGTATCCTGCAGTCAGCATCGCAGTGAAGCAGTCTGGGAAGAGTGTCCTGCAGTCAGCATGGCGGTGAAGCAGTCTGGGAAGAGTGTCCTGCAGTCAGCATGGTGGTGAAGCAGTCTGGGAAGAGTGTCCTGCAGTCAGTTCTTGTTGAGAATAAGAAGAGTGACATCACAAGACAGCGCAAGAGAGCGGTGGAGAGATCAGAACCAACACGAATGCGGGGAAGCTTCTAAAAGTGACGTCAGCACAAAGGTGAGAGCTGGTTTGTGAGTAATGGGTAAGTGTTTTTCTCCAGTTTAAAATAGATTAAGCTAAGTAAAGGTAAGGCTTCTAGTTTTTATTTAAAGTACATAAATAGTTTAACTTTTTTACTGTATTTAACTTAAAGTAAGGGTTTTTGATTTCTGCTGGAGGCATAGCAGGGCAGCTCAGCCCTGTATTATGTACCACCTGCAACATGTGGGAAGTCCTAAACGCTCCTTGCGCTCTGACCGACCACAAGTGCAGGAAGTGCCACCAGCTGCAGGCACTTGGACTCCGGGTTTTGGGGCTTAAGTGGCAGCTGGAGGCACTGAGGTGTATCCGCGAGGCTGAGAGTTTCATGGATAGCACTTGTTAGACATGGTCACCCCACAGCTTACGGAAGTACAGAAAGAGAGGGAATGGGTGACCATCAGTCAGAAGAAAGGAGTCAGGCAGGTAGTCAGGAAATCCCCAGGATGCATCTCGCTCGAGAACCGTTTCTCTGTGTTGAAAAATGGTGAGAGTGACAGTTCCTCTGGGGAGTGCAGCCACGCTCATGGCACTGTGAGTGGCTCAGCGCACAGCGGGGGAGAAAAAGAGGGGAAGAGAAATAGTGGTAGGAGTCTCGATGGTAAGGGGAACAGACAGGCGTTGCTGTGGCCGTAGACGTGACTCCAGGATGGTACGTTGCTTCTCTGGTGCCAGGAACAAGGATGTCATTGAATGGCTGCAGGGCATTCTAAAGGGGGAGGGCAAACAGATAGAGATCGTGGTGCATATTGGTACCAACGACATAGGTAGAAGGAGGGATGAGGTCCTGCAAGCAGAATTTAGGGAGCTAGGAAACAGATTAAAAAACAGGACCTCAAAGGTAGTCATCTCTGGGCTACTTCCAGTGCCATGCACTAATGAGTATAGAAATAGGAGGTTAGTCCAGACGAATGCTTGGTTGTAGAGATGGTGCAGGAGGGAGGGCTTCAGATTTCTGGGACATTGGGACTGTTTCTGGGGGCGGTGGGACCTTACAAGGCGGACGGATTGCACCTGAACCGGAATGGGACCAACATCCTTAAGCGGAGGTTTGCTGGTGCTGTTGGGGATGGTTTAAATGAACTTGGCAGGGAGATGGGATCCTGACAGGAGGTTCAGCAGAGGGAGATGCACAGCCAAAATTAGAAGAGAGAGCAAGTGAGTCTGGAAGGTGTGGAAATTATAGGCCAGTTAAGGCACAAGGGAGTTTGGCAAGGTTGGATGGTATTTATTTTAATGCAAGGAGTCTGACAAATAAGGCAGATGAGTTGAGGGCACAAATTAACACATGGAAGTATGAGGTCATTGCTGTCACAGAGATGTGGTTGAGAGAGGGGCAGGATTGGCAGCTCATTATTCCAGGATATAGGGTCTTCAAGCGAGACAGGGAAGGAGGTAAAAGAGGAGTGGGTATCGCAATATTGATCAAGGAATCAATTACAGCAGTAAGGAGGGATGACATCTTAGAAACTCCTCAAATGAAGCCATATGGGTAGAACTAAAAATCAGAAAAGGAGCGATCACATTGCTGGGAGTGTACTGTAGGCCCCCAAACAGTCAGAGAGAAATAGAAGAGTAGATATGTAGGCAAGTTTCAGAGAAGTGTAAAACTAATAGGGTACTAATAGTGGGGGATTTCAACTTCCCCAACATTAACTGGGTTAGTCATGGTATGATAGGTTTAGAGGGAGCGGAATTCTTAAAATGCATCCAGGAGAGCTTTTTAAGCCGGCACGTAGAAGGTCCTACAAGAGACGGGGTGGTCCTGGACTTAATTTTAGGGAATGAAGTGGTAGATGTATCAGTGGGGAGCATTTTGCAGATAGTGATCATAATTCCATTAGATTCAAGGTTGTTATAGAAAAGGACAAGAATGGCAGAGAAATCAGAGTTCTAAATTGGGGGAAGGCCGATTTTAATAAGATCAGATATGATTTGGCCAGAGTGGACTGGGAGCAGCTACTTTTAGGTAAATCTGCGTCAGAGTAGTGGGACTCATTGAAGAAGTATGTAGGGAGAGTACAGGGCCGACATATTCCTGTAAAGACAAAGGGTGGGACCAACAAATCCAGGGAGCCCTGGATGTCAAGGGATATACAGGATCTAGTGCATCCATATTGCGAGAGAAAAAGGGAGGCTTATGGCAGATACCAAGGGCTCAAAACAGCGGAAGCCCAAGAGAGTATAGAATGTGTAGGGGGCAACTTAAAAAGGAAATTAGGAGAGCAAAGAGGAGGCATTAAAAAACACTTGCAGATAAAATAAAGGAAAATCCAAAGTTATTTTACAATTACATTAAGAGTAAGAGGATAACTAGGGAAGGAGTAGGGCCCATTAAGGACCAAAGTGGTAATTTGTGTGTGGAGCCGGAAGACGTAGGTAGTGTTCTAAATGAATACTTTGTGTCGGTGTTCACAAGTGAGAGGGACGACGTGGGTATGGAAATCAGGCAGAAGGACTGTGATATAATTAAAGAAATTAGCATAGAAAGGGAGGAGGTTCTCAGTGGTCTGGCAGGCTTAAAAGTAGATAAATCTCCAGGCCCGGATGAAATGTATCTCAGGCTGTTGAGTGAGGCAAGGGAGGGGATAGCAGGGGCGCTGGCAATAATTTTCAATACCTCTCTGGCCACAGGAGAGGTGCCAGAGGACTGGAGGACAGCCAATGTGAGACCGTTATTCAAGAAGGGAGGAGGAGATAAACCAGGGAACTACAGGCCAGTCAGTCTAACCTCAGTGGTGGGGAAACTATTGGAAACAATTCTGAGGGACAGAATTAATCTACACTTGGAGAGGCAGGGATTAGTCAAGGACAGTCAGCATGGTTTTGTTAAGGGGAGGCCATGGCTGACCAATCTGATTGATTTTTTCGAAGAGATGACCAGGTGTGTAAATGAGGGCAATGCATTTGACGTAGTCTACTTGGACTTCAGCAAGGCTTTTGATAAGGTCCCAAATGGGAGACTGATAACGAAGGTAAGAGCCCATGGGATCCAAGGCAATTTGACAAATTGGATCCAGAATTGGCTGAGTGGCAGGAAGCAGAGGGTGATGGTTGAGGGTTGTTTTTGTGACTGGATGCCTGTGTCCTTTGGGGTTCCACAGGGATCGGTGTTGGTTCCCTTGCTGTTTGTGCTATATGTAAATGATTTAGACTTGAATGTAGTGATTTGTTCTTGCGCGTGGTTTCAATTTTGGTGTACCTTCATCCCAAATCAAATGGGAAGCGGTATTTGCTGAGTTTGAACTCCTCTACTCCCAACTATCCTGCCACAAACCAGTGTCCACCGAAGACGCTGAATCCTCAAACGCACCTAGCCGATCTAATGAATCCATATTGTGAGATTCCGAATGACCTGTCCGACTTTCACATGCAACGTGAATGTCTTCCAGCGTTACAAGGCCTTAAGACCAACCCGGATATACACATCAGTAAACCTGACAAAGGGACGGGAATAGTCATCCTTAGCAAGTGTGACTCTGTCAAGAAAATGCATGCCATTCTAAAAGACAGGTCCAAATTCATATCCATTGGACCTGCTACTCAACACGATCTATCAGCCTTGCTCAAAGTAAGCTAATAAAACACTTGCTGGGCTTGTGCAAGAGTGATGAGCTGTCACATAATACATATCACAGGGTTCGTCCTCATGGTTCACCACGTCTGTGTATGTATGGGCTACCCAAGACACAAAAAGTGATGTCCCTTTACACCCTATCTTATCTATGACCAGTTCTACACAACATGAATTGGCCAAATGGTTGCGTGAATTGTTACAAACAGTTTTGACCAAGTATTCCACATATATGGTGAAGGAATCCTTCACAATTGTGAAGGGCCTTTAGAGCCTACTCTGCCAATCAATAAGATCATGGATGATCTGATTGTAACCTCCACTCCACATTCCTGCCTACCCCTGATAACCTTTCAGCCCCTTCTTTATCAAGAAACTATCTAGCTCTGCCTTAAAGATATTCAAAGACTCTGCTTCCACTGTGTTTTAAGGAAGAGAGATCCAAAGACTCACAACCCTCTGAGAGAAAAACATTTCTGCTCTTCTCTGTCTTAAATGAGCGACCCCTTACTTTTAAACTGTGACCCCTCGTTCTAGATTCTTCTACAAGAGGAAACATCCTCTCCACATTCACCCTGTCAAGACACTTCAGGATCTTATAGGTTTCAATCGTTGCCTCTTAATCTTCTAAACTCCAGTGGTACAAGCCTAACCTGTCTAACCTTTCCTCATAAGTTGTTGGCCATTCCTGGTATTAGTCTAGTAAACCTACTCTGAACTGCTTCTAATGCATTTACATCCTTCTTTAAATAAGGAGACCAGTAGTGTGCACAGTACTCCAGATGTGGTCTCAGCAATGCACTGTACAACTGAAGCATAACTATTTATGTACTTTAAATAAAAACTAGAAGCCTCACCTTTACTTAGCTTAATCTATTTTAAACTGGAGAAAAACACTTACCCACTACTCACCAATCAGCTCTCACCTTTGTGCTGACATCACTTTTTGAAGCTTCCCAGCACTCGTGTTGGTTCTGATCTCTCCACCGCTCTCTCACGCTGTCTTGTGATGTCACTCTTCTTATTCTCAACAAAAGCTAACTGCAGGACACCCTTAGCAGACTGCTTCACTGCGATGCTGACTGCAGGACACCCTTAGCAGACTGCTTCACCGCCATGCTGACTGCAGGACACTCTTCCCAGACTACTTCACTGCGATGCTGACTGCAGGACACCCTTAGCAGACTGCTTCACCGTGATGCTGACTGCAGGACACTCTTCCCAGACTGCTTCACCGTGATGCTGACTGCAGGACACTCTTCCCAGACTGCTTCACCGTGATGCTGACTGCAGGACACTCTTCCCAGACTGCTTCACCGTGATGCTGACTGCAGGACACTCTTCCCAGACTACTTCACTGCGATGCTGACTGCAGGACACCCTTAGCAGACTGCTTCACCGTGATGCTGACTGCAGGACACTCTTCCCAGACTGCTTCACCGTGATGCTGACTGCAGGACACTCTTCCCAGACTGCTTCACCACCATGCTGACTGCAGGACACTCTTCCCAGACTGCTTCACCGTGATGCTGACTGCAGGACACTCTTCCCAGACTGCTTCACCGCCATGCTGACTGCAGGACACCCTTAGCAGACTGCTTCACCACCATGCTGACTGCAGGACACTCTTCCCAGACTGCTTCACCGCCATGCTGACTGCAGGACACTCTTCCCAGACTGCTTCACTGCGATGCTGACTGCAGGACACCCTTAGCAGACTGATTCATCGTGATGCTGACTGCAGGACACTCTTCCCAGACTGCTTCACCGCCATGCTGACTGCAGGACACGCTTCCCAGACTGCTTCACCGCCATGCTGACTGCAGGACACTCTTCCCAGACTGCTTCACCACCATGCTGACTGCAGGACACTCTTCCCAGACTGCTTCACCACGATGCTGACTGCAGGACACTCTTCCCAGACTGCTTCACCGCCATGCTGACTGCAGGACACTCTTCCCAGACTGCTTCACCGTGATGCTGACTGCAGGACACTCTTCCCAGACTGCTTCACCGCCATGCTGACTGCAGGACACTCTTCCCAGACTGCTTCACCACGATACTGACTGCAGGACATCTTTAGCAGACTGCTTCACCGCGATGCTGACTGCAGGACACACTTCCCAGACTGCTTCACCGCCATGCTGACTGCAGGACACTCTTCCCAGACTGCTTCACCATGATGCTGACTGCAGGACACTCTTCCCAGACTGCTTCACCATGATGCTGACTGCAGGACACTCTTCCCAGACTGCTTCACCACGATGCTGACTGCAGGACACTCTTCCCAGACTGCTTCACCGCCATGCTGACTGCAGGACACTCTTCCCAGACTGCTTCACTGCGATGCTGACTGCAGGACACTCTTCCCAGACTGCTTCACTGCGATGCTGACTGCAGGACACTCTTCCCAGACTGCATCACTGCGATGCTGACTGCAGGACACTCTTCCCAGACTGCTTCACTGCGATGCTGACTGCAGGACACTCTTCACAGACTGCTTCACTGCGATGCTGACTGCAGGACACTCTTCCCAGACTGCTTCACTGCGATGCTGACTGCAGGACACTCTTCCCAGACTGCTTCACTGCGATGCTGACTGCAGGACACTCTTCCCAGACTGCTTCACTGCGATGCTGACTGCAGGACACCCTTAGTAGACCGCTTCACCGCCATGCTGACTACAGGACACCCTTAGCAGACTGCTTCACCGCGATGCTGACTGCAGGACACTCCTCCCAGACTGCTTCACCGCCATGCTGACTACAGGACACTCTTCCCAGACTGCTTCACCGTGATGCTGACTGTAGGACACTCTTCCCAGACTGCTTCACTGCGATGCTGACTGCAGGACACTCTTCCCAGACTGCTTCACTGCGATGCTGACTGCAGGACACTCTTCCCAGACTGCTTCACCGCCATGCTGACTGCAGGACACCCTTAGCAGACTGCTTCACCGCCATGCTGACTGCAGGACACTCTTCCCAGACTGCTTCACCGCCATGCTGACTGCAGGACACTCTTCCCAGACTGCTTCACTGCGATGCTGACTGCAGGACACCCTTAGCAGACTGATTCAAAGTGATGCTGACTGCAGGACACTCTTCCCAGACTGCTTCACCGCCATGCTGACTGCAGGACACTCTTCCCAGACTGCTTCACCGCCATGCTGACTGCAGGACACTCTTCCCAGACTGCTTCACCACCATGCTGACTGCAGGACACTCTTCCCAGACTGCTTCACCACGATGCTGACTGCAGGACACTCTTCCCAGACTGCTTCACCGCCATGCTGACTGCAGGACACTCTTCCCAGACTGCTTCACCGTGATGCTGACTGCAGGACACTCTTCCCAGACTGCTTCACCGCCATGCTGACTGCAGGACACTCTTCCCAGACTGCTTCACCGCCATGCTGACTGCAGGACACTCTTCCCAGACTACTTCACTGCGATGCTGACTGCAGGACACCCTTAGCAGACTGCTTCACCGTGATGCTGACTGCAGGACACTCTTCCCAGACTGCTTCACCGTGATGCTGACTGCAGGACACTCTTCCCAGACTGCTTCACCACCATGCTGACTGCAGGACACTCTTCCCAGACTGCTTCACCGTGATGCTGACTGCAGGACACTCTTCCCAGACTGCTTCACCGCCATGCTGACTGCAGGACACCCTTAGCAGACTGCTTCACCACCATGCTGACTGCAGGACACTCTTCCCAGACTGCTTCACCGCCATGCTGACTGCAGGACACTCTTCCCAGACTGCTTCACTGCGATGCTGACTGCAGGACACCCTTAGCAGACTGATTCATCGTGATGCTGACTGCAGGACACTCTTCCCAGACTGCTTCACCGCCATGCTGACTGCAGGACACGCTTCCCAGACTGCTTCACCGCCATGCTGACTGCAGGACACTCTTCCCAGACTGCTTCACCACCATGCTGACTGCAGGACACTCTTCCCAGACTGCTTCACCACGATGCTGACTGCAGGACACTCTTCCCAGACTGCTTCACCGCCATGCTGACTGCAGGACACTCTTCCCAGACTGCTTCACCGTGATGCTGACTGCAGGACACTCTTCCCAGACTGCTTCACCGCCATGCTGACTGCAGGACACTCTTCCCAGACTGCTTCACCACGATACTGACTGCAGGACATCTTTAGCAGACTGCTTCACCGCGATGCTGACTGCAGGACACACTTCCCAGACTGCTTCACCGCCATGCTGACTGCAGGACACTCTTCCCAGACTGCTTCACCATGATGCTGACTGCAGGACACTCTTCCCAGACTGCTTCACCATGATGCTGACTGCAGGACACTCTTCCCAGACTGCTTCACCACGATGCTGACTGCAGGACACTCTTCCCAGACTGCTTCACCGCCATGCTGACTGCAGGACACTCTTCCCAGACTGCTTCACTGCGATGCTGACTGCAGGACACTCTTCCCAGACTGCTTCACTGCGATGCTGACTGCAGGACACTCTTCCCAGACTGCATCACTGCGATGCTGACTGCAGGACACTCTTCCCAGACTGCTTCACTGCGATGCTGACTGCAGGACACTCTTCACAGACTGCTTCACTGCGATGCTGACTGCAGGACACTCTTCCCAGACTGCTTCACTGCGATGCTGACTGCAGGACACTCTTCCCAGACTGCTTCACTGCGATGCTGACTGCAGGACACTCTTCCCAGACTGCTTCACTGCGATGCTGACTGCAGGACACCCTTAGTAGACCGCTTCACCGCCATGCTGACTACAGGACACCCTTAGCAGACTGCTTCACCGCGATGCTGACTGCAGGACACTCCTCCCAGACTGCTTCACCGCCATGCTGACTACAGGACACTCTTCCCAGACTGCTTCACCGTGATGCTGACTGTAGGACACTCTTCCCAGACTGCTTCACTGCGATGCTGACTGCAGGACACTCTTCCCAGACTGCTTCACTGCGATGCTGACTGCAGGACACTCTTCCCAGACTGCTTCACCGCCATGCTGACTGCAGGACACCCTTAGCAGACTGCTTCACCGCCATGCTGACTGCAGGACACTCTTCCCAGACTGCTTCACCGCCATGCTGACTGCAGGACACTCTTCCCAGACTGCTTCACTGCGATGCTGACTGCAGGACACCCTTAGCAGACTGATTCATTGTGATGCTGACTGCAGGACACTCTTCCCAGACTGCTTCACCGCCATGCTGACTGCAGGACACTCTTCCCAGACTGCTTCACCGCCATGCTGACTGCAGGACACTCTTCCCAGACTGCTTCACCACCATGCTGACTGCAGGACACTCTTCCCAGACTGCTTCACCACGATGCTGACTGCAGGACACTCTTCCCAGACTGCTTCACCGCCATGCTGACTGCAGGACACTCTTCCCAGACTGCTTCACCGTGATGCTGACTGCAGGACACTCTTCCCAGACTGCTTCACCGCCATGCTGACTGCAGGACACTCTTCCCAGACTGCTTCACCACGATACTGACTGCAGGACATCTTTAGCAGACTGCTTCACCGCGATGCTGACTGCAGGACACACTTCCCAGACTGCTTCACCGCCATGCTGACTGCAGGACACTCTTCCCAGACTGCTTCACCATGATGCTGACTGCAGGACACTCTTCCCAGACTGCTTCACCATGATGCTGACTGCAGGACACTCTTCCCAGACTGCTTCACCACGATGCTGACTGCAGGACACTCTTCCCAGACTGCTTCACCGCCATGCTGACTGCAGGACACTCTTCCCAGACTGCTTCACTGCGATGCTGACTGCAGGACACTCTTCCCAGACTGCTTCACTGCGATGCTGACTGCAGGACACTCTTCCCAGACTGCATCACTGCGATGCTGACTGCAGGACACTCTTCCCAGACTGCTTCACTGCGATGCTGACTGCAGGACACTCTTCACAGACTGCTTCACTGCGATGCTGACTGCAGGACACTCTTCCCAGACTGCTTCACTGCGATGCTGACTGCAGGACACTCTTCCCAGACTGCTTCACTGCGATGCTGACTGCAGGACACTCTTCCCAGACTGCTTCACTGCGATGCTGACTGCAGGACACCCTTAGTAGACCGCTTCACCGCCATGCTGACTACAGGACACCCTTAGCAGACTGCTTCACCGCGATGCTGACTGCAGGACACTCCTCCCAGACTGCTTCACCGCCATGCTGACTACAGGACACTCTTCCCAGACTGCTTCACCGTGATGCTGACTGTAGGACACTCTTCCCAGACTGCTTCACTGCGATGCTGACTGCAGGACACTCTTCCCAGACTGCTTCACTGCGATGCTGACTGCAGGACACTCTTCCCAGACTGCTTCACCGCCATGCTGACTGCAGGACACCCTTAGCAGACTGCTTCACCGCCATGCTGACTGCAGGACACTCTTCCCAGACTGCTTCACTGCGATGCTGACTGCAGGACACCCTTAGCAGACTGCTTCCCTGCAATGCTGACTGCAGGACATCCTTAGCAGACTGCTTCACTGCGATGCTGACTGCAGGACACTCTTCCCAGAAGGGACTGATTACAGTGCCGTGTAATGTTCTGTGTGTGGAGGGATTGATTACAGTGCAGTGTGATGCTCTGTGTATAAAGGGATTGCTTACAGTGCGGTGTGAAGGGACTGATTACAGTGCAGTGTGATGCTCTGTGTGAAGGGATTAATTACAGTGCAGTGTGATGCTCTGTGTGTGGAGGGACTGATTACAATGCAGTGTGATGCTCTGTTTGAAGGGACTGATACAGTGCGGCGTGATGTTCTGTGTGTGGAGAGATTGATTACAGTACAGTGTGATGCTCTGTGTGAAGGGACTGATTACAGTGCGGTGTGATGCTCTGTGTGTGGTGTTCACTATTTTGAGTCTTCTCTTTATAATTTCCAGTGTCTCCTTCATCATTCTGATCAACTATTCTGGTGGTAGGTCATCGCTGTTTGAAAAATTATCTCTTTCTCTCCACAGCTGTTGCCTGGTCCTTTTGAGTATTTTTTGTTTTTTGTGTTGTATTTCCAGCCTCTGCAGTATTTTATTCTTGCTGCCCCTAATCAATGTACGTTAGCACATGATTGTGCTGATATGGAACTCTTTAGAAATACTAAATTAATTATAATTGAATGATCAGTAATTGCTGTTCTTCTATTTTTCAGACTGTGCAGCCTGACATTAAAGAAGCTGACTGTACTCAAAGAACTGGACAAGGATCTGAACTCTGTGGTCATTGCTGTCAAAATCCAGGTAAGCATCTGATCTGATTCAGCTTTGAATTTAATATTTCATTGGCAGCAAATGCATCAAGGGAGCTCCAACATGCATTAACAGTGAAATTAATGCAAGTATTAGGAAGAAAAGAAGGTTTACCTGGCTTCTAAGTCTAATGAAGGGGGATCTCTTCGCCTGAATTTAAAGGGTGAAAAGAAGCAGGTAAAAGGGCATGAGGGTATCAAGGGAAAACTGCAATGGAACATCAGGACAGTTGCAAAAAGTATCAGCAGCAAATTCTCCCTCTGTTGGAACAGTGAGAGAGTCATCAGCAAGCAAATAAAACCTGAGGGATCCAAATTCAGTTTGAAATGAAGATGTCGAAGAGTTACTAAATGCTGAATGGCTATTTGTGGGAGCCACATTCAGCATCTCCCAGGTTTGACATTAACAAAACACAGGTTCTACATAGGATGAAGGAACTGACAAGCAATACATTTCCTGGCCAAACAAACTGAACAACAGGCTATTTAGAGAGACTGAAGATGAGAATTTTAAAGCACTGACAATGAGAAGTTTCAATCAGACTGGATGCAGTTTGATTCAGTTCCCATGTTCAAGAGGACAGAGAATAACTGGAAAGGGACAGTGCTGAGTTTGATTAACTTGGATGATTTAGACTTAGGCATGGGAAGTACAATGTCAACATTATATTAGGCAGGCTGACAACAGGAGGATTGTAAAAGATAACCCCTATCAGCCTAACACACAGAAATTGAATCGAGACCATTTGCTGCTGCTCTCTATACAAACACAAATGGTGAAGGCCTTTTTAAGGCTTTGTCTTCCTGTGCTTCAAGGTACTGTGTATTCCTACCACTAGATTTCTCTGTTCCTACTCCATTGAGTTTATACACCTATCACTTATGTTTGTTACACGTATTAGCAAACACATTTCTGGCGTCTTCTACATGTTTTGCATTTGACTAATCTTTGTCCTAAAATCTCTAATTGCCTCTACCCTCACTTGAATTGTGCTTTTATTAATGAATTTTGTTGTTGAGAGATACGGAAAGGTTGTGAGGGAGGTGACACTTACACAGTTTTTCACTCACTTGTACTTTGTAAATCAGTCACCTGTTAGTCTCCACGTTCATTCTCTGTGTTACATTTTGTGTGTGTTCCATTGGCTGTAATGCTTCTTTATTGCAGCTGTTTGCGTTTCTCTTATATTAATCCTGTAATGAACATCGAGCAATACCAAATAAACGCCATTCAGGGAGACTGAATTATGGTGCTAAGTTATCCAAGTGAAGGCCCTTTGTCCTATATACTTGTGGCTGGATTGATACAGATAATCCACTTTAGAATGTTGTTACGACTGGGATGGGAGGAGTGCACTGTCTGTCTCTAGTTCCACTAGTTCACCGGTCACAACACATATTTAAATGATTTCTCCAACTAGCTAAACGGCCAAATACGTGCTTTACGTGTGAATCTCAGAATGACCACTCAATGCCCAGGTTTCTTAAAAAAAAGCAACAAAATTATTAGCCTACTATAAATTTCAAGTAGAAGATAAAGCTTATTAACGTACAATATGAAATATGAAAGTATAATAGTTACTCTAAATACCCTAATTCTCTCTCTCTCTTTCTCTCTCTCTCACACACGTAGAGACATGCACACGTGCACATGCCAAAAAAAATAAATAAAATAGAGGAATTCTGCCAAACGGTCAAAAGCCAGTGGTTCAAGGGGAAGAGGATAGATGGTGGAGTCTTTGAAATGGTGTCCACGTTGTACGGTTGGGGTCTCAGCACCGGTCTGCAAAACAATCGATGACTTTTGCACTACTTTTCAGGCGGAGGTCATGGAAAACTTTCAGTCCAGTCAATTTCAGAACATGGAGCAACTTCAGAGCAACTTCCATTCATTGTCTGCTTTGGACTGGGTCTGGAGCTGCAGGAGCTGTTGTCTTGAGTAGTTGATCCTTCTTGTTTTATTCCCAAAGCAAAACGGGCCTCCCAGCTTTTAAAGACAGGGGAGTACTCCAGCTGTGGCCTCACCAAGGTTCTATACAACTCCAACATGACCTCCCTACTTTTGTAATCTATGCCTCGATAAAGGCAAGTCTCCCATATGCCTTTTTCACCACCCCACTAACATGCCCCACCGCCTTCAGAGATCTATGGACACACACGCCAAGGTCCCTTTGTTCCTCAGAACTTCCTAATGTAATGCCGTTCATTGAATACCTCCTTGTCAAAATACTCCTACCAAAGTGTATCACCTCACACTTTTCAGGGTTAAATTCCATCTGCCACTTATCTGCCCATTTGACCATCCCGTCTATATCTTCCTGTAGCCCAAGACACTCAACCTCACTGTTAACCACCCGGCCAATCTTTGTGTCATCCGCAAACTTACTAATCCTACCCCCCACATAGTCATTTATGTCGTTTATATAAATGACAAATAATAGGGGACCCAGCACAGATCCCTGTGGTACGCCACTGGACACTGGCTTCCAGTCACTAAAGCATCCTTCTATCATCACCCTCTGTCTCCTACAACTAAGCCAATTTTGAATCCACCTTATCAAATTACCCTGTATCCCATGTGCATTTGCCTTCTTTATAAATCTCCAATGTGGGACCTTGTCAAAGGCTTTGCTGAAATCCACATGAACTACATCAACTGCACTACCCTCATCTACACACCTGGTCACCTCCTCAAACAATTCCATCACATTTGTTAGGCATGACCTCCCTCTGACAAAGCCATGCTGACTATCCCTGATCAAACCTCTCCTCTCCGAGTGGAGATAGATACTCTCCATCAGAATTTTCTTATAAGGTGCTGTCTTTTCCAGGAACAGCACCAAAAAGAGCCCTTGCATTAACCCTTTAAGGAACAGTGTCTTTTAAAAAAAACACAACTTCTTCCAGAGTGTCCTTGAAGATGAACCATTTTGTGTGAAAGTGTTTATGACAATGTGAACCGTCAATTCCTTTTATGAGAAGGGCAGAGCATGTGTTTAAGGTGAATGAGATCAGGAATTCATTGCATGACAAGTTCCTAGTAGTATGAATCTGCATCTGGCCATTAACATTGTAGTTTTGATGTTGGTTTCACAGAAGGGTGAAGGTTCCACTGACCTGCCCAGAATCCATTACATAATAAATCACTGTGTGAAGAACTTCTCAATATCAGTCCAAAAATTCTCTTTAATGAGCCTGAAACTGTGTCACCTTGCTCTACCCTTCTAACTTATGATCCAGATTTCCCTTTGCTGTGTCATTTATTACGAATATCCTCATATAGCTTCTTTGAAGACTGAAAAGCCCAGGCTTCTCCAATCATTTCTGAACTCAGACCTTCAGCACCAGGGTTTGAGACTGTGCTGTGGGCTGCCCACAGCACCTGACTCTCACCCCAGCATCTCGGTCACAAAAACGAGAGCAAGTCACAAATTCAAGCCCTTGATATAAATTGGAATGGGTACTGGATTCGGTATAAATCCTGGAACTCACCACTTGCCTCCACATTAATGTAGTTCGTCTAACAAGTGCCTGTTTGTTCCTACTTGTGGGTTAATTTCTTATCCATTTCCACTGAATCCCCAGTAACCAGCTGTCATGGACAAAATTTATGAGTGTCCCAATTAAATAATTCCAGCAGCAAGCTTTGTGTGAGTTTAAAAATAAATAAGGTTATTTATCATCACAAGCTCACCCCAAGTTTAATGCAATGTTTCACTCACTCATCTGACACACACTCTCATACACACAAAGACTAGATGCAGATGAAGGCAATATACCCTTACAGCTTCTAATTATCTCAGTCTCTTTTGTGTCAGGCTTGTAGTTTCTTCGATGCAGTTGATGCTTTAAAGTTGAAATGAAGGTCTTGGAAAGCAAGGAATTCTCAGCAGACTGTGAGGTTTCTTGTAGTCAAATTTCTAGGAGGTTGGTTCTCAGGTGAACTTTAACAAGAACAGGTTGGGGAATCCTTCTCTCAGGTAGGATCTACCACTTTCAAGGTATTGCTGTTTATTACCTTGGTTGCTTGCTGACTTGCAGGTAGTTTGATGGCTTTTGGTAGAACTCTCTGTCTGCAAAACAGCTTCTTGCTGGTTTTAAAAGCAGACAAAATAGTTCCCTCATCACCACCTGGGAGTTCCTCTCCAAGTCACTCACCATCCTGACTTGGGAGTATATTGCCGTTCCTTCACTGTCGCTGAGTCAACATCCTGGAACACCCATGTAGCTACATCACATGGACCGCTGCGGTTCAAGAAGGCAGCTCACCACCACTTTCTCAAAGACAATTAGAGATGGGAAATAAATACTGGCCCAGCCAGCGAAGCCCACATCCTGTGAATGAATCAAAAAAACATGTGTCTTCCACACGTCCAGAGCCCTATTTGCAAACAAATGGTAGCATTATGTTGATTCCGATCATCCTGTATTGTCATTTGGCACCTTGAGATTCACCCAGTCTGGTTTGCATCATGGAAACCATCGTAATGCAGTGGAGGCTTCGTAGGATCCAGTCACATCCATCTGACACACATTGAGTTTCAATGTCCCCTTTTGTCCAAGGTGAAACAGGGAATCAGGTTGGCTGGAATTCTATAGTCCTTTGGTGTTGATCCATCCTTAAAGGGATTTGTGAATTCCCCGGATGGCTGTGAACGCCTATATTTAATTAGATATTTGTTTGAGGCCTCGGACCGTCTGAATTCCAAAGGTCACATGATTTGCAGCAGTCATTTTAATATTTTGTGTCGCAATTAAAAAGTATTGACTGAAAACTCATAACATACTGGGACATGATACAGTCTTTCAGGTGGAGCTTTGCCACACCCTCTTTGTAATTCCTGTTGCACCAGGTCCTATGGTTTTCCATGGTCCTGTCTGGGTTGTCACACACAAAATATTGGAGGCTGGTCAGCTAATGGGCCTGTCTTCTGAATCCATGCTGGCTGCACATTAGCAGGTTATTATTGTACAGATAACCCTCAAGCTTCCTCCTGGTAATTAATTCCATTATTTTACACTTTTGCACATTATTAAAAAACACAAAGTTTTATTTCTAGAGGGTTAGAATTAAAAAATAGGGAAGTTATGCTAAACCTCTATCAAACCTTGGTTAATACACAATTAAGGGTTCTGCTCACCATATTATTGCAATAATATCGAGGCACTGGAGAGTGTGCAGAGAAGATTAACAAGGATGATTCCAGAAATGCGTGTATTCAGACCAGGAGAGGATTGATAGTCTTCTCTCTTGGAAAAAGAGCTGAGGTCTGACCTAATAGAGGTCGTTAAAAATATTAACTGTTTTAATGAAGCGGATACAGAGAGAATTCATTTTTATTTATTCATTCATGGGATGTGGGCTTCACTGGCTGGACCCAGCATTTATTGCCCATCCCTAGTTGCCCTTGAGAAGGTGGTGGTGAGCTGCCTTCTTGAACCGCTGCAGTCCATGTGGTGTAGGTACACCCACAGTGCTGTTAGGAAGGGAGTTCCAGGATTTTGACCCAGTGACAGTGAAGGAACGATGATATATTTCCAGGTCGGGATGCTGTGTGTCTTTGAGGGGGGCCTAAACAGGTGATTGTATTCCAATGCATCTGCTGCCCTTGTCCTTCTAGGTCAAGCTTGTCCAACTGGCAGCCTGTGGGGCCGCATTGTCAACCATGAAGCCCCTTTATGCAGCCCGCGGTGTCACTGTTTGAAATGCAGGTAAGTACAATTCAAGCGGGGTGTGTATGAACGTGTACATGTGTGTTTGTGTCCGGCTGACTCCCAAAGGACTCTCATTCACCCTCACCCCCACACACCAACAGGCAATCTCACAGTGGGAGTAAACTGGACACACACACACACTCACCCTTTTAAGACCATAAGACATAGGAGCAGAAATTAGGCCATTCGGCTCATCGAGTCTGCTCCACCATTCAATCATGGCTGATAGGTTTCTCAACCCCATTCTCCCACCTTCTCCCCATGACCTTTGAACCCCTTACCAATCAAGAACCTAAGTCTCTCGGTCTTAAATACACTCAATGACCTGGCCTCCACAGCCTTCTGTGGCAATGAATTCCATAGATTTACCATTCTCTGGCTAAAGAAGTTTCTCCTCACCTCTGTTCTAAAAGGTCTTCCCTTTACTCTGAGGCTGTGCCCTCGGGTCCTAGTCTCTCCTACTAATGGAAACATCTTCCCCACGTCCACTCTATCCAGGTCTTTCAGTATTCTGTAAGTTTCAATCAGATCCCCCCTCATCCTTCTAAACTCCATCGAGTATAGACCCAGAGTCCTCAAATGTTCCTCATATGTTAAGCCTTTCATTCCTGGGATCATTCTCGTGAACCTCCCCTGGACCCTCTCCAGGGCCAGAACATCCTTCCTGAGATACGGGGCCCAAAATTGCTCACAATGTTCTAAATGTGGTCTGACCAGAGCCTTATAAAGCCTCAGCAGCACATCCCTGCTTTTATATTCTAGTCCTCTCGAAATAAATGCCAACATTACATTTGCCTTCCTAAGTACTGACTCAACCTGCAAGTTAACCTTAAGGGAATCCTGCACTAGGACTCCCAAGTCCCTTTGCACTCCAGATTTCTGAATTCTTTCCCCATTTAGAAAATAGTCTATGCCTCTATTCTTCCTACCAAAGTGCATGACCTCACACTTGTCCACGTTGTATTCCATCTGCCACTTCTTTGCCCATTCTCCTAACCTGTCTAAATCCTTCTGCAGCCTCCCCTCCTCCTCAATACTACCTGTCCCTCCACCTATCTTTGTATCATCTGCAAACTTAGCCAGGATGCCCTCAGTTCCTTCATCTAGATCATTAATGTATAAAGTGAAAAGTTGTGGTCCCAACACTGACCCCTGCGGAACTCCACTAGTCACCGGCCGCCATCCTGAGAAGGACCCCCTTATCCCCACTCTCTGCCTCCTGCCAGACAGCCAATCTTCTATCCATGCTAGTACCTTGCCTCTAACACCATGGGCTCTTATCTTACTGAGCAGCCTCCTGTGCGGCACCTTGTCAAAGGCCTTCTGGAAGTCCAAGTAGATAACATCCTTTGGCTCTCCTTTGTCAAACCTACTCGTTAGCTCCTCAAAGAATTCTAACAGATTTGTCAGGCATGACCTCCCCTTGATGAAACTATGCTGAGTTTGCCCTATTTTACCATGAACTTCCATGTATTCTGAAACCTCATCCTTAATAATGGACTCTAAAATCTTACCAACGACTGAGGTCAGGCTATTAGGCCTATAATTTCCCGTCTTTTGCCTCACTCACTTCTTAAACGGGGTGGGTGGGGGGTGGGGGGGGGTTGCATTAGCGATTTTCCAGTCCTCTGGGACCCTCCCTAACTCGAGTGATTCCTGAAAGATCACCATTAATGCCTCCACTATCTCTTCAGCTATCTCCTTCAGAACTCTGGATGTAATCCATCTGGTCCAAGTGATTTATCCACCTTCAGACCTTTCCGTTTTCCTAGCACCTGCTCCTTGGTAATGGCCACCATACTCATCTCTGCCCCCCGACGCTCTTGAACTTTGGGGATGTTACTTGTGTCTTCCACCATGAAGAGGCAGGAGGTTTAGAGGGGATGTGAGGAAGAATTTTTTCACCCAGAGGGTGGTGGGAATCTGGAACTCACTGCCTGAAAGGGTGGTAGAGGCAGAAACCCTCATAACATTTAAGAAGTATTTGGATGTGCACTTGCGATGCCATGGTATACACGGCTATGGGCCTAATGCTGGAAAATGGGATTAGAATAGTTAGGTACTTGTTTGACCGGCGCAGACTTGATGGGTCGAAGGGTCTTTTTCTGTGCTGTAGACCTCTGTGACTCGATGACTCTGTGACTCTAATTTGGAAATATTACATTTAATCCCTACATCCAAATCATTGATATAGATTGTGAGGAGCTGGGGCCCAAGCTCTGATCCCTGCGGTACCCCAATAGTAACAGCCTGCCAACCTGCGAATGACCCGCTTATTCCTACTCTCTGTTTTCTGTCTGTTAACCAATTCTCAACCCATGCCAGTATATTACCCCCATCCCATGTGCTCTAATTTTGTTTAGTAACCTCCTGTGTGGGAGCTATTGAAAGCCTTCTGAAAATTCAAATATACCACGTCCACTGGTTCTTCTTTATGCTACAGGAACAAACTCAAAAAACTCCAACAAGTTTGTCAAACCTGATTTCCCTTTCATTTAATCCACGGCCAGAATATTGCAGTTGGCGTGTGGGGATGGGCCCGACATGCTGACGTGCAAAATGACATGAGATGACATCGGGTGTGTGTCCTGACCTCACCGTGCGTCACTCTGATATTGCGTTCGGAAGGCGCGTGCCGGAGGTGGCTGTGTGCCTGCCGACCTGTCAAAGACCTATCAAGGCCATTTAAAAAGTAATTGACGTTGTTAACAGCGCTGTCGGGCAGGCGAAGAGCCCGAGCGGCTTACGCATTTTTCAGGAAACCTCACCCACGGGCAGGATGAGGGTACCTGAAGGTTTAATTAAATAACTAAATAAATTTTGCAAAATGCACAAACAGTGAGGGGACATGTGTAAATAATTTTTCCGTTCGTTTATTCGAATGTTTCATTATCGATTTAATCTCTTTGAGGTTCCATGTCTCAGGGAGATTGCTGCGCTCCTTCACACAGGCCCCAACTCTCCCCCCTCCCTCCGCCCGCACAGGTAGCGCTGAATGCCACCAGCCGTGTGGTACGCTGGGCGGGCCTCAATTGGCCCACCCACGTAAAAGTGGTGGCACACAGCCAATCACGGGTGGCGATTGGTTCCGTGCCTGCCCCGCCCCTGCCCAGCCCACTTGACATAGGTAAGATTCAGCCCCATGTTGACTCTGCCCAATCATATCATTATTTTCAAAGTATCCAGTTATCACATACTTTATAGTAGACTCTAACATTTTCCCTACTACTGATGTCAAACTAACAGCTGTGTAGTTACCTGCTTTCTTTCTCCCTCCCTTCTTAAATAGTGGGGTGACATTTGCTACTTTCCAGTCTGCAGGAACCTTTCCAGAATCTATAGAAATTGGAAAGATAACCACCAATATGTCCACCTCTTTCAACACTCAGGTCCAGGGGACTTATCAACATTCAATCCAATTAATTTTTCATGTTCTACCTCTTTATGAATACTAGCTTCATTTTGACAAGTCCCTCAGTTCCACTGTATTTCGGGGAGATTTTCTGTATCTTCCTCTGTGAAGACAGACACAAAGGAATTGTTTAGTTTCTCTGCCATTTCCCTTTTCCCAGATATGAATTCTCCTGTAATGGACCAACTTTTGCCCTTTTCACACACCTGAAGAGGTTTTTTTGGTCCACCTTTATGTTTCTCACTAGCTTGCATTTACATTCTCTTTTCCTTTTCTCTATCAGTTCCTTGGTCCACTTTTACTGGGTTCTAAATTGCTGCCAATCCTTGGGCTTACCACTTTTTTGGCAAACCAAAGGCCACTTACTTTAATCTAATGCAATCTTTAACTTCTTTTGTTAGCCACAGTTGATTCACCTTTCCTGTTGGGTTTTTGTCACTTCGAGGAATGTATATGTTGTCAACCAAGTAATACTTCTTTAAATACTAGCCATTGCCTGTTTACCATCAAACCTTTAAATGTATTTTCCCAAAATACCATAGTCAACTTTCTCCTCACCTTGTTCAGATGTAAAACCCTAGTTTCAGAATGAACTATTTTACTTTCAAACTTAATGTGAAGTTTTATAATTTCATGGTCACTATTTCCTACAGGCTCATTTACAGCAAAGTTTTAAATAAGGCATCTCTCAATACATTCTCCATGTCCAAATGCAGCAAGACCTGGACAATATCCAGGCTTGGGCTGACAAGTGGCAAGTAACATTCACGCCACACAAGTGCCAGGCAATGACCATATCCAACAAGAGAGAACCTAACTATTTCCCCTTGACATTCAATGGCATTACCATTGCTGAATCCCCCACTATCAACATCCGGGGGGGTTACCATTGACCAGAAACTGAACTGAACTAGCCAGATAAATACTGTGGCTACAAGAGTAGGACAGGGGCTAGGAATCACTCAACAAGTAATCACTCACCTCCTGACTCCCCAAAGCCTGTCCACCACCTACAAGGCACAAGTCAGGAGTGTGATGGAATACTCCCCACTTGCCTGGATGAGTGCAGCTGCAACAACACTCAAGAAGCTTGACAACATCCAGGGCAAAGCAGCCGCTTGACTGGCACCCCATCCACAAACATTCACTCCTCCCACCGCCTAAAAGATGCACTGCAGGAATTCACCAAGCCTCCTTCGACAGCACCTTCCAAACCCACGACCGCTACCATCTAGAAGGACAAGGACAGCAGACAGATGGGAACATCACCACCTGGAAGTTCTCCTCCAAGTCACTCACCATCCTGACTTGGAAATATATCACTGTTCCTTCACTGTCACTGGGTCAGAATCCTGGAACTCCCTCCCTAACAACACTGTGGGTGTACCTACACCACAAGGACTGCAGCGGTTCAAGAAGGCAGCTCACCACCACCTTCTCAAGGAAGGGATGGGCAGTAAATGCTGGCCCAGCCAGTGACGCCCACATCCCATGAATGAAAAAAAAATTACACAATACGAAATCTAAAATAGCCTGATCCCTAGTTGGTTCTTCGACGTACTGCTCGAGAAACCCATCTCTTACAGACTCCAGGGATTCATCCTTTGCAGCATTAGGTTAACCCAGTTTATATGTATATTGAAGTTGCCCATTACTACTGTATTACCCACATTACATGTAGCTCTAGTTTCCTGAAACTATGTCTGTTTTGATACTTTTAAAAATATTTGGCCCCACCTTTGTCCATTCCCAATTTACTGGGAACTCCAGTAGTCTGTGTAACTGAGTCATGTAGGGCTGCAGGTTCCGAGGTTTGATTGCTGAGTCCGTGCTGAGTCACATAACCTCAGCTGGTGTAACAGTAGAGAAGCCAAAATTGGTCCCAGCTCCCTACAAAGAAATATCACCGAAATTCGCCATTGCTGACTGTGGGCCCTGCAATGTGTGGATTGAATGGGCAGACTCTGTTAATCATCACTGTGCAGCTTGCTCACACTATCCCTAGATGAAAGTGCAGCCTTTAAACCGTTCAGAGAGTTGTGTGGAGAAAACTGTAAATCATAAACTCAGTTGATTAGTCAATCTGTTCCCGTGTCATCTAATTGTAATGGCAGGCAGATTGCTGTTGCTGATTCCCACTCACCTCCCGTTATCCACAAAGAAATCTGGATTAAATTGTTGGTAATCCTGATTCCCACTCATCTCCTGTTAGCCACAAAAAATTCCGGATTAAAATGTTGGTAATCCTGATTCACACTCACCTCCTGTTATCCACAAAAAATTCCAGATTAAAATGTTGGTAATCCTGATTCCTACTCACCTCCTGTTATCCACAAAAAAATTCCAGATTAAAATGTTGGTAATCCTGATTCCCACTCACCTCCTGTTATCCACAAAAAATCCCAGATTAAAATGTTGGTAATCCTGATTCCCACTCATCTCCCGTTTATAACAAAAAAATCCGGATTAAAATGTTGGTAATCCTGATTCCCGCTCACCTCCTGTTATCCACAAAAAATTCCGGATTAAAATGCTGGTAATCCTCATTCCCACTCACCTCCCGTTATCCACAAAAAATTCCGGATTAAAATGTTGGTAATCCTGATTCCCACTCACCTCCCGTTTATAACAAAAAAATCCGGATTAAAATGTTGGTAATCCTGATTCCCGCTCACCTCCCGTTATCCACAAAAAATTCCGGATTAAAATGCTGGTAATCCTGATTCCCACTCACCTCCCGTTATCCACAAAAAAATTCCGGATTAAAATGTTGGTAATCCTGATTCCCACTCACTTCCCGTTATCTACACAAAAAAATTCTGGATTAAAATGTTGGTAATTCTGATTAGTGCTCACTTCCTATTATCCAGAAAAAAATCCTGGATTAACATGTTAGTAATTCTGATTCCTGTTCACTGTTCATTATCAACAGAAAAAAAATCCTGGCTTAAAGTGTTGTTGAATCTGATTCCTGCTTGCTGCTCACTATCCACATTAAACTCTGGGATAAGACTCTTGATAATTCTGGGGCAGTATTTTGCCCTTGCCAGGAGTGCTCAGCTGGGGCAGTCAGGAAGCCAACCACTGCCTGCGATCGGCTCCGCACTCCGATTTCATGAGGCCGGGCCAATTAAGGGCCTGCATGGATTGAGAGCGGCAGCACTAAGCGCTGCCTGTGTGGGCAGGGGGAGGAGGAGAGCCAGGCCTAGTGTGCAATTTGTGCATGTGCGTGAAAGAGCATTTCAATTTCCCTGAGGTACAGAGCTGCCTCAGGGAGACTGAAGTGCTGCGTAAAAAAACATCTTAAGAGAATAAAAAATGAAGAGAATAAAAATTTAATAAAACATGTCCCCCCATGTGACCCTGTCACATGAGATGGGATATGTTTTTAATTCAAAAATAAAGTTTTTATTTAATGTTTATTTGCTTATGGAAACCTCATCCCGCTCGTGGATGAGGCTTCCTAAAAAGTGTAAAGGCCGACTCCAGCGCGGGCCTGCCAAACAAAATATCGCGACACTGTGCAGTGACGTCAGGACACACACCCAACATCATGGCGCATCATTTTACACCCAAGCATGTCAGGTTCCTGCCCGCACACCGAGCATAATATTCTAAACACAAAAACAGAATTACCTGGAAAAACTCAGCAGGTCTGGCAGCATTGGCGGAGAAGAAAAGAGTTGACGTTTCGAGTCCTCATGACCCTTCCACAGAACTGAGCGAATATAAGGAGAGGGGTGAAATATCAGCTGGTTTAAGGTGAGGGCGGGGGTGGTGTTGGGTGGGGGGAGAGAAGTGGGGGGGGTGTGTGGTTGTAGGGACAAACAAGCAATGATAAGAGCAGATAATCAAAAGATGTCACAGACAAAAGAACAAAAGAACAAAGAGGTGTTGAAGGTGGTGATATTATCTAAATGAATGTGCTAATTAAGAATGGATGGTAGGGCACTCAAGGTACAGCTCTAGTGGGGGTGGGGTGGAAAGACTAGCAGGGCATAAAAGATTTAAAAATAATGGAAATAAGTGGGAAAAGAGAAATCTATATAAATTATTGGAAAAAACAAAAGGAAGGGGGAAACAGAAAGGGGGTGGGGATGGAGGAGGGAGTTCAAGATCTAAAGTTGTTGAATTCAATATTCAGTCCGGAAGGCTGTGCAGCGCCTAGTCGGAAGATGAGATGCTGTTCCTCCAGTTTGCGTTGGGCTTCACTGGAACAACGCAGCAGGCCAAGGACAGACATGTGGGCATGAGAGCAGGGTGGAGTGTTAAAATGGCAAGCGACAGGGAGGTCTGGGTCATTCTTGCGGACAGACCGCAGGTGTTCTGCAAAGTGGTCGCCCAGTTTACACCTCACTTGCCATTATTCACAAAACCCCTAGGATGAAAATGTCTGTAGTGGTTACAATGGCTGATAGTATCTTGAAAGTATTTATTTCAGCCATTGCAGAGCTCTGTTTCAGGTAGAAGAGGAGCCTCATTGTGTTGATTCCTTTTTTGGTTTTGCCAGTGGACTGTGCTGTGGCCTCAGGCATCTATCTTTGATCCTCCAAGGTGAGTTCAGTGCTTCTGAGAGAGTGCAATGTTCATCCAGGATCCTTCTGTTTTGAGAAGGATGACCTGGAGAGTTTCTGCACCTCGCAGTCTGATCCCACTTTCACCTCTGATTCCTCTGGCACCATCGAGGTTATGCCCAGACAAATAAAGAGACAGCAAAGAAGAATGGGGAACAGGAGTTACCTTGGCTGCTTCAGTGAGGTGTCCAAGGAGGTGACATAGAACTCTCTGCTAGTTGGCACCTGTCCAGTATGTACAGATCTTATGTCTCTAGCCCCCGAGCTCAAACAACCTGTACTTTCTGCTCTGTATCTCTGTTACGAGGTGGTACAGATCCAGCTACTCCTTTCTTCAAATTTCTTCCCGAATGGCTTGCTCGCTCTGGAGTTTCCATTGCCCCTTTAAACAGGAGCAGGTTGTTTTTGACATTTTGTTTAATGTCCTGTGAATTTTCTTTTCTTTATTTATTTGTCCACAGGATGTGGGCATCGCTGAGTAGACCAGCATTTATTGCCCGCCCCTAATTGCCCTTGAGAAGGTGATGGTGAGCTGCCTTCTTGAACCTCTGCAGTCCATGTGGTGTAGGTACACCCACAGTGCTGTTAGGGAGGGAGTTCCAGGATTTTGATCCAGCGACAGTGAAGGAACGGCGATATATTTCCAAGTCAGGATAGAGAGTGACTTGGAGGAAAAATTGCAGGTGATTGTGTGCCCATGCATCTGCTGTTCTTGTCCTTCTAGGTGGTAGAGGTCACTCACAGGTTTGGAAGATGCTGTTGAAGGAGACTTGGTGAATTGTTGGCAGTAACGCCCAGGAGATTTGTCTTCACTTCCTGGAGACTCCAAGAGCAACCCTGGGATACTCATTTTATCCCAGCACTTAGTTGACTGAGTGCTGCACTCTCACTGAAGTGCTGTGAAATGACACACACAGTGGAGATGAATTCAGTATAATCAGCGGTAAATAGAAAATACTTCTGATGCAGAATCACAGAATTGTTATAGCACCGAAAGTGGCCATTCAGCCCATTGTGTATGTACCGGCTCTCTGAATGAGCAATTCACCTAGTGCCATCTCGCTCCTTCTCCCAGTAACCCTGCACATCCCTCCTTTTCAGATATCAGTCAAATGCTTCAACTGACCCTGTCTCCACCACATTCTCAGGCAGTACATTCCAAACCCTAACCACCTGCTGAGTAAAAAAGTTTCTCCTCATCACTTTTGCTTCTTTTACTAATTACTTTATATCTGTGCCCTCTCATTCTCGATCCTTTCACTAATGGGAACAGTTTCTCCCTATCCATTCTGTCTAGGCCCCTCATGATTTTGAATACCTCTATCAAATCTCCTCTCGACCTTCTTACTTCAAGAAGAACCGTCCTAACTTCTCCAATCTATCTTCAAGTCCCTCATCCCTGGAACCATTCTCCTGAATCTTTTCTGCACTGTCTGCACATCCTTCCTGAAGTTCAGCACCCAGAACTGGACACAATACTCCTGCTGAGGCCGAACTAGTGACTTATACAAATTCAACATAACCTCTTGTACTCTATACGGGTAGAAAAACAAAATGGAAAATTTAAATGGGGGCTTAATGGATGGAAATTTACCATTTTTCTAATTGGTTACAGCCACTTTATAATTATTGATCAGATCTACAGTAACTGACTGGAAAGTACCAGCTGTTTCTGAAGCCTGCCTTTCATGTAACTAACTCGGGAATGTGAGTGTGGTTGTTTCAAGTTGTTTCAGTTTTCATTCCCCATACCATCCTAAAGTGTCCTTTGTTAACTTGGTGATTGACTACCCTCAAATCTCTGTTAAATGTAGTATATAGATCCAAGATGTTGCACAGCATGATGGAGAAATGAAGAATGTGCTGACTGCTGAATTAGATATTGCGATGGTATTCAATTCTGCTGGACCACAGTGCCTCTTGATGTCCAGCTTTTAGCCACTAGATCAAACCTTACTCTGTTGTAGTTGGCATGGAAGTGGTGACACGCCAATCAAACAGGCCTGTTTGAATCTAACCAAAGAACACAAGACATTTTAGAAACAGGGAAAGGCTGTTGGATCTTCTGATTACCAATGACCCCTTCCTCTTTCATCATATTTCTTACTCTTTTCTTTTCAGAAATACAGCTAATTGCTGCCTTTTATACAGTCTGCCCGTTTCATTGTCCTTGCCTGGTCCCTTATTCTACAACTCAATTATCCTTTGAGTGAAAAGCTCTTCATGTCTTCCTGCTAATTTCCTACTTTCAGATGTATGTGCCCTTTGGCAATAGTGAGCAATTTTCATAGATAAACACAAGGGCTGGGATTTGCCGGCCCCATTGTGGCGTGACGCACTGTGGGAGAGTCAGCGGTCCAGCCAAAAGTGGGAGGAGCTGGAAAATCCCAGCCAATGTTAAAACAATATTTCAGTGTGACAACAGTCAGAGAAGAGGTGCCCTCAAGCTTCAGATTGTGTGCAAGCAAAAAAATAGCAAGTGTTCTGAGTGGTCACATTCACTGAACATTCACGAGAGAAGAGATGACTAACATGTAACCAAATGGAATTAACCGAAGCAAAATCAAAGATCGATAATAATGCAGTGAAATCTCTAGGCTTGAAATACGGGTTTAAAATTAATCAATCTCTGAGAGATTAGACCGAGATTTGAGGCCGGATTTTGCGGTCCCAGCACAGGGCAGAAGTGCATCGGGCAGATCATACGAACATACATACGAACATAGAATTGTTACAATGCAGAAGGAGGCCTTTTGGCCCATTGTGTCTGCCCCAGCTGTCTGAGCGTTTTAACTTAGTGCCAATCTCCTGCCTTTTCCCCATAACCCTGCATATCTATTTAAATAACCATCCAGTGCCCTCTTGAATGCCTCAATTGAACTGCCTCCACCATACTTCCAGGCAATGCATTCCAAACCCTAACAACTCGCTGTGTGAAAAAGTTTTTTCTCAACTCACATTTGTTTCTTTTGCAAAACACTTTAAAACTGTGTCCTCTGGTTCTCGGTCCATTTATGAGCGGGAACAGTTTCTCCCTATCTACATTTTCCAGACCCCTCATGACTTTGAAAACTTCTATCAAGTCCCTTCTCAGCCTTCTCCTCTCCAAAGAAAACAGTCCCATCTTCTCCAATCTTTCTTCATCCCTTGAACCATTCTCGTAAACCTCTTCTGTACTCTCTCCAATGCACTCACGTCCTTCCTATAGTGTGGCTCCTAGAACTGTACACAATACTCCAGCTGAGGTCTAACTAGTGTCTTAAATAAGTTCATCAAAACCTCCCTGCTCTTATACTCTATGCCCAATTAATGAAACCTAGAATACTGTATGCTTTAGAAACAGCTCTCTCTACCTGTACGCCACCTTTAATAACTTATGTACATATACACCCAGGTCTCGAGTATGAGAGTAAGCTTGCAGGGAACATAAAAACTGACTAAAATTTTCTACAGGTATGTGAAAATAAAAAAATTGGTGAAGACAAATGTAGGTTCCTTACAGTCTGAAACAGGGGAATTTATAATGGGGAACAAAGAAATGGCTGACCAACTAAATACATACTTTGGCTCTGTCTTCACAAAGGAAGACACTAATAACATACCAGAAATGTTGGGGAACACAGGGTTCAGTGAGAGGGAGGAACTGAAAGAAATCAGTATTAGTAGGGAAATGGTGTTGGGGAAATTAATGGGATTGAAGGCCGCTAAATCCCCAGGGCCTGATAATCTACATCCCAGAGCACTTAAGGAAGTGGCCCTAGAAATAGTGGATGCATTGGTGGTCATCTTCTGAGATTCTATAGACTCTGGAACAGTTCCTACAGATTGGAGGGTAGCTAATGTAGCCCCGCTATTTAAAAAGGGAGGTAGAGAGAAAACAGGGAATTATAGACCAGTCAGCCTGACGTCGGTAGTGGGGAAAATTCTAGAGTCCGTTATACAAGATTTAATAGCTGAGCACGTGGAAAACAGTGGCAGAATCGGACAGAGTCAGTATGAATTTACGAAAGGCAAATCATGCTTGACAAATCTACTGGAATTTTTCGAGGATGTAACTAGTAGAGTTGATGAGGGGGAGCCAGTGGATGTGGTCTATTTGGACTTTCAAAAGGCTTTTGACAAAGTCCCACATAAGAGATTGGCGCATGGGATTGGGGGTAGTGTATTGTGATGGATAGAAAACTGCTTGGCAGACAGGAAACAAAGAGTAGGAATAAACGGGTCTTTTTCCAAATGGCAGGCAGTGACCAGTGGGGTACCGCAGGGATCGATGCTGGATCCCAGCTATTCACAATATATATTAATGATTTAGATGAGGGAACTAAGTGTAATATCTCCAAATTTGCAGATGACACAAAGCTGCGTGGGAAGATGAGCTGTGAGGAGGATGCAGAGATGCTTCAGTGTGATTTGGACAAGCTGAGTGAGTGGGCAAATGCATGACAGATGCAGTATAATGTGGATAAATGTGAGGTTATCCACTTTGGTAGCAAAAACAGGAAGGCAGATTATTATCTGAATGACTATAAATTGAGAGAGGGGAATGTGCAACGAGACCTGGGTGTCCTTGTACACCAGTCGCTGAAGGTAAGCATGCAGGTGCAGCAGGCGGTAAAGAAGGCAAATGGTATGTTGGCCTTCATAGCCAGAGGATTCGAGTACAGGAACAGGGATGTCTTGCTGCAATTGTACAGAGCCTTGGTGAGACCACAGCTGGAATATTTTGTGCAGTTTTGGTCTCCTTATCTGAGGAAGGATGTTCTTGCTATAGAGAGAGTGCAGCGAAGGTTTTCCAGACTGATTCCTGGGATGGCGGGACTGACATATGAAGAAGATTGAGTCGCTTAGGATTATATTTGCTGGAGTTCAGAAGAATGAGCGGGGATCTCATAGAAACCTATAAAATTCTAATAGGACTAGACAGGGTAGATGCAGGAAGGATGTTCCCGATGGTGGGGGAGTCCAGAACCAGGAGTCACTGTCTGAGGATATGGGGTAGACCATTTAGGACTGAGATGAGGAGAAATGTCTTCATCCAGGGAGTGGTGAGCCTGTGGAATTCGCTACCGCAGAAAGTAGTTGAAGCCAAAACATTGTATGTTTTCAAGAAGGAGTTAGATATAGCTCTTGGGGGCAAAAGGGATCAAAGGGTATGGGGAGAAAGCGGGAGCAGGCTATTGAGTTGGATGATCAGCCATGATCATAATGAATGGGGGAGCAGGCTCGAAGGGCTGAATGGCCTACTCCTGCTCCTATTTCCTATTTTCTATGTTTCTATGTCTCTCTGCTTCTGCACACCCTTTAGAATGGTATCCTTTAATTTATACTGTCTCTCCAAGTTCTTTGTACCAAAGTATATCCACCTCACACTTATCCGCATTGAACATCATCTGCCACCTATCTGCCCACTCCACCAATGTCTCTATGTCCTTTTGAAGTTCCACACTGTCCTCCTCACAGTTTACAATTCTCCCAAATTTTGTGTCAAAGGCAAACTTTGAAATTGTCCCCTGCACACCAAGATCTAGATCACATATATATATCAGAAAAGGCAAGAGTCCCAATTTCAACCCCTGTGGAACTCCACTACAACCTTCTACCAGCCTGAAAAATACCCATTAACCATTACTCTGTTTCCTATCCCTCAGTCAATTTTGTAACCACATTGCTACTGCCCCTTTTATTCCATGACCTATAACTTTCCTTACAAGTCTGTTGTGTGGTCTGTATTGACCGCCTTTTGAAAGTCCATATACACCACATTAACGGGCTTTCCCTCACCAACCATCTCTGTTACCACTTCAAAAACCTCCAGCAAGTTAGGTAGACACTATTTTTCTTTAACAAATCCGTGCTGATTCTTCATTTTTCCATCTGTCTTAATTCCACCCCGAATAATTGTTTCTAGAAGTTTCCCCACCACCAAAGTTAAACTGATTGGTCTGTAATTGCAGGGCAGATCTTTACAACCTATCTTGAACAATTCTCCAGTCCCCTGGCACCTCCCCTGAATCCAGGGAACATTGAAAGATTATTGCCAGTGCCTCTGCAATTTCCATTCTCACTCCCTTCAATATTCTCAAATGCATCTCATCCGGCCCCAGTGCCTTATCAACTTTTAAGTACCAACAGCTTGCCCAATACCTTCTCCTTATCAATTTAAACCCTTCTAGTGATTGAGTTTCCTTCTCTGTCACCATGGCCTGGGCAGCATTTACCTTGTAGGTAAAGACAGATGCAAAGTATTCATGTAACACCTCAGCCATGCCTCTTGCCTCTGTGTAAATCCCTTTTTTGGTCCCTAATTGGCCCTACTCCTCCTTTTACCCCACTTTTACTATTGATGTGCTTTTAGAATATTTTGGGATTTCCTTTTATGTTAGCTGCCAGTCCTTCTTCATAATCCCTCTTTGCTTCCCTTATTTGCTTTTTCACATCCTTTCTGAACCTTCAGTATTCAGCTTGGTTCTCAATTGTCTTTGCTACCTGACACCTGTTGTTAGCACATTTGTTCTTCTTCAACTTAATTTCTATCTCCTTTGTCATCCAGGGAGCTCTGGATTTGTTTGTGCTCCCCTTCCCTTTTGAGGGAACATACCTTTACTGTGCCCAAGCCATCTCCTCTTTGAAGGTAGCCCATTGTTCAGCTACTGTTTCTTCCACCAGCCTTCGGTTCCAGTTTATCTGGCCCAACTCCGTTCTTGCCCCACTGAAGTCCGCTCTGTGCCAGTTGATTATTCTTACTCTGGATTGACCAATGTCATTTTCCACTGTCATCCCAAACCTTATGATACAATGATCACTGTCCCCTAAATGTTCCCCCACTGACACTTGATCTACATGGCCCATCTCATTCCCAAGAACCAGCTCTATCAGTGCCTTCTTTCTCGTTGGACTGGACACATACTGCCGTAGGAAATTTTCCTGAACACAACCTAGGAACGCTTGTCCCTCACTGCCCCTTACACTACCACTATCCCAGTCTATATACGGGTAATTAAAGTCCCCCATTATATCTACTCTATGATGTTTACACCTCTCTAATTCCCTTACAGATTTGTTCCTCTATATCCTTCCCAGATGCTGGTGGTCTACATATCACATCAAACAATGTAATTGCACCCTTCTTATTCCTTAGCCCTAGCCAAATCGATTCTGTCTTTGAATCCTCTGAGAAATCCTCTTTCTCCAGTACTGCAATACTCTCCTTAACCAAAAATGTCACCCCTCCTCCTTTTTTCCCTTTCCTACTTTTTCTGAACACTGTAACCAGGAATATTTAGCACCCAGATCTGTCTTTCCTTAAGCCAGGTCTCTGTTATCGCCACAACATCATCATCCCACAGGGCAATCTGTGCCTGTAATTCTCCAATTTTATTAACTAGACTCCGTGCATTCACATACCTGTAGTGTAACCCTGATTTAGACTTCATCACTTGCTCCCTTACTCCGACTCCACCTATTAACTTACTATTCTCTATTTTAGTGCTATCTGTCTCTCCCAGCATACTGTGCACCATGGTATTACGTTCTAATATTCCCTCCTGATTCCCACATCCCTGCTGAGTTAGTTTGAATCCTCCCGAACAGCACAAGCAAAACGACTTGCTAGGAACTCAGTCCCAGCTCTGTTCAGGTGCAACCACCCAGCTTGTACAGGTGCCATCTCCGCTAGAGTGAGTTCCAGTGCCCCTGGAATCTAAAGCCCTCCCTCTTGCACCATCTTTCCAGCCACGCATTCATCTGCCTTATCCTCCTATTTCTGTTCTCACTGGCATGTGGCACTGGGAGTATTCCAGAGATTACTGCTTTAGAGGTCTGATTTCAGGACCACACCCCCCTTCCAACTTATGTGGTTAGTACCAATGTGGACCATGACCTCTGGCTGTTCAGCCTCATCCACAAGAATGTTGTGCAGCCGTTCTGTAACATCCTTGACCCTGGCACGAGGAGGTAACAAACCATACTGGAGTCATGTTCACGGCCGCAGAAACACCTGTCTGCTCCCCTGACTAAAGAATCCCCTATCAATTCTGCCCTTCCACTCTTCATCCCCCCCTCCTGTACAGCTGGGCCACCCATGGTGCCATGGGCTTGGATCTTGCTGCCCTCCTCCAAGGACCCATCACCCTCACTGATATTCAGAATGGAAAACCAGTCAGTGAGCGGGACCTCTGGGGACTCCTGCACTAGCTGCCTGTTTCTCTTGGACTGCCTGGCAGTCACCCATTCCCAACTGCCTGCTTGCCCCTAACTTGTGGTGTGACCACCTCTCTGAACGTGCTACCCACGTAGTTCTCTGCCTCTTTCTCCCCGTTCCGTGTATCTCCCACAGGTCTGCCTCTCCGGCTGCTCTTCCCGAAGGTGAGTGATGTAGGCCGCGCTCCCCAGGCTGTATTTATTTTTTCCCTGCTCTGTGTATCTCCCGCAGGTCCGTCTCTCCGACCGCACTCCCTGAAGGTGAATGATGTAGGCCGCGCTCCCCAGGCTGTATTTATTTTCTCTCCGCTCCATGTATCTCCTGCAGGTTCGTCTCTCCCACCGCAATTCCCAAAAGTGAGTGATGGGGGCACTGGAGGCGCTGCTAGACCTGGTTCTTAGAAATGAGGTGGGCCAAGTAGATCATGTGTCAGTGGGGGAACATTTAGGAGACAGTGATCGTTGTATCGTAAGGTTTAGGACAACAGTAGAAAAGGACAGTGTGCAGTCCAGAGTACGAGTAATTAACTGGAGGAGAGCCTACTTCGATGAGGCAAGAACGGAGCTGGGCCGGATAGACTGGAACCAAAGGCTGGCGGGAAAAACTGTGGCTGACCAATAAGCTACCTTCAAAGAAGAAATAGGTTGGGTACAGTCAAGATATATCCCCTGAAAAGGGAATGATAGGGCAAACAAATCCACAGCTCCCTGGATGACAAAACAATATAGGATAACAAAAATAAGATGAAGAAGGAAATGTGCGCTTATGACAGGTGTCAGGTAGAAGATACAATTGAGAACCAAGCGGAATACAGAAGGTTCAGAGGGGAGGTGACAAAGTAAGTAAGAAAAGCGAAGCAGGATTATGAGAAAAGCCTGGCAGCCAATGTAAAGGGGAATCTTTGGGCAAATAAATAGTAAATGGGTGGTAAAAAGAGAAGTGGGGCTGATTAGGGACCAAAAAGGGGCTTTACACATGGAGACGGGGGCATGCCTGAGGTGTTCAACAAATACTTTGCATTTATCTTTACCAAGGAAGAAGATGCTACCCAGGACATGGTGACAGAGGAGGAAACTGTCACTAGAAGGGTTCAGAATTGGTAAGGAGGAAGTGTTGAATAGATTGTCGGTACTTAAGGTTGACAAGGCACCGGGATCGGATGAGATGCATTCAAGGATATTGAAGAAAGTGAGAGTGAAAATTGCAGGATCACTGGCCATAATCTTTCAGTCTTCCCTAGACTCAGGGGTGATGCCAGAGGACTGGAGAATTGCAAACATTACACCCTTGTTCAAAAAAAGGCTGTAAGGATAAGCTTTAGCCTTCCTGGAGTTTTTTGAAGAAGTAACAGAGAGAGTTGATGAGGCTAAAGCTGTTGATGTGGTGTACATGATCTTTCAGAAGGCATTTGACCCAGTGCCGCACAACAGACTTTTGAGAAACGTTATTGCTCATGGAATAAAAGGAACAGTAGCAACGTGGATACAAAATTGGCTGAGTAATTGGAAACAGCGAGTGATGGTTAATAGATATTTATCGGGCTGGAGGAAGGTTGGTAGTGGAGTTCCCCAGGGGTTGGTATTGGGACCCTTGCTTTCCTGGTATATATTAATGATCTAGATCTTGGTGTACAGGGGACAATTTCAAAGTTTGCGGATGATACAAAACCTGGAAGCATTGTAAACTGTGAGGAGGAACAGACAGGTTGGTGGAGTGCGCAGATATGTGGCAGCTGAAGTTCCATGCAGAGAAGTTTAAGGTGATTTATTTTGGTTGGAAGAACATGGAGAGACAATATAAAATAAGGGGTACAACTCTAATGGGTGTGCAGAAGCAGAGGGACCTGAGTGTATATGTGCGTAGATCATTGAAGATGGCAGGACAGGCTGAGAGAACAGTTAGTAAAGCATATAGTATCCTGAGCTTTATTAATAGGGGCATAGAGTACAAGAGCAGGGAGGTTATGCTGAACTTGTGTAGGACACTCATTAGACCTCAGCTGGAGTATTGTGTACAGTTCTGGGGCCCACACTATAGGAAGGATGTGAACACATTGGAGAGAGCGCAGAAGAGGTTTACAAGAATGGTTCCAGGGATGAGAAACTTCAGCTATGAGAATAGATTGGAGAGGTTGGGACTGTTCTCCTTGGGGAGGAGAAGGCTGAGAGGGGATTTGATAGAGATGTTCAAAACCATGAGGGGGCTGGACAGAGTAGATAGGGCAAAGCTGTTCCCACTTGTAAAAGGATCAAGAACGAGAGGGCACAGATTTAAAGTGATTTGCAAAAGAAGCAAATGTGATGTGAGAGAAAATGATTTCACACAGCGAGTGGTTCGGGTCTAGAATGTGCTGTCTGGAAGTGTGGTGGAGGCAGGTTCAGGAGGACATTAGATGATTCTTTGGATAGAAACAATGTGCAGGGTATGGGAAAAGGCAGGAGAGTGGCACTGAGTCATAATGATCATTTGGAGAGCCGGTGCAGACAAGATGGGCCGAATGGCCTACTTCTGCACCGTTACAATTCTGTATGATTGTGTGTGTGAATAGGCCCAAGGGTAGGCTGATGCCCTCACTGTCCCCCTAAAATGGGAGACAGGTCGGGCTGGCAGGTAAGCAGCAGGGTGGCCATGGGCTGCATTTTTGGATCTCCCTCGCTTTCAAACCCCCTGGTGGGGAACTATAAAATTCTTCCCCATGGTGTGCCTAGACATCTCATTCACTGTTAATTGAAGTGAGCGCATTAGCAATTCAGGGTAAACCCAGAAAAACTTGAAATACTCGTTAGAGGGGCTCTGTCAGGGGGGAAGTGGGTAAATACGGAGTAACATGTCCCAGGGTTTGGAGTTGAGGCTACCTCTGTTTCTAGTATGCAGACAGTCAGAATGGACAATGACATTAAACTAGGAGGACAGTGGAATTGAAGCAAAGAGTCCAGGAATTACATACCAAGTTGAATAAAGTGTGTAAACGGCCAGAACAATGTCAAATAACTTTAATACAGACAAGTGCAAAGAATAACATCCAGGGAGAAGAAATGGGCAACACATGTGCTCTGTGGATGGACTGGAAAAACTTAAGGTCAAGATCTGCTAGGGAACTAGACATCTCAGTAAATGCAATGCTCAACACATTGAAGCAAAGTAGA
This sequence comes from Carcharodon carcharias, assembly GCF_017639515.1. NCBI lineage: Eukaryota > Metazoa > Chordata > Chondrichthyes > Lamniformes > Lamnidae > Carcharodon > Carcharodon carcharias. Next base: position 5,498,566 of record NC_054471.1, on the reverse strand, counting down.
GCAGCAACCAATACAATAATAGTCAATGACATAGCCAGAATTGAAGAACACAAGACAATGGAAGCCTTGAACAAACCATGCAGCACTTTGGTCAGGTCATACCTTGTTATCTGTATCCTGTTCCAGTTGTCCAGGGAAGCTACCATCCCAGTAAAGAGAGGAGCCTTGAGGCTGATTCCCACTGGCACAGGTCAGAGTTGCGAGGAATGATCTGGGGCAGGATTTTTCACTGAGCAGATGGGCACTCGCTGACCCACTCAAGCATGAAATGGCACGCGATGATGCCGGGCGAGTGTCCCAATGTCATCGCACACCCGCCCGGTATTTCAGCTGGCAACACGCCCACCGGCAATTAAAAGGCCATTAACAATGTAATTAAATGAAACTTTTTGCTTCCTGTCCAACCCTACGAAAATTCATCCACGGGCGGGATGAGGTTCCGATCTGTCATTAAAAATTTTTTTTAAATCATCCTAATTTCTACATTTTAAAAACCTTTATTTTTACTTTTCAAAGCTCTTCATCTCACTGAGGCAGCTCTGTGCCTCAGGTCGCTTCTCCAGCGCACACCTGAGCGCGTGCGCAAACCTGCGCTCTCCCCCGCCCCCTCTTACCCACCCCCCCCACACACACGCACACACACAGGCAGCGCTGAATGCTGAAGCACCCATTTCACGCTGGGCCCACCAGCAGGAAATCACAGCTCAGCCTCGATCGCGGGCGGCGTTCAGCCACTCCCGACCAGCTTCCCGCCCAACGAGGGGAAACCCCTGGCCTTAGCCTTTACACTCCAGAAAGAAGCTGTTGGATGGGAATAAGGTGGTTCTGGGAATGAAGTACTTCCAGAGTATCACTTTAAGTTAAACTGCTGAGTGAGACAAGAAGATACAGACTCGCATTATTAAATTCTGGACTGATATCAGGAAATTCTTCTTCACACACACAATGATCAACATGTGGAATAGATTTCCAGGAAGAAATCCTGGCATCATTTTAAAAATAATTGGGTGTGGAAAAGGAGAGACTGTAGAATTTCTCCACATGGACCAAATGGGCCTTCTCATCGGTAATCACCCTCTTCACTCTCTGGTTTCAGACTGACCTCTGATCCTGCCCCATAACCCACATTTGGTGAACCTATCTCATCCCTTCTTGATTATAGATCACTTCCCCTTAGAGCAAATAGACAGTCTTTTCTAATTGTTCCTCCAAAATAAATATAAAAAAACTTGGAAAGTAACTGAATGGTTTGATACTTTTGCTTTGTTTACGTGATTAGGCATTAAGACTGTGTAAAGATATATAAAGATGTGACACACAGTACTGTCTTTAAATGTCCTGTTGTGCTTTGGGCCTCAGCTATGGTTGACATTTCAATTAATTTTGTTTTGCTAACCCCCTGTTTCTTAGAGTTGCAGAGACCTGGAAATCAGGGTCACAACATGGAGGAGAAATGAGAACTAGGGGGGGTGAAACAAGACATTGACCAAATATTTAATATATTGGAAAAAGAAACTGCTAAGAAACCTAAAGTAGGCTTGTTTTTATCTCTCTAGTGTTGTGGTGTGCATTGTACTCTTCTGGGACAAACAGTATTTTTACCAAAGCTTGATGAAATTGGGCTAGTGATGATCACCTTTGTCATGCAGATAAAAATCTGATGCACTGGAAAACGACAGTGTTTGTGAAGCAGTTACATGAACAGGCTTATGGGGGTTCATTAACTCAGCCTAGACTACGATGCCAGGTCCCATCATAAACCTAATCTTCCTAAGCATTTGTCTGCAGTGTACTGGAATTTTATTTTTCAGCCTTACCTCAACAGAGTTTAAACTTTATGTGCCACCTGTGGCTCTGTTGGTAGCACAACACATGGACTGCAGCAGTTCAAGAAGGCAGCCCACCACCACCTCCTCAAGGGCAATTAGGGATGGGCAACAAATGCTGGCTTACCCAACGACGTCCACATCACATGAAAGACTAAAAAAACTCTTGCCTCTGAGTCAGAAGGTTCCGGGTTCAATTCCCACTCCAGGGTTTGAGCACGAGAGTACTGCACTGTTGGAGATGCTGTCTTTCTGATGAGCTGTTAAACCAAGGCCCCCATCAGCCTGTGTAGGTAGATGTAAATGATCCCATGGTGCTGTTTTGAAAGAGAGCAGGAGAGTTCTCCCCGGTGTTAGGGCTAATATTTATCCCTCAATCAACATTACAAAAACAGATTGGTCATTATTGCATTACTATTTGTGGGATCTTGCTATGCACAGACTGGCTGCTGTGTTTCCTATATTGCAACAGTGACTACACTTCAAAAGAGTTTCATTGGCTGTAAAGTGCTTTGAGACATCTTTTAGCCATGCAAAGTGCTCTATAAACACAAGTCTTTCTTTTCAGTGACCTTTACCTAAGAGTGCAAAAAAGAAAGCCCAGAAATTCCCTTAAACCACAAACTCCCTCCCCACTTCCTATGCGGTGACCCAGGAGAACTCCCTTGCTCCTCTTTGAATGGTGGCCTGTTATCTTTTCTGTCCACCTGAGAGGGCGGACATCTCATCTGGTAGCATCCACGGGTTGTGGAGTTGTGTTTGAACCCACAATGTTCTGACTCTGAGGTAAAATTGCTGGAACTGAGCCACAATGTGTTAGCTACTAAATACTACCTTTTTGCTGTAGTCCTGAGTAGTAAGTGTAGGGTCAGAGCCCGAGTTATGACAGTGATAAAGTCCACAGAAATGCAGGTCTTCTTTCTTTTAAAGTTGCTTTCTATTTAATTTTGACAAAAATCAACTCCTTCTGGAAAATCTGAATATCTTTGAAGTTGAAAGTCACTTTGCTAAGATGTCCTTCACAAGGAGAAAAGCAGCAGCTTTCTGGGGCAGTCCAGGTAGAAACAATCCTTGGAGACATTGGCAGCACCTGGATATACTGATTCAGAACCGTGTGCACATAACCCATTGAAACCTTCCATCTATTTCTGAGTGAACAATCTCCCAGATATAGTTTCTTTATTGTAACCTTGAAGACAAAAGCCATTTGCATTTTGTACAAAATGATCACATCTCTCAGAGATGTCTCAATGAAACTCAGGTACAATGAATTATTTTCAAATGAAATAACTGTTGTAATGAAGGCAAATTGGTAACCACTTTACACAACAGGATCCCACCAGTAAAAATGAGACACATAACCAGATGATATGTTTTAGTGTCTGTGGAAGGATTGATGTTGGCAGAACACCAGGAGATATGCTTGCTCTTTTTCAAAAAGTGACATGGAAGCAATAACATTTCATCTGACAACTTCATGCCCTTAAAGCGTGAAATCTTTTCCTTATGTTTATCTTGAGGACTTGTCAGCAGTATTGCTTTCACTGGAGCATGAGATGCAACTTTTGCCAACTTATGTTGTGAACTCTGAACTGCTAGGAAACCATTGTTTCCTTGTTTGCGAACCAGTTCCAGTGAAAGCAATCCACATGGAACTGAAACCTTCCAGCTCTTGGTATTTTTAATGCAACCCCTTTAAAGTCAAATCCCGGAGCTGCACTCGCTTCAGATCTTTCACTTTTATTGCTTTGAAATTCCGAAGCTCCTGAACCACTGCCACTGCATTCAGTCCCAGTTTCAAATGCTAGCTGACTGTAAATTTGACTCACCATTAGCTTGCCCGAGACATCACTCTTCAGCTGTGACCCTAAACAGGCTGCTCCACTAAAGAAGGCATCGTAACGGAGTCTGATTCCATCCTTTGGTGTCGCACACATGCACATTACAGCAAGAGTCACACAGCGGTGAGCAGGACTGGAACCAGGCCATTTTACACCCTCTCCAGTCCAGTGGCACTGAGGCCAGTTGCAGTGTCACATCCACTGTCTTTGCTGAGGGCACAGTTACTCAGCAGAGACCATGTAACAAAACGGGAGTCTTTAAGGATGAATACTGTATCACCAGACCAGAAGGTGCCTTTACCCATTAAGAAATTAGGGAAATTGATTTTTACTTTTTCAAAATCATTCCCAAATGTGGTGTACATGAACTTGCAAATAGAGTTTGATAAAGTACCGCACAATGGGCTTATCAGCAAAGTTTAAGCTAGTAGGACGCAAGGGTCAGCAGCAGAAGGGATACAAAGTTGGCTGAGTGACAGGAAGCAGAGTAGTGTGAATGATAGGAAGGTTTACAATGGGATTCCCTAGGGGTCAATACTTGGACTACTGCTTCTCTTGATATATATTAATGACTTACACTTGGGGGTAGAAGGCATAATTTCAAAATTTGCAGATAACATAAAACTTGGGAGTATTGTGAACTGAGGAGGATTGTAATAGACTTCAAGAGGACAGAGACAGGCTGGTGGGATGGTCGTTTCTCCCAGATGAAATTTAATGCGGAGAAGGTTGAAGTGATGCATTCTGGTGGGAAGAATGAGGAGAGACAATATAAAATAAAGAGTACAACTCTAAAGGGGGTACAGGAACAGAGAACTGGGTGTATATCTGCATAAATCAATAAATATAAATCATAAATCAACATGGGTAGATAGGGAGAAACTATCGAGAATCAGAGGGCACAGGTTTAGGGTGACCAGGAAAAGCAGCAACGATGAGGTGAGGAAAATCATTTTTTATGCAGAGTTTGGATTAGGATTTGGAATGCAATGCCTGAGAGTATGGTGGAGGCAGATTCAATCAAAAGGCAATCGGTTAAGCACCTGAAGAGAAAACATTTACAGGGCTACAGGGAAAGGAGTGGGGCTGAGTTGCACTTACAGAGAGCCAACATGGACACGCCAGGCTGAACAGCCTCCTTCTTTGCTGTAATCATTCTATGACTCTGGTTCTTTGAACAGGAGCACATATTTATGATGAACCTATCACATGTCTGCATCCCTCAGTATCACTTTTACATAAAAACATTAGAAAACCTGGAGCAAGGAAAGGCCATTTAGCCCACCTGGTCCACTCTGTTTACAGTCCCTATATAAATATTCTATCATACACTTTCCTTCCTCCCACAATTTGTTGTTCCCTACTTTAAGAAACATACAAGTTCTTACCCCAATCTCCCCAAAATTGAATTAAGCAGTAGGGGTGTTACGATCTCTTTAACTCTTGTTCTTTCTTTTTTATTTTATGATGTTCTCCTACCCTCCATTCTAACTCTTGTCTCTATCACCTCCCCTAGCACAAGCAAGGGATTGGATGAAAGTGTTTCCTTTGTTATAATGTACTTCTTGATCTTTAAATCTTTGTGTGTAAGTGAAATTGTTGACTATTGAGAGAAAAGCTAATTGGCCCAACAGCGTGGTGAAGTGAAACCTAAACTCTTAACAAGTTGCAGACTCCCCTCCTGTTGGAGAAACTGAGTGAGGTGTTACATAAATGAATGTGGGTGCTAAAGGCTTAGATACTCTTCCAATTTCCACAATCTCACATTTACTTTGTAAAGTCCCTGGTGCCAATCCATTTTCAGAAGGAATATTAAATAGAACATATATTTTGCTTAAATATATCTTTGGGACCTTTACCCATTCATTTAACACTATTTTCCCTGCATAAAAGCTGTTTTCTCTTCCCAGTTTTACTTTCCATAGAATTACGACACTGAAATAGGCCATGCTGGTTTATACACATGCAATGGTTCTAATCTGCTGTGCTCACTTTGTTCCTATATTTCTTGATTCTCTTTCCCTCAACTATCTATTGCAACTGCTTTGAAATATTGACCTGGTCTCTGCTTCAGTCACTAACTGTTCTAGCGCATTCCATTGCCTCAAAACCTTCTGCACAAAATGGTTTCTCCTGATCTAATTATATCTCCTTGTTCTAGACCACTCAAATCAATGAAAATAGTCTGTTTCTGGTTATTTAGTCCCACTCCTTCATCATTTTAAATAAAATCACCTCTAACTCTGACCAGAGCAGCTGCATGGATTCAGTTTGAACAGTCACATACTGTGTTAGTGTCGCTACTCAGACCTAACTGTTCCTTGTCTTTTCCTGGAACCCTCTCAAGTCACAGAATCACATGAGCCAATAGAAATCCATTAATTCCATCTGTACTAAGAGTGAATTGGAGAAGGAATATTTAAATGCGTGGGATTGTGGGACAAATAGTTGTATAACAGTGAAGGAATTTTTTCCTGGCGTGTTTTCTTCTTTGCTGTCTTATGAGCGCTGACTCAGTCTGTACGCCAGTTACACAGGCACCTCACCAAAGTGACCATTCTTCATTCTTGAAACAGAGAAAGGACGATAGTGGGGAGAGCATGGGCTGGGTTTTACGGTTTCCAGTGGGCTATGAGAAGTGGAATGGGTAGCGCGCAGTCCACTCGCTCAGACCCCTGCTGTTCCGGCATTGTGCATCAGGTTTCGGCCAGCCAATTAGCAGTCTTCCAGCAGGGAAGCGAGCCAATCAGTGCTGGGAAGGGGGCTCTGTGCCCAATCAGGTGTAGGGTGGAACGTCCAGCGGGAGAGGGGTTAGGCTCTGAACCAGAAGTGGTCATGGCCACCCATTTAAAGATACCCTGTCCTCTCACTCTCTGTTCATATATAATGTCTACTGAAAAACAGTGAAGAAATAAAGTCTCCTAGCAGCCAAACACTGCCACCTTCAGCAGCAGACTCTACATGCAGCCATCGTCCCATTTGCAGGACTTTACATCTGCCCTTGTGCTGCCTCCTCATACCTGGCGTAAATCACTCCCAATGTTTTTTCCTATGTGACCACCGACAAATTGAGTGGGCGGTTGTTGGATCCAGTGCCCTTTGGTTTGTTGGGGCTAAAGGATCCGGGTTGCGCGCTTAATTCGGGGTGACCGATTCGGTACAGAGACAGAGAACATCCAGAGATCGTTGTTCGAATAAACACATGCTGTTTAATAACAAACTAAACTCAGCAGCTCCATTTGTGTGCTCACAATTCAAAACTCTGTCTTCACTCTTCAGTGTCTCACTCAAGACTCTCTCACAATGGTAACCCCCGCTGGTCTACTATTGGGTATGACGATCATGTGATCTTGCATTACAACTCTTGGTTTAAAGGTGTATTACATATCAGTTTACTGCATCCTGCCCCCTTTACTGAAAAATACATTGAACAATTTTTTCAATATATCAAGTTATTTACACAGATCAATTATTCACAAAGTGAGTCTCTCTGGGGGTTTCCTGATGCCTGTAGAATTTCTCAGCTCTACAGCTTCTGAAGTTTGATTTGGAACCTCCTTTACTGGAGTTTTCTGAGCTTCTGGTTCTTCAGTAGGTACCTGTAAATCTGTTTCTTCCACTCTTTCATGTACAGTTGGCCCTTGAAACACATTTGTACTGGGCTGAGTTCTTTCAACAGGAGTTGTCGATTCAGTCTTGAACACTGGTAGAATCATTTCAGGATATTTGGGTTCTCTTCTTCTTATGTAATCCACATGTCTCCTAATTATTCAATCTTCGACTTTCACATGGTAAGAAATAGCCCCCATTACTGCACTTATTTCTCCAAACAACAATGCTGGTCCTTCTCTAAAGTTTTTCACAAATACTTTCTCTCCTACATTAAATGTTCTGTCGCGACTGTGACAGCCACGTCCCATTTTCTGACTTTGCTGCTTCTTCGACCTCCCCCGCCACCCCCAAGTTTGGAATAATTAGGCTTAGTCTCGATCGGAGATGGCATTCATTAACAATTCCACTGGTGTGACACCTGTTGAGGGGTTGTTCCGTAATGGAATAGAAATCATGCTAATTTAGTCACTATCGAATCTCCAGGCAATTTCTTCATACCAGATTTGAACATCTGAACTGCTCTCTCGCTGAGAATAAGGGTGGTATGGAGATGTTTTCACTTGAGCAATACCACTGAGGCTTGTAAATTGTTTAAATTCAGCACTTGTGAATACTGTTCCATTATCTGATACTAGCATTTCAGGTAATCTATTAATTGTGAAAGTTTGTTGTAGCTTGTTTATTGTCGCTGAAGATGTGGGTGAACTCACTTTCTACATATCCATCCATTTTGAATTCGCGTCTATGATAAGTAGAAACATTGTTCCCATAAAAGGTCCCACATAATCGGTGTTGTACTTGTACCCATGGTCTTCTTGGCCCCTCCCAGGGGTGTAATGGTGCTGTTGCAGGTCATTTTTGTACTTGTGGACACTACATTCATCTTCTCACTAAGTTTTCTATTTCTCCATCCATTCCTGGCCACCACATATAGCTGCCTGCTACTGCCTTCATTTTGGAGATTCTGGGATGCGCACTGTGAAGATCGGATAACAATAGCTTTCATCCTTTTGGAGGAATAATCACTCGAGCTCCCCATAATAAAATACCTTCTTGGCTGGTTATCTCGTATGTTCTCTGGAAATCCAGTTTCATTTCATTAGATTCTTGTTTTTGTGACCAGCCATGAAGAACTTGATCTCGCAGTTTGGATAAGATGAGGGGCAGAACCTTGCCATTTTAAGTGGGCGGTCCAATAAGGCCCGCCCAGGGGCATCCCCAGTGGGAAGCGCTATGTGCTTCCTGTTTCGGGGGTGGGGGGGGGGGCAGTGGGAGGGAATCCTTGTCTATCAAAGAGTGCATTTCTCCCTGAGGCAAAGTCCTGTCTCAGGGAGATTACTGATAGTGTCAAAAACATTAAAAATAGAAACTTTAAAGAATTATATCCCCCTCACGTGACAATGTCACACGAGATGGGACATGTCAATAAAGAGCACATACACTTTAGTAATTTTTTGCAATACAGACATGAAACTTCATCCCGCCAGTGGATGAAATTTCATCAATAATCTGGAGCCCGCTGGGGCTCCTGGCCTGCCCGCCAGCCTTAAGGTTACTCAGGCAGGTCTTTAGTTTCTTTAAATAGTCTATCAATGGCCTCAATTGGCCATTGACAGGTCAGTGGGCGGACGGCTGATTTCGCTGTCCACCCGCCTTCCTAATAATTTAAATGGACCGGGATGATGTCTGGGATTCCTCCCGACACCATCCCACGTCGTTTTCCCCTCAGCGACCAGGCCCCGCCCCCAAATCGCCAAGGGGAAAATCCTGGCCAAGGTCTCGGTTTGTCCAGTCTTTAATTTGTCTTGCACATATCAGTGATGAGTCCAGGAAGTTCAATAACAAAACAAATTCCTGAGGAATTGGAACTTCTTCGAGGGTAAAGGACTGAATGCACCTGCATTCGCAATCTGACTTCACGCTCTGTAAATAAAAGTATACTCATACGCTGCCAAAATCAAAGCCCATCTTTGTATTCTTGCTGAGGCCTTAGGGGGTATAGACTTGTCTTCACCCAATAGTCCTAATAATGGCTTGTGGTCCGTCATAATGGTAAAACTTCCATTTCAATTTGAGAGTACTTTTTCTCTGTAGTACTGAGTGTTCTCGACACAGATGCTATGAGTGATTCTGATCCATCATCCATTCAATGGGAAAACACTGCTCCCACTCTGTAGGATGATGTGTCACACGTTAACATCGACTCTCTTTCTGGGTCAAAATGTCCTAGAAGAGTGGATGATTGGAATGACTGTTTCACTTTGGTGAAAGCTTCTTCCTGTGTGTTTGCCATGACCATCGCTGGTTTTTCTTGAGCAAGTAATACAATGGTGCCAGTTCTGTTAACAAATCAGGCAAGAAATGTCCATAGTAATTAATTATCTCCAACAATGATTTCAGTTTGGGTGTATTCTTTAATTGGCTCTGGGGCTTCTTTAATGGCTTTCACTTTTTCTTCAACTGGATGTAGGCCTTGTGAATCCACCTTGTGACCCGGGTAAGTTACCTCTTTCGCCTGGAATGTGCACTTTTCCTTTTTCAATCTCACTCCCACCTGCGAAAAATGTTTCAGAACTTCCTCCAAGTTTGTTAATTTCTTTTCAGTGAGTCCGGTCACGAGAGTGTCATCCAAATAAACTACAACATGGGGCAGCCCCTGTAATAAACTTTCCATGGTTCTTTGGAATATGGTACAAGCAGCAGATACACCAAAAGGTGAACGGGTGTATAAATACAATCCCTTGTGTATTTATAGTGACAAACATCCCAGGTGCCTTCTCTAATTCCAGTTGTTGGTAGGTGTGACTCAAATCTAACTTCGTGTAAGCAAATCCACCTGCCAATTATGTGTATAAATCTTCAATTTTACATATGGGGCGTCTATCCAATTTTCTAATTTTATTGATTGTTAATTTATCATTCCCACATATTCGAATACTTCAACAACTCATCGAAACCAACACCCATCCAGGACCCTCCACCCCTGCCTGTCCCTCCGTCCCCATCCCGTCTTCCAATCCCAGCCCCGGCCATGTATTCACCATACCCACTGACCTTCCCCTCTCCGACGCTGAACATTCAGTGCTCAGCAAAAGACTTAGTTTCATACACTTACGCCCTCATCTCAATGAATTTCGGGCTTGGCATGATGCTGAACTCTTCTTCCGCCGCCTTTGTCTCCGTGCTCACTTCTTTGGGCAGGAGTCCTCTCCCCGTTCAACGGATCCTTTTACCCATCTCCAATATTCTCCCTCCACCTGGACCCCTCCCTCTGGATTCTTACCTTCTCTAGATCTTTTCATTGAGAACTGTCGGCGTGACATAAGTCGTCTCAATTTCTCTGCTCCTCTAACCCACACTAACCTGTCACTCTCTGAACTTGCTGCACTCCGTTCTCTCAGGTCCAACCCCAACATTGTCATCAAACCCTCTGACAAGGGTGGTGCTGTTGTTGTCTGGCGCACTGACCTCTACCTCGCGGAGGCTGAACGTCAACTCGCAGACACTTCGTCCTACCTCTCCCTGGACCATGACCCCACCACTGAACATCAAGCCATTGTTTCCAGGACTGTCACTGACCTCATCTCTTCTGGAGATCTTCCTTCCACAGCCTCCAACCTGATAGTCTCCCAACCTCGGACGGCCCGCTTCTACTTACTACCCAAAATCTACAAACAGGACTGTACCGGCAGACCGATCGTGTCAGCCTGTTCCTGCCCCATGGAACTCATTTCTCGTTATCTTGACTCCCTTCTCTCTCCCCTTGTCCAGTCCCTTCCCACCAACATCCGTGATTCCTCGGACACCTTATGTCACATCAACAATTTCCAGTTCCCTGGCCCCAACCGCTTCCTCTTCACCACGGACGTCCAATCCCTCTACACCTCCATCCCCCACCAGGATGGTCTGAGGGCCCTTAGCTTCTTCCTCGAACAGAGGCCTGAACAATCCCAATCCACCACTCCTCTCCTCCGTCTGGCTGAACTTGTTCTCACACTGAACAATTTCTCCTTAAACTTCTCTCACTTCCTCCAAATAAAAGGTGTGGCTATGGGTACCCGCATGGGCCCCAGCTATGCGTGTCTCTTTATGGGGTATGTGGAACATTCCTTGTTCCAGTCCTACTCCAGCCCCCTTCCACAACTCTTTCTCTGGTACATCGATGATTACTTCAGTGCTGCTTCATGCTCTCGTCAGGACTTGGAAAAATTTATTAATTTTGCTTCCAATTTCCACCCCTCCATCATTTTCACATGGTCCATCTCTGACACTTCCCTTTCCTTCCTTGACCTCTCTGTCTCAATCTCTGGTGATAGACTGTCCACCAATATCCTACCGACTCCCACAGCTACCTCGACTACAGCTCCTCACACCCCGCTTCCTGTAAGGACTCCATCCCATTCTCTCAGTTCCTTCGCCTCCGTCACATCTGTCTGATGATGCCACTTTCCAAAACAGTTCCTCTGACATGTCTTCCTTCTTCCTTAACCGAGGTTTTCCACCCACGGTGGTTGATGGGGCCCTCAACCGTGTCCGGCCATCTCCCGCGCATCCGCCCTCACACCTTCTTCTCCCTCCCAGAAACATGATAGGGTCCCCCTTGTCCTCACTTATCACCCCACCAGCCTCTGCATTCAAAGGATCTTCCTCTGCCATTCCCGCCAACTTCAGCATGATGCCAGCACCAAACACATCTTCCCTTCACCCCCCCGGCGGCATTCCGCAGGGATCATTCCCTCTGTGACACCCTGGTCCACTCCTCCATCCCTCCCTACACTTCAACCCCCTCCCACAGCACCTTCCCATGGAACCACAGAAGGTGCAACACCTGCCCCTTTACTTCCCCTCTCCTCACCGTCCAAGGGCCCAAACACTCCTTCCAAGTGAAGCAGCATTTCACTTGCACTTCCCTCAACTTAGTCTACTGCATTCGTTGCTCCCAATGCAGTCTCCTCTACATTGGAGAGACCAAACACAGACTGGGTGACCGCTTTGCAGATCACCTTCGGTCTGTCCTCAAGCAAGACCCAGACCTCCCTGTCGCTTGCCATTTCAACACTCCACCCTGCTCTCATGCCCACATGTCCGTCCTTGGCCTGCTGCATTGTTCCAGTGAAGCCCAATGCAAACTGGAGGAACAGCACCTCATCTTCCGACTAGGCACTTTACAGCCTTCCAGATTGAATATTGAGTTCAACAATTTTAGATCATGAACTCTCTCCTCCATCCCCACCCCCTTTCCAATTTTCCCCCTCCTTTATGTGTTTTCCAATAATTTATATAGATTTTTTTCCCCACCTATTTCCATTATTTTTAAATGTATTTCCATCCATTGTTTTATCTCTACCTTTTAGCCTATTTCAATCCCTTCCCCCCACCCCACCCCCACTAGGGCTATCTGTACCTTGCTCGTCCTGCTTTCTACCCTTAATTAGCACATTCCTTAGATAATATCACCACCTTCAACACCTCTTTGTCCTTTTGTCTGTGACATCTTTTGGCTATCTCCACCTATCACTGGCCCTCTATCCAGCTCTACCTGTCCCACCCCCCCACCCCCCTTAAACCAGCTTATATGCACCTCTTTTCTATTTTTCCCTAGTTCTGTTGTAGAGTCATATGGACTTGAAACGTTAACTGTGTTCCTCTCCGCAGATGCTGAGTTTTTCCAGGTATTTTTGTTTTTGTATTCGAATACTTTGTTCAGGTTTGAGAACAGATACTATCGGATCTGCCCACTTTGAAAATTGTACTGGCTGTATCACTCTCAGTTTTTCTAATCTGTCTAGTTCTGCATCTACCTTATCCCACATTGCATAAGGTATTAGTCTTGCCTTCATAAATCTTGGTGTTGCCTATGGATCAACATGAAATTATGCTTGTAGCCCTTAAATTTTTCCAGTTCTTTCTTGAAAACTGAGGTATATTTTTGTAGTAGCTCTGAAAGTCCATTAGTTCCCAGTTGGAAGATTTTCTCCCATTCCAATTTAATTTCTTTAAGCCAGTTTTGTCCGAGGAGACTAAGTTCCTCACCTGTGACTACCATCAAGGATAGTCTCACTGTTTGAGCTCCGTAGTGTACTCCGTAGTGACTTTACATACGCCCTTGACCTACATGTTTTCTCCTGTGTATGTTCTTAATTTATCGTCAGTTTCTTGTAAAGTCAGCTTCTGTCCTCCATGATTCAGGTATTTAGAAGTATGCTCAGCAATCACTGTAGTAGCTGCACCAGTATCCACCTCCATTCTGATAGGCTTCTCGTTCACTCTCATGGTTACACAGATAGGCTCTGTTCTTCCTACCTTTAAATTATATAACAAAAAGATATCAGGATTGATTTCTTCAGGCTTTTCAACACTGTTTATCTCATTGGGTTTTTGATTTTTTGCTTTTGTCTGACAGTCTGCCGGATTCTATCTTTACAATGCCCCATGAGGTCTCCATTACGATGGCAGTAGAAACGTTTGATCTTTTTAAACTGTAGTTCATTACAAGGTTGTCTGCTTCCATCCCTGTTACTATTATGCCATGTTTTTGCTGCTAAGTTATCCCTTTTAATTTGTCTGCTAGCGGTGGCTGCTTCCCACTTCTGAGTAAAGCTTTGCATTTTGGTGCTCTTTTTGGTTGAGGCTTCCCACCCGACATGGAGGATGGTGCCATTTTGCAATGCTTATATGTCATCTGAGCCTCGCACTGCACCTTCCATTGCCAAAGCGATTTCCAATGCCTTCTGAAAATCTAAATTTGTTTCAGCCAATAATCTTTTCTGAATTGCATTTCCGTTTATGCCACACACCAAACGATCTCTAAGCTGTCATTGCTAGAAGTACCAAGCTCGCAATATTCAGTTAATTGCTCCAGACTTGCCGTATAACAAGCAACTGTCTCCCTCGCACCTCTAATGATTGAGTTGAATTTAAACCTTTGCATGGTCACCGACAGCTTGGGCTGTTATTGATTCTTTACGAGGCTCACCAAGTTATCAAAACTTCTCTGGGGCACTGGGCACTGGTGGGATTTTGATTTAATCCGTATGTCTCACTCCCACACGTGGACAGAAGGATCGTGTGCCTTTTCCCCTCCCCCGCAATGTCGTTCACCTGGAAGAGGAACGCGAGGTATTCAACATAGTGAGACCAATTGTGCGAGGTGGGATCAAAAGGCTCCACTCTTCCAAATTGCAGCACGCTCTTAGGGGGTTACTTCAAGGATCGAGAAAGAAATTTTCTTTTACCCGATTTCGGTTCTTCTGATTTCCTTCATTCTCCCTCCCTTTTTAGCTCGTTTTTCCTGTGGTTTTTTTTGTGCTTTTACTCTCGTCGCCACTTTGCTGGATCCAGTGCCCTTTGGTTTGTTGGGGGTAAAGGATCCAGGTTGCGCGCTTAATTCGGGGTGACTGAGTCGGTACAGAGTCAGAGAACATCAGGAGATCGTTGTTAGGACAAATACATGCTGTTTATTTACAAACTAAACTCAGCAGCTCCATTTGTGTGCTCACAACTTAAAACTCTATCTTCATTCCTCAGTATCTAACTCAAGACTCCCTCACAGAGGTACCCCACACCACTCTGCTATTGGCTATTAAGATCATGTGACCTTACATTACAACATTTGTCTTAAAGGCATGTTACATATCAGGTTAATACAGCAATGTACAAGTGCAGTCAATTGCCCCTTTAACAAGCTCAATAGCTTGCTGATTTGTTTTTCAAAATGGCAAGCAGGTTTTGGACTTTGGCAACCCCTAGCTGTCCTCATTTATTGGACACTGGCAGGATGATGTCATATTACCAACCCAACGTCATCAGACTGTATCTTATATAATCACCAGGGGTTTGGGAGGTGTGGGGTGGGTGGTAGGTGGTGACTGCCCATCCAAATTGCGGCTGTAAAATCCAGCCCCAGGTTTCTGAAGTAATTTCTTTGGATCGCTCTAACAATGAGGCAGTGCAGACACATTGGGTCAGCTAGCCCCCCATTGTGTTGGCAGTGTTGGCAGTTGAGATTAATTAATGCAAGAGACTGGGAATGAAGCTGACTAATATTTTTCATTACATGCTCTTTTCAACATTTGAGGCAAGTGGAATAAGTTCCTCAGTTGAACCCACTGTTGAGTTTGCAGCACAGAAGTTCTTTCTGCCCTTTAAAACAAGGACTGCTAGCCAAATGGAACATAGCGGAGTTTGCAAGTGGCTGCAGGTGGAGGAGCAGTTAAAGGGAAAACATACCATTCCAAGTGTTCACTGTCGCTGGGTCAAAATCCTGGAACTCCCTCCCTAACAGCGCTGTGGGTGTACCTACACCACATGGACTGCAGCGGCTCAAGAAGGCAGCTCACCACCACCATCTCAAGGGCAACTAGGGATGGGCAATAAATGCTGGTCCAGCCAGCGAGACTCTCAAAGCCATGAAAGAATAAAAAATAATAATTTCACTTTGAATTTAACCGTAATATTGGTTGATCTCTTAAATCTTTTAGAACCAATTTTCCATTTATTTGATTTAGCTTCGTTCTCTTTCACCTTCCTGCCCTTTCCCATCCCCTTTACAGTAGAAAGTGTACACAACCCTTTGTGGTCTGGAAAAAAGGCAGATTATCTACTCTCAGATCAATAGCAATTCTGCTCAACAACTGACCATCAGAAAGAGAAGACTAGGCTGGTTTCCAGGCCACTGCTCAACAAACTACTGTCCCCCCCCCCATCCCACTGCTCAACAACCTACTGTCCCCCCCCCATCCCACTGCTCAACAACCTACTGTCCCCCCCCATCCCACTGCTCAACAACCTACTGTCCCCCCCCCATCCCACTGCTCAACAACCTACTGTCCCCCCCCATCCCACTGCTCAACAACCTACTGTCCCCCCCCCCCATCCCACTGCTCAACAACCTACTGTCCCCCCCCCCATCCCACTGCTCATGAACCTACTGTCCCCCCCCCATCCCACTGCTCAACAACCTACTGTCCCCCCCCCATCCCACTGCTCAACAACCTACTGTCCCCCCCCCCCCATCCCACTGCTCAACAACCTACTGTCACCCCCCCATCCCACTGCTCAACAACCTACTGTCCCCCCCCCATCCCACTGCTCAACAACCTACTGTCCCCCCCCATCCCACTGCTCAACAATCTACTGTCCACCCCCCCATCCCACTGCTCAACAACCTACTGTCCCCCCCCCATCCCACTGCTCAACAACCTACTGTCCCCCCCGCTATCCCACTGCTCAACAACCTACTGTCCCTCCCACATCCCACTGCTCTACACCCGACTGTCCCCCCCCCCATCCCACTGCTCAACAACCTACTGTCCCCCCCATCCCACTGCTCAACAACCTACTGTCCCCCCCGCTATCCCACTGCTCAACAACCTACTGTCCCCCCCACATCCCACTGCTCTACACCCGACTGTCCCCCCCCCCATCCCACTGCTCAACAACCTACTGTCCCCCCCCATCCCACTGCTCAACAACCTACTGTCCCCCCCCCCATCCCACTGCTCAACAACCTACTGTCCCCCCCGCCATCCCACTGCTCAACAACCTACTGTCCCCCCCATCCCACTGCTCAACAACATACTGTCCCCCCCCCATCCCACTGCTCAACAACCTACTGTCCCCCCCCATCCCACTGCTCAACAACCTACTGTCCCCCCCCCCCATCCCACTGCTCAACAACCTACTGTCCCCCCCCATCCCACTGCTCATGAACCTACTGTCCCCCCCCATCCCACTGCTCAACAACCTACTGTCCCCCCCCATCCCACTGCTCAACAACCTACTGTCCCCTGCCCCATCCCACTGCTCAACAACCTACTGTCCCCCCCCCATCCCACTGCTCAACAACCTACTGTCCCCCCCCATCCCACTGCTCAACAACCTACTGTCCCCCCCATCCCACTGCTCAACAATCTACTGTCCACCCCCCCATCCCACTGCTCAACAACCTACTGTCCCCCCCCCATCCCACTGCTCAACAACCTACTGTCCCCCCCGCTATCCCACTGCTCAACAACCTACTGTCCCCCCCACATCCCACTGCTCTCCACCCGACTGTCCCCTCCCATCCCACTGCTCAACAACCTACTGTCCCCCCCCCCATCCCACTGCTCAACAACCTACTGTCCCCCCCCATCCCACTGCTCAACAACCTACTGTCCCCCCCCATCCCACTGCTCAACAACCTACTGTCCCCCCCATCCCACTGCTCAACAACCTACTGTCCCCCCCCATCCCACTGCTCAACAACCTACTGTCCCCGCCCCCATCCCACTGCTCAACAACCTACTGTCCCCCCCCCATCCCACTGCTCAACAACCTACTGTCCCCCCCTATCCCACTGCTCAACAACCTACTGTCCCCCCCCCCCATCCCACTGCTCAACAACCTACTGTCCCCCCCCCCATCCCACTGCTCAATAACCTACTGTCCCCCCCCCATCCCACTGCTCAAGAACCTACTGTCCCCCCCCCCATCCCACTGCTCAACAACCTACTGTCCCCCCCCCATCCCACTGCTCAACAACCTACTGTCCCCCCCCCATCCCACTGCTCAACAACCTACTGTCCCCCCCCCATCCCACTGCTCATCAACCTACTGTCCCCCCCCCCATCCCACTGCTCAACAACCTACTGTCCCCCCCCATCCCACTGCTCAACAACCTACTGTCCCCCCCCATCCCACTGCTCAACAACCTACTGTCCCCCCCCCATCCCACTGCTCAACAACCTACTGTCCCCCCCCATCCCACTGCTCAACAACCTACTGTCCCCCCCCCATCCCACTGCTCAACAACCTACTGTCCCCCCCCCATCCCACTGCTCAACAACCTACTGTCCCCCCCCATCCCACTGCTCAACAACCTACTGTCCCCCCCCCATCCCACTGCTCAACAACCTACTGTCCCCCCCCCCATCCCACTGCTCAACAACCTACTGTCCCCCCCCCATCCCACTGCTCAACAACCTACTGTCCCCCCCCCATCCCACTGCTCAACAACCTACTGTCCCCCCCCCATCCCACTGCTCAACAACCTACTGTCCCCCCCCCATCCCACTGCTCAACAACCTACTGTCCCCCCCCATCCCACTGCTCAACAACCTACTGTCCCCCCCCATCCCACTGCTCAACAACCTACTGTCCCCCCCCCATCCCACTGCTCAACAACCTACTGTCCCCCCCCATCCCACTGCTCAACAACCTACTGTCCCCCCCCCATCCCACTGCTCAACAACCTACTGTCCCCCCCCCATCCCACTGCTCAACAACCTACTGTCCCCCCCCCATCCCACTGCTCATCAACCTACTGTCCCCCCCCCATCCCACTGCTCAACAACCTACTGTCCCCCCCCCATCCCACTGCTCAACAACCTACTGTCCCCCCCCCATCCCACTGCTCAACAACCTACTGTCCCCCCCCATCCCACTGCTCAACAACCTACTGTCCCCCCCCATCCCACTGCTCAACAACCTACTGTCCCCCCCCATCCCACTGCTCAACAACCTACTGTCCCCCCCCATCCCACTGCTCAACAACCTACTGTCCCCCCCCCATCCCACTGCTCAACAACCTACTGTCCCCCCCCCATCCCACTGCTCAACAACCTACTGTCCCCCCCCATCCCACTGCTCAACAACCTACTGTCCCCCCCCCATCCCACTGCTCAACAACCTACTGTCCCCCCCCCATCCCACTGCTCAACAACCTACTGTCCCCCCCCATCCCACTGCTCAACAACCTACTGTCCCCCCCCATCCCACTGCTCAACAACCTACTGTCCCCCCCCCATCCCACTGCTCAACAACCTACTGTCCCCCCCCCATCCCACTGCTCAACAACCTACTGTCCCCCCCCCATCCCACTGCTCAACAACCTACTGTCCCCCCCCATCCCACTGCTCAACAACCTACTGTCCCCCCCCCCATCCCACTGCTCAACAACCTACTGTCCCCCCCCATCCCACTGCTCAACAACCTACTGTCCCCCCCCATCCCACTGCTCAACAACCTACTGTCCCCCCCCCATCCCACTGCTCAACAACCTACTGTCCCCCCCCATCCCACTGCTCAACAACCTACTGTCCCCCCCCCATCCCACTGCTCAACAACCTACTGTCCCCCCCCATCCCACTGCTCAACAACCTACTGTCCCCCCCCCATCCCACTGCTCAACAACCTACTGTCCCCCCCCATCCCACTGCTCAACAACCTACTGTCCCCCCCCCATCCCACTGCTCAACAACCTACTGTCCCCCCCCCATCCCACTGCTCAACAACCTACTGTCCCCCCCCATCCCACTGCTCAACAACCTACTGTCCCCCCCCCATCCCACTGCTCAACAACCTACTGTCCCCCCCCATCCCACTGCTCAACAACCTACTGTCCCCCCCCCATCCCACTGCTCAACAACCTACTGTCCCCCCCCCATCCCACTGCTCAACAACCTACTGTCCCCCCCCATCCCACTGCTCAACACCTACTGTCCCCCCCCATCCCACTGCTCAACAACCTACTGTCCCCCCCCCATCCCACTGCTCAACAACCTACTGTCCCCCCCCCATCCCACTGCTCAACAACCTACTGTCCCCCCCCCATCCCACTGCTCAACAACCTACTGTCCCCCCCCCATCCCACTGCTCAACAACCTACTGTCCCCCCCCCATCCCACTGCTCAACAACCTACTGTCCCCCCCCATCCCACTGCTCAACAACCTACTGTCCCCCCCCCATCCCACTGCTCAACAACCTACTGTCCCCCCCCCCATCCCACTGCTCAACAACCTACTGTCCCCCCCCATCCCACTGCTCAACAACCTACTGTCCCCCCCCATCCCACTGCTCAACAACCTACTGTCCCCCCCCCATCCCACTGCTCAACAACCTACTGTCCCCCCCCATCCCACTGCTCAACAACCTACTGTCCCCCCCCCATCCCACTGCTCAACAACCTACTGTCCCCCCCCATCCCACTGCTCAACAACCTACTGTCCCCCCCCCATCCCACTGCTCAACAACCTACTGTCCCCCCCCATCCCACTGCTCAACAACCTACTGTCCCCCCCCCATCCCACTGCTCAACAACCTACTGTCCCCCCCCCATCCCACTGCTCAACAACCTACTGTCCCCCCCCATCCCACTGCTCAACAACCTACTGTCCCCCCCCCATCCCACTGCTCAACAACCTACTGTCCCCCCCCATCCCACTGCTCAACAACCTACTGTCCCCCCCCCATCCCACTGCTCAACAACCTACTGTCCCCCCCCCATCCCACTGCTCAACAACCTACTGTCCCCCCCCCATCCCACTGCTCAACAACCTACTGTCCCCCCCCATCCCACTGCTCAACACCTACTGTCCCCCCCCCATCCCACTGCTCAACAACCTACTGTCCCCCCCATCCCACTGCTCAACAACCTACTGTCCCCCCCCCATCCCACTGCTCAACAACCTACTGTCCCCCCCCCATCCCACTGCTCAACAACCTACTGTCCCCCCCCCATCCCACTGCTCAACAACCTACTGTCCCCCCCCCATCCCACTGCTCAACAACCTACTGTCCCCCCCCATCCCACTGCTCAACAACCTACTGTCCCCCCCCATCCCACTGCTCAACAACCTACTGTCCCCCCCCCATCCCACTGCTCAACAACCTACTGTCCCCCCCCATCCCACTGCTCAACAACCTACTGTCCCCCCCCCATCCCACTGCTCAACAACCTACTGTCCCCCCCCCATCCCACTGCTCAACAACCTACTGTCCCCCCCCCATCCCACTGCTCAACAACCTACTGTCCCCCCCCCATCCCACTGCTCAACAACCTACTGTCCCCCCCCATCCCACTGCTCAACAACCTACTGTCCCCCCCCCCATCCCACTGCTCAACAACCTACTGTCCCCCCCCATCCCACTGCTCAACAACCTACTGTCCCCCCCCCATCCCACTGCTCAACAACCTACTGTCCCCCCCCATCCCACTGCTCAACAACCTACTGTCCCCCCCCATCCCACTGCTCAACAACCTACTGTCCCCCCCCCATCCCACTGCTCAACAACCTACTGTCCCCCCCCCATCCCACTGCTCAACAACCTACTGTCCCCCCCCCATCCCACTGCTCAACAACCTACTGTCCCCCCCCCATCCCACTGCTCAACAACCTACTGTCCCCCCCCCATCCCACTGCTCAACAACCTACTGTCCCCCCCCCATCCCACTGCTCAACAACCTACTGTCCCCCCCCCATCCCACTGCTCAACAACCTACTGTCCCCCCCCATCCCACTGCTCAACAACCTACTGTCCCCCCCCATCCCACTGCTCAACAACCTACTGTCCCCCCCCCATCCCACTGCTCAACAACCTACTGTCCCCCCCCATCCCACTGCTCAACAACCTACTGTCCCCCCCCCATCCCACTGCTCAACAACCTACTGTCCCCCCCCCATCCCACTGCTCAACAACCTACTGTCCCCCCCCCCCATCCCACTGCTCAACAACCTACTGTCCCCCCCCCATCCCACTGCTCAACAACCTACTGTCCCCCCCCCATCCCACTGCTCAACAACCTACTGTCCCCCCCCCATCCCACTGCTCAACAACCTACTGTCCCCCCCCCATCCCACTGCTCAACAACCTACTGTCCCCCCCCATCCCACTGCTCAACAACCTACTGTCCCCCCCCATCCCACTGCTCAACAACCTACTGTCCCCCCCCCATCCCACTGCTCAACAACCTACTGTCCCCCCCCCCATCCCACTGCTCAACAACCTACTGTCCCCCCCCCATCCCACTGCTCAACAACCTACTGTCCCCCCCCCATCCCACTGCTCACAACCTACTGTCCCCCCCCATCCCACTGCTCAACAACCTACTGTCCCCCCCCATCCCACTGCTCAACAACCTACTGTCCCCCCCCCATCCCACTGCTCAACAACCTACTGTCCCCCCCCCATCCCACTGCTCAACAACCTACTGTCCCCCCCCCATCCCACTGCTCAACAACCTACTGTCCCCCCCCCATCCCACTGCTCAACAACCTACTGTCCCCCCCCATCCCACTGCTCAACAACCTACTGTCCCCCCCCCATCCCACTGCTCAACAACCT
Organism: Carcharodon carcharias; assembly: GCF_017639515.1. NCBI lineage: Eukaryota > Metazoa > Chordata > Chondrichthyes > Lamniformes > Lamnidae > Carcharodon > Carcharodon carcharias. The sequence continues at coordinate 5,476,181 of NC_054471.1, read as the reverse complement.
ACTGTCCCCCCCCCCATCCCACTGCTCAACAACCTACTGTCCCCCCCCCATCCCACTGCTCAACAACCTACTGTCCCCCCCCCATCCCACTGCTCAACAACCTACTGTCCCCCCCCATCCCACTGCTCAACAACCTACTGTCCCCCCCCCATCCCACTGCTCAACAACCTACTGTCCCCCCCCCATCCCACTGCTCAACAACCTACTGTCCCCCCCCATCCCACTGCTCAACAACCTACTGTCCCCCCCCCATCCCACTGCTCAACAACCTACTGTCCCCCCCCATCCCACTGCTCAACAACCTACTGTCCCCCCCCCATCCCACTGCTCAACAACCTACTGTCCCCCCCCCCATCCCACTGCTCAACAACCTACTGTCCCCCCCCCATCCCACTGCTCAACAACCTACTGTCCCCCCCCCCATCCCACTGCTCAACAACCTACTGTCCCCCCCCCCATCCCACTGCTCAACAACCTACTGTCCCCCCCCCCATCCCACTGCTCAACAACCTACTGTCCCCCCCCATCCCACTGCTCAACAACCTACTGTCCCCCCCCCATCCCACTGCTCAACAACCTACTGTCCCCCCCCATCCCACTGCTCAACAACCTACTGCCCCCCCCCATCCCACTGCTCAACAACCTACTGTCCCCCCGCCATCCCACTGCTCAACAACCTACCGTCCCCCCCCCATCCCACTGCTCAACAACCCACTGTTCCCCCCCCCATCCCACTGCTCTTCAACCTACTGTCCCCCCCCATCCCACTGCTCAACAACCTACTGTCCCCCCCCCCATCCCACTGCTCAACAACCTACTGTCCCCCCCCATCCCACTGCTCAACAACCTACTGTCCCCCCCCCATCCCACTGCTCAACAACCTACTGTCCCCCCCCCATCCCACTGCTCAACAACCTACTGTCCCCCCCCCATCCCACTGCTCAACAACCTACTGTCCCCCCCCCATCCCACTGCTCAACATCCTACTGTCCCCCCCCCATCCCACTGCTCAACAACCTACTGTCCCCCCCCCATCCCACTGCTCAACAACCTACTGTCCCCCCCCCCATCCCACTGCTCAACAACCTACTGTCCCCCCCCCATCCCACTGCTCAACAACCTACTGTCCCCCCCCCATCCCACTGCTCAACAACCTACTGTCCCCCCCCCATCCCACTGCTCAACAACCTACTGTCCCCCCCCATCCCACTGCTCAACAACCTACTGTCCCCCCCCCATCCCACTGCTCAACAACCTACTGTCCCCCCCCATCCCACTGCTCAACAACCTACTGTCCCCCCCCATCCCACTGCTCAACAACCTACTGTCCCCCCCCCATCCCACTGCTCAACAACCTACTGTCCCCCCCCATCCCACTGCTCAACAACCTACTGTCCCCCCCCCCATCCCACTGCTCAACAACCTACTGTCCCCCCCCATCCCACTGCTCAACAACCTACTGTCCCCCCCCCATCCCACTGCTCAACAACCTACTGTCCCCCCCCATCCCACTGCTCAACAACCTACTGTCCCCCCCCCATCCCACTGCTCAACAACCTACTGTCCCCCCCCCCATCCCACTGCTCAACAACCTACTGTCCCCCCCCCATCCCACTGCTCAACAACCTACTGTCCCCCCCCATCCCACTGCTCAACAACCTACTGTTCCCCCCCCATCCCACTGCTCAACAACCTACTGTCCCCCCCCATCCCACTGCTCAACAACCTACTGTCCCCCCCCATCCCACTGCTCAACAACCTACTGTCCCCCCCATCCCACTGCTCAACAACCTACTGTCCCCCCCCCGTCCCACTGCTCAACAACCTACTGTCCCCCCCCCATCCCACTGCTCTCCACCCGACTGTCCCCCACCCCATCCCACTGATCAACAACCTACTTTCCCCCCCCCATCCCACTGCTCACAACCGACTGTCCCCCCCCCATCCCACTGCTCAACAACCTACTGTCCCCCCCCATCCCACTGCTCAACAACGTACTGTCCCCCCCCCCATCCCACTGCTCAACAACCTACTGTCCCCCCCCCATCCCACTGCTCATCAACCTACTGTCCCCCCCCCCATCCCACTGCTCAACAACCTACTGTCCCCCCCCCATCCCACTGCTCAACAACCTACTGTCCCCCCCCATCCCACTGCTCAACAACCTACTGTCCCCCCCCATCCCACTGCTCAACAACCTACTGTCCCCCCCCCATCCCACTGCTCAACAACCTACTGTCCCCCCCCATCCCACTGCTCAACAACCTACTGTCCCCCCCCATCCCACTGCTCAACAACCTACTGTCCCCCCCCCCATCCCACTGCTCAACAACCTACTGTCCCCCCCCCCATCCCACTGCTCAACAACCTACTGTCCCCCCCCCATCCCACTGCTCAACAACCTACTGTCCCCCCCCCATCCCACTGCTCATCAACCTACTGTCCCCCCCCCATCCCACTGCTCAACAACCTACTGTCCCCATCCCATCCCACTGCTCAACAACCTACTGTCCCCCCCCATCCCACTGCTCAACAACCTACTGTGCCCCCCCCCATCCCACTGCTCAACAACCTACTGTCCCCCCCCATCCCACTGCTCTCCACCCGACTGTCCCCCCCCCCATCCCACTGCTCAACAACCTACTGTCCCCCCCCCCATCCCACTGCTCAACAACCTACTGTCACCCCCCCATCCCACTGCTCAACAACCTACTGTCCCCCCCCCATCCCACTGCTCAACAACCTACTGTCCCCCCCCCATCCCACTGCTCAACAACCTACTGTCCCCCCCCATCCCACTGCTCAACAACCTACTGTCCCCCCCCATCCCACTGCTCAACAACCTACTGTCCCCCCCCCATGCCACTGCTCAACAACCTACTGTCCCCCCCCATCCCACTGCTCAACAACCTACTGTCCCCCCCCCATCCCACTGCTCAACAACCTACTGTCCCCCCCCCATCCCACTGCTCAACAACCTACTGTCCCCCCCCCCATCCCACTGCTCTCCACCCCACTGTCCCCCCCCTTCCCACTGCTCAACAACCTACTGTCCCCCCCCCATCCCACTTCTCAACAACCTACTGTACCCCCCCCATCCCACTGCTCAACAACCTAATGTCCCCCCCCATCCCACTGCTCAACAACCTACTGACCCCCCCATCCCACTGCTCAACAACCTACTGTCCCACCCCCATCCCACTGATCAACAAGCTAAAGTCCCCCCCCCATCCCACTGCTCAACAACCTACTGTCCCCCCCCCATCCCACTGCTCAACCACCTACTGTCCCCCCCCATCCCACTGCTCAACAACCTACTGTGCCCCCCCCATCCCACTGCTCAACAACCTACTGTCCCCCCCCCCATCCCACTGCTCAACAACCTACTGTCCCTCCCCCATCCCACTGCTCAACAACCTACTGTCCCCCTCCCCATCCCACTGCTCAACAACCTACTGTCCCCCCCCCATCCCACTGCTCTCCACTCGACTGTCCGCCCCCCCCATCCCACTGCTCAACAACCTACTGTCCCCCCCCATGCCACTGCTCAACAACCTACTGTCCCCCCCCATCCCACTGCTCAACAACCTACTGTCCCCCCCATCCCACTGCTCAACAACCTACTGTCCCCCCCCATCCCACTGCTCAACAACCTACTGTCCCCCCCCATCCCACTGCTCTCCACCCCACTGTCCCCCCCCCCTTCCCACTGCTCAACAACCTACTGTCCCCCCCCATCCCACTTCTCAACAACCTACTGTACCCCCCCCATCCCACTGCTCAACAACCTACTGTCCCCACCCATCCCACTGCTCAACAACCTACTGACCCCCCCATCCCTCTGCTCAACAACCTACTGACCCCCCCCCCATCCCACTGATCAACAACCTAAAGTCCCCCCCCCCATCCCACTGCTCAACAACCTACTGTCCCCCCCCATCCCACTGCTCAACAACCTACTGTCCCCCCCAATCCCACTGCTCAACAACCTACTGTCCCCCCCCATCCCACTGCTCAACAACCTACTGTCCCCCCCCCATCCCACTGCTCAACAACCTACTGTCCCCCCCCCATCCCACTGCTCAACAACCTACTGTCCCCCCCCATCCCACTGCTCAACAACCTACTGTCCCCCCCCATCCCACTGCTCAACAACCTACTGTCCCCCCCCCCATCCCACTGCTCAACAACCTACTGTCCCCCCCCCATCCCACTGCTCAACAACCTACTGTCCCCACCCCATCCCACTGCTCAACAACCTACTGTCCCCCCCCCATCCCACTGCTCAACAACCTACTGTCCCCCCCCATCCCACTGCTCAACAAACTACTGTCCCCCCCCCCATCCCACTGCTCAACAACCTACTGTCCCCCCCCCATCCCACTGCTCTCCACCCGACTGTCCCCCCCCATCCCACTGCTCAACAACCTACTGTCCCCCCCCCATTCCACTGCTCAACAACCTACTGTCCCCCCCCCATCCCACTGCTCAACAACCTACTGTCCCCCCCATCCCACTGCTCAACAACCTACTGACCCCCCCCATCCCACTGCTCAAATCCTACTGTCCCCCCCATCCCACTGCTCAACAACCTACTGTCCCCCCCCCATCCCACTGCTCAACAACCTACTGTCCCCCCCCATCCCACTGCTCAACAACCTACTGTCCCCCCCCCCATCCCACTGCTCATCAACCTACTGTCCCCCCCCATCCCACTGCTCAACAACCTACTGTCCCCCCCCCCATCCCACTGCTCAACAACCTACAATCCCCCCCCCATCCCAGTGCTCAACAACCTACTGTCCCCCCCCCCATCCCACTGCTCAACAACCTACTGTCCCCCCCCATCCCACTGCTCAACAACCTACTGTCCCCCCCCCATCCCACTGCTCAACAACCTACTGTCCCCCCCCCATCCCACTGCTCAACCACCTACTGTCCCCCCCCATCCCACTGCTCAACAACCTACTGTCCCCCCCCATCCCACTGCTCAACAACCTACTGTCCCCCCCCCATCCCACTGCTCAACAACCTACTGTCCCCCCCCCATCCCACTGCTCAACCACCTACTGTCCCCCCCCATCCCACTGCTCAACAACCTACTGTGCCCCCCCCATCCCACTGCTCAACAACCTACTGTCCCCCCCCCCATCCCACTGCTCAACAACCTACTGTCCCCCCCCATCCCACTGCTCAACAACCTACTGTCCCCCTCCCCCATCCCACTGCTCAACAACCTACTGTCCCCCCCCCCATCCCACTGCTCTCCACTCGACTGTCCGCCCCCCCCCCATCCCACTGCTCAACAACCTACTGTCCCCCCCCCATCCCACTGCTCAACAACCTACTGTCCCCCACCATCCCACTGCTCAACAACCTACTGTCCCCCCCCATCCCACTTCTCAACAACCTACTGTCCCCCCCCCCATCCCACTGCTCAACAACCTACTGTCCCCGCCCCCATCCCACTGCTCTCCACCCCACTGTCCCCCCCCTTCCCACTGCTCAACAACCTACTGTCCCCCCCCCATCCCACTTCTCAACAACCTACTGTACCCCCTCCATCCCACTGCTCAACAACCTACTGTCCCCCCCCCATCCCACTGCTCAACAACCTACTGACCCCCCCATCCCACTGCTCAACAACCTACTGTCCCCCCCCCCCATCCCACTGATCAACAACCTAAAGTCCCCCCCCCATCCCACTGCTCAACAACCTACTGTCCCCCCCCCATCCCACTGCTCAACAACCTACTGTCCCCCCCCCATCCCACTGCTCAACAACCTACTGTCCCCCCCCCCCCCATCCCACTGCTCAACAACCTACTGTCCCCCCCCCATCCCACTGCTCAACAACCTACTCTCCCCCCCCCATCCCACTGCTCAACAACCTACTGTCCCCCCCCCTTCCCACTGCTCAACAACCTACTGTCCCCCCCATCCCACTGCTCAACCACCTACTTTCCCCCCCCATCCCACTGCTCAACAACCTACTGTCCCCCCCCCCATCCCACTGCTCAACAACCTAATGTCCCCCCCCCCATCCCACTGCTCAACAACCTACTGTCCCCCCCCATCCCACTGCTCAACAACCTACTGTTCCCCCCCCATCCCACTGCTCAACACCTACTGTCCCCCCCCCCATCCCACTTCTCAACAACCTACTGTCCCCCCCCATCCCACTGCTCAACAACCTACTGTCCCCCCCCCATCCCACTGCTCAACAACCTACTGTGCCCCCCCATCCCACTGCTCAACAACCTACTGTCCCCCCCCATCCCACTGCTCAACAACCTACTGTCCCCCCCCCATCCCACTGCTCATCAACCTACTGTCCCCCCCCCATCCCACTGCTTAACAACCTACTGTCCCCCCCCCCCCATCCCACTGCTCAACAACCTACTGTCCCCCCCCCCATCCCACTGCTTAACAACCTACTGTCCCCCCCCCATCCCACTGCTCAACAACCTCCTGTCCCCCCCCCATCCCACTGCTCAGCAACCTACTGTCCCCTCCCCATCCCACTGCTCTCCACACGACTGTCCCCCCCCCATCCCACTGCTCAACAGCCTACTGTCCCCCCCCCCATCCCACTGCTCAACAACCTACTGTCCCCCCCCCATCCCACTGCTCAACAACCTACTGTCCCCCCCCCCATCCCACTGCTCAACAACCTATTGTCCCCCCCCATCCCACTGCTCATCAACCTACTGTCCCCCCCCATCCCACTGCTCAACAACCTACTGTCCCCCCCCCATCCCACTGCTCAACAACCTACTGTCCCCCCCCCATCCCACTGCTCAACAACCTACTGTCCCCCCCCCCCATCCCACTGCTCATCAACCAACTGTCCCCCCCCCATCCCACTGCTCAACAACCTACTGTCCCCCCCCCCATCCCACTGCTCATCAACCAACTGTCCCCCCCCATCCCACTGCTCAACAACCTACTGTACCCCCCCCATCCCACTGCTCAACAACCTACTGTCCCCCCCCCATCCCACTGCTCAACAACCTACTGTCCCCCCCCATCCCACTGCTCAACAACCTACTGTCCCCCCCCCATCCCACTGCTCAACAACCTACTGTCCCCCCCCATCCCACTGCTCAACAACCTACTGTCCCCCCCCCATCCCACTGCTCTCCACCCGACTGTCCCCCCCCCCATCCCACTGCTCAACAACCTACTGTACCCCCCCCATCCCACTGCTCAACAACCTACTGTCCCCACCCCCCATCCCACTGCTCAACAACCTACTGTCCCCCCCCCATCCCACTGCTCAACAACCTACTGTCCCCCCCCCCTTCCCACTGCTCAACAACCTACTGTCCCCCCCCCCATCCCACTGCTCAACAACCTACTGTCCCCCCCCCATCCCACTGCTCAACAACCTACTGTCCCCCCCCATCCCACTGCTCATCAACCTACTGTCCCCCCCCATCCCACTGCTCAACAACCTACTGTCCCCCCCCATCCCACTGCTCAACAACCTCCTGTGCCCCCCCCATCCCACTGCTCAACAACCTACTGTCCCCCCCCATCCCACTGCTCAACAACCTACTGTCCCCCCCCCATCCCACTGCTCAACAACCTACTGTCCCCCCCCCCATCCCACTGCTCAACAACCTACTGTCCCCCCCCATTCCACTGCTCAACAACCTACTGTCCCCCCCCCATCCCACTGCTCAACAACCTACTGTCCCCCCCCCATCCCACTGCTCAACAACCTACTGTCCCCCCCCCATCCCACTGCTCATCAACCTACTGTCCCCCCCCATCCCACTGCTCAACAACCTACTGTCCCCCCCCATCCCACTGCTCTCCACACGACTGTCCCCCCCCCATCCCACTGCTCAACAACCTACTGTCCCCCCCACCATCCCACTGCTCAACAACCTACTGTCCCCCCCCCATCCCACTGCTCAACAACCTATTGTCCCCCCCCCATCCCACTGCTCAACAACCTACTGTCCCCCCCCATCCCACTGCTCAACAACCTATTGTCCCCCCCCCATCCCACTGCTCTCCACCCTACTGTCCCCCCCCCATCCCACTGCTCAACAACCTACTGTCCCCCCCCCATCCCACTGCTCAACAACCTACTGTCCCCCCCCCATCCCACTGCTCAACAACCTACTGTCCCCCCCCCATCCCACTGCTCAACAACCTACTGTCCCCCCCCCATCCCACTGCTCAACAACCTACTGTCCCCCCCCATCCCACTGCTCAACAACCTACTGTCCCCCCCCCATCCCACTGCTCAACAACCTACTGTCCCCCCCCCCCATCCCACTGCTCAACAACCTACTGTCCCCCCCATCCCACTGCTCAACAACCTACTGTCCCCCCCCCCATCCCACTGCTCAACAACCTACTGTCCCCCCCCCATCCCACTGCTCTCCACCCGACACTCCCCCCCCCATCCCACTGCTCTCCACCCGACTGTCCCCCCCCCCATCCCACTGCTCAACAACCTACTGTCCCCCCCCCATACCACTGCTCAACAACCTACTGTCCACCCCCCATCCCACTGCTCAACAACCTACTGTCCCCCCCATCCCACTGCTCAACAACCTACTGTCCCCCCCCATCCCACTGCTCAACAACCTTCTGTCCCCCCCCCATCCCACTGCTCAACAACCTACTGTCTCCCCCCCATCCCACTGCTCAACAACCTACTGTCCCCCCCCCCATCCCGCTGCTCAACAACCTACTGTCCCCCCCCATCCCACTGCTCAACAACCTACTGTCCCCCCCCATCCCACTGCTCAACAACCTACTGTCCCCCCCCATCCCACTGCTCAACAACCTACTGTCCCCCCCCCCCATCCCACTGCTCAACAACCTACTGTCCCCCCCCATCCCACTGCTCAACAACCTACTGTCCCCCCCCCATCCCACTGCTCAACAACCTACTGTCCCCCCCCACATCCCACTGCTCAACTACCTACTGTCCCCCCCCATCCCACTGCTCAACAACCTGCTGTTCCCCCCCCATCCCACTGCTCAACAACCTACTGTCCCCCCCCATCCCACTGCTCAACAACCTGCTGTCCCCCCCCCATCCCACTGCTCAACAACCTACTGTCCCCCCCCCATCCCACTGCTCAACAACCTACTGTCCCCCCCATCCCACTGCTCAACAACCTACTGTCCCCCCCCCATCCCACTGCTCAACAACCTACTGTCCCCCCCCATCCCACTGCTCAACAACCTACTGTCCCCCCCCCATCCCACTGCTCAACAACCTACTGTCCCCCCCCCATCCCACTGCTCTCCACCCGACTGTCCCCCGCCCATCCCACTGCTCAACAACCTACTGTCCCCCCCCCATCCCACTGCTCAACAACCTACTGTCCCCCCCCATCCCACTGCTCAACAACCTACTGTCCCCCCCCCATCCCACTGCTCAACAACCTACTGTCCCCCCCCATCCCACTGCTCAACAACCTACTGTCCCCCCCCATCCCACTGCTCAACAACCTACTGTCCCCCCCCCCATCCCACTGCTCAACAACCTACTGTCCCCCCCCCATCCCACTGCTCAACAACCTACTGTCCCCCCCCATCCCACTGCTCAACAACCTACTGTCCCCCCCCCATCCCACTGCTCAACAACCTACTGTCCCCCCCCATCCCACTGCTCAACAACCTACTGTCCCCCCCCCATCCCACTGCTCAACAACCTACTGTCCCCCCCCATCCCACTGCTCAACAACCTACTGTCCCCCCCACCATCCCACTGCTCAACAACCTACTGTCCTCCCCCCCCCATCCCACAGCTCAACAACCTACTGTCCCCCCCCCATCCCACTGCTCAACAACCTACTGTCCCCCCCCCATCCCACTGCTCTCCACCCGACTGTCCCCCCCCATCCCACTGCTCAACAACCTACTGTCCCCCCCCCCATCCCACTGCTCAACAACCTACTGTCCCCCCCACCATCCCACTGCTCAACAACCTACTGTCCTCCCCCCCCCATCCCACAGCTCAACAACCTACTGTCCCCCCCCCATCCCACTGCTCAACAACCTACTGTCCCCCCCCCCATCCCACTGCTCTCCACCCGACTGTCCCCCCCCTATCCCTCTGCTCAACAACCTACTGTCCCCCCCCCCCATCCCACTGCTCTCCACCCGACTGTCGTCCCCCCCCCAGCCCACTTCTCTTTAGCTCAGAAGAAGGGTTATACAGACCCATGATCTGTCCGGAATTTTACTTCAAGTGGCTGTATCCAGTCCACTTTCACCAGTTCCCCTCTCAGCTTTGGAAAATTTGTTTTCCCCCAGTTTAGAACTTCTACTCCTCTTCTGTCTTAGTGCTTTTCCATTATGTTCCTAATCTAACTCTATTATGGTCATTATCTGCCAAATGGTCCCCCACTGCTACTCCATCCCCTTGCCCAGCTTCACTTCCTCAGACTAAATCTAGAATTGCCCCACCTCTCATTGGGTTTGTTACGTGTTGACCAGAGAAGTTCTCTTGAATGCAGTTGAAGAATCCTGTGCCCTCTGTGCTCTTCACTCTGTCGTATCCCAGTTGATAGGATGGTTGAAGTCCCCAACTTTTATTTTTGTTCATTCGTGGGAGGTATAATAAATGCTGGCCAAGCCAGTGATGCCCACATCCCATGAATGATTAAAAAAGAATTTCCAGCTCTCACAGTGTTTTGCTTTGGTTAAATTTATAGTATCTATTAATGCTAAATCCATCCCTTTTTTCACTCAGTTTCTGAAAGATGGACTCCTGCTATGATATATATCTCCATGAGTAAGTGCACCTTCTGAGATCTTGCTTAATAGACCATTCTTCATGTGCAAAGCTAGACACTGATGCTCCAATATCCACATTAACAAGGTTTGAGCAGCCTGACAGAAGAAGCCATGAGGAGTCTTCATCCCTGCATTCCAGCCCTGCTTGGTCCTGACCTCACCTGATCCCTGCGCACCTCCAGTTTCCCAGCAAGGATCAGCATGGGAAGCCGGGCACATTCCCCTCTCATTGTCCAGGGTTCAGATCAATGGCGGGGCCAGTCCTGCTGCACTTGCTGACACACACTCACTCAATGAATACCAACAGGCTGACTCCATCATTGAACTCCTTCCTTTACCAACGCGACCAATGGGGAGATGTGCTGAGCCTTCTAAATCTCATCTTGTTGATTTGGATTTTAATCTTTTCCCACAACGTATAACTGAAACTATTTTCGAGAATGATATTTTCCACATCTCAAGAACATTTTTGTATTTCCCAGGGATGTTATCAGTCCTTTGATGAGAGAGGCACATGGAGCAACATGCGGAAGAAAGTAAATCTAATTATGCTCCTGCAGCTGCACTTTTGTTTCCACACATAAATCCAATTCTAGTTTCCAGTCAATGTAAAATGCTCTTTTTAGCTACTTGTTATGACATTGGTTTATGTGGATGCAGGAGCTAATTCCCATGGAAATGGACCTCAGTCACAAGGACCCAACTTTAAATATATCCTTTAACTGACCCTGCACTTACACTTCAGATGTACAGATTGAACATGTCACTTTGGCGCATTTAACTCTGCATCAGAATATTGTCTGTTTCAACCCCACTCCAAAACCTCAACATGGACTGGAGGCTGGTCTGGTCATAGGGTACTGAGGGAGTGTTGCACTGTCAAACAGTCACTACTTAGGAAGTGCACTGTCAGAAAGCCAGTACTGAGAGAGTGCTGCACTGTCAGAGGGTCAGTACTGAGAGAGTGCTGCACTGTCAGAGGGTCAGTACTGAGGGAGTGCTGCACTGTCAGAAAGCCAGTACTGAGGGAGTGCTGCACTGTCAGAGGGTCAGTACTGAGGGAGTGCCGCACTGTCAGAGGGTCAGTTCTGAGGGAGTGCCGCACTGTCAGAGGGTCAGTACTGAGGGAGTGCTGCACTGTCAGAGGGTCAGTACTGAGGGAGTGCCGCACTGTCAGAGGGTCAGTACTGAGGGAACGCTGCACTGTCAGAGGGTCAGTACTGAGGGAGTGCTGCACTGTCAGAGGGTCAGTACTGAGGGAGTGCCGCACTGTCAGAGGGTCAGTACTGAGGGAGTGCCGCACTGTCAGAGGGTCAGTACTGAGGGACTCCTGCAATGACGGAGGGGCAGTACTGAGGGGCTCCTGCGATGACGGAGGGTCAGTACTAAGGGACTGCTGTGATGACAGAGAGGCAGTACTGAGGGATTCCTGCAATGATGGAGGGGCTGTGCTGAGGGACTCCCGCGATGACGGAGGGTCAGTACTGAGGGAGTCCAGCCATGACGGAGGGGCAGTACTGAGGGGTTCCTGCGGCAACAGTGTATCAGTACTGAGGGACTGCTATGACGACGGAGGGTCAGTACTGAGGCACTCCTGTGATTGAGGGTCAGTATTGTGGATGCTACAGGCGAATAGTAAATAGTGCTGGTGCTATTTGAAGCAATTTCTTGTTGGCCGGAATAGACGTACTAGTTGTCTACCTTGTTTGCTGATTGTGTGAGGCAGCATCTGTGGAACAACAACAATGACTTGTATTGAAATGACACTGAGCCTATTAAACTGTCCCAGTACATGACACAGCAGCATTATAAAGCAAAATAAGACAGCAAGCCAAAAGCTTGGTCAGTGAGTGTCTTTAAGAGCATCTTAAAGGGAGGGAATTCCAGAAATGAGGGGCCAGGCAGCTGAAAGCACCGTGACCACTGGAGCTGAAGAGACCAGAATCAGAGGAGCGCAGGTATCCTGGTGGGTTGTCAGGTTGGAGGAGATTACAGATATAGGGAGGGACAAGGCCATGGAGGACTTGAAAACTAGGATAAGAATTTTAAATTTGAGGCGTTATTTAACTGGCAGCCAGTGTAAGTCAACCCGCAAATGAGTGTTAGGTGAATGGGATTTGGTGTTAATTTTTTACCCTCATTCATGGGATGCTAAGCCAGCATTTATTGCCCATCCCTAATTGCCCTCGAGAACGTATGAACATATAAATTAGGAGCAGGAGTGGCCACTCGGCCCCTCGAGCCTGCGCTGCCTTCAATAAGATCATGGCTGATCTGAATGTAACCTCAACCCCACATTCCCGTCTACCCCCAATAACCTTTCACCCCCTTGTTAATCAAAAATCTATCTAGCTCTGCCTTAAAAATATTCAAAGACTCTGCTTCCACCGCCTTTTGAGGAAGAGAGTTCCAAAGACTCAGGACCCTCTGAGAGAAAACATTTTCATCTCTGTCTTAAATTATTTTTAAACAGGGACCCCTAGTTCTAGATTCTCCCACAAGAGGAAATATCCTGTCCACATCCACCCTGTCAAGACCCACCAGGATCTTATATGTTTCAATCAAGTCGCCTCTTACTCATTAAACTCCAGTGGATACAAGCCCAGCTTGTCTGACCTTTCCTCATAAGACAACACGCCCAGTGTAGTAAACCTTCCCTGAACTGCTTCTCATGAATTTATTTCCTTCCTTAAATAAGGAGACCAGTACTGTACACTGTATCCAGATATGGTCTCACCAATGCCCTATATAACTGAAGCATAACCTCCCTACTTTTATAATCTATTCGCCTCACAATAAACAAAACCATTCTATTAGCTTTCCTAATTACCTGCTGTACCTACTTACTAACCTTTTGTGATTCATGCACTAGGACACCCAGATCCTTCGGAATCTCAGAGCTCTGCAATCTCTCACCATTTAGATAATATACTTCTGTTTTATTCTTCCTGCCAAAATGGACAATTTCACATTTTCTCTTGTTATACTCCATTTTCCAGATCTTTGCCCACTCACTTAACCTATCCATTTCATTTTGTAGCCTCCTTATGATTTCTCACAATTTACTTTCCTACCTATCTTTGTGTTATCAGCAAATTTAGCAACCATTCCTTCAGTCCCTTCATCCAAGTCATTTATATAAATTGTAAAAGTTGAGGCCCCACCACTTCTCACATCTTGCCAACCACCCACTGCAGTCCACGTGGTGTAGAAAGAGCCACAGTGCTTTTAGGAAGGGAGTTCCAGGATTTTCATGCAGCGACAGTGAAGGAACAGCGATATAATTCCAAGTCAGAAGGCTGTGTGACTTGGAGGGGAACTTGCAGGTGGTGGTGCTCCCATGCATCTACTGCCCTTGTCCTTCTAGCTGGTAGAGGTTGTGGGTGCTGTCAGGTGTTGTCAAAGGAGCCTTGGTGAGTTTCTGCAGTGCGTCTTGTAGATGGTACACACTGCTGTTACTGGTGCGTCAGTGGTGGAGGGATTGAATGTTGAAGGTGTTGGATGGGGTGCCAATCAAGCGGCTGCTTTATTCTGGATGGTGTCAAGCTCCTTGAGTGTTGTTGGAGTTACACTCATCTAGGTAAGTGGAGAGCATTCCATCACACTCCTGACTTCTGCCTTGTAGATGGTAAACAGGCTTTGGGGGGATCAGGAGGTGAGTTACTCGCCATAGGATTCTTAGCGTCTGACCTGCTGCTGTAGCCACAGTATTTACATGGCTAGTCCAGTTCAGTTTCTGGTCAATGGTAACCCCCAGGATGTTGATAGTGAGGGATTCAGTGATAGTAATGCCATTGAGGTGAGGTGAGAGTGACTGCCCTTGATATTTGACTGAGTGTGACATCAAGGAGCCCTAGCAAAACTGGAGTCAATGGGAATCAGGGGGAAAGCTCTCCGCTGGTTGGAGTCATACCTAGCACAAAGGAAGATGGTTGTGGCTGTTGGAGGTCAGTCCTTTCAGCTCCAGGACATCACTGCAGGAGTTCCTCAGGGTAGTGTCTTCAGCCCAACCATCTTCAGCTGCTTCATCAATGACCTTCCTTCCATCATAAGGTCAGAAGTGGGGATGTTCGCTGATGATTGCACAATGTTCAATACCATTTGTGACTCCTCAGATACTGAAGCAGTCCATGTCCAAATGCAGCAAGACCTGGACAATATCCAGGCTTGGGCTGACAAGTGGCAAGTGTTTCTGGTACCTTTGAGAAAATACCAATGGGTGTATCTTGGGTGACTAACAGGCCCAAGCTCCTAGAAGCTGCATTGACTACATCCACTTCTTCTGACACACAGTCACCACCCTGTGCTCCCTTTGCACCGCTGTGCAATAGGGCTATAGTCAAACCTGTTTTTAGAATGTCCTATTTGTGGGGTCGGCCATTTCCCTGGCTCAAATAACTGAATTCAGTGGCCATTTTTGCACTTTAATACCTGGAGAGGTATTAAGAGGCAGTACCTCAGCGAGAGTCAGTGACTCCAGGCAAGGAAGGAAGAACATTTGTAATGGGAGAAAGCAATACAAGAGGACTGTAAGCAGCTTCAAGTCTTTAATTCTCTTATAATTTATGTAATTTTATATATTTATAATTTGTTATCGGCTCCTTTTGTATGGAATATTTCTGTACCCTGATACTGTACATTATTCACCAAAGTAAAGAAAAATAATTAACCGATTCTGTCTCCAAACACCAGAAGGCGTATAAAAATGCCACACATCAGCATCAAGTCGGATTCCCTCCTCCTCTGTCAGTAAGTGGTTTGTTCAGCTTGTACATCCAGGTGAGAGACTCCAGGTGGATTAAGGAGGAGGGAGTTGTCCTGAACCACATTTATTTGCCTTTTGCTGCTGTTGAGCTGACTGCCACATAGACAGAAACTCAGAAACAAGTAGGGTGTCCTCTCTCTGTCACAGAAATAAATGGTTCCACTCCTACATGTCCTAACACAGTGAGCACACCTCCAACAACTGGCTTCCTCTCCCACTCACACACATTCAGCTCCACCATACTGTCAAAACTGAAAGGATGAAGTGTTTGGGATTATGGGTATATTGTCTTATTCAGAACAGCATGTTGAGATACTGTGTCACTGTAACACCAGCCTGCTCCATCAGCGTCATTGGAACCTCTTCGGAGATGTTCCCTTGAAAGCAATCTTAATAGGTCCAGGAGCAAGCGGTGGCTTCAAATGGCAGAACTCTCACTGGGTTGATTTACACAGCATGCTGAATAACGGAACTCTTTCTCTCTCATTTTGGACAATGTAGGGCTCGAAACGAATCCTAAGATCGAATGAATACCTTCTCCCCCCAGGTGGACTGATGGAGACTGAGTTAGAGCTCACCTTTTCCTTGCAGGTATCTACTATATGCAGATGTTTTGTCACTTTCTGCTTTCAAAGGACTATTTTACTTAACTGTTCTGGAAGATTAAGTCAGGAGGTATCCACCTCCCTTCAAGTGTGTCTTCCTGAGTCCTGAAGTATGCTGCAGTGGGTTGGAACTTTCCCATCGCCATAAATAAACCAACAAACTTCTGTGGATAAAATGTAGGGGCTTCCCTCTTTTGTATCACATGGTGAGATCCGAGTTTCAGCCAGATCTGGATCTCAATGAGAAACCACTTCATAGCAGCTGCTTTGGGAGGTCCAGGAAGCAGCAGCCACTGTTCAGCCGCACTGGGTTGATGTGCAGGGCAGGCAGCTACAATTGGCTTTAATGCGCTTTGGACACAGAGGGATCCTGCTCACTACCCAGTGATTGGTGATGGAAAGTAGATGTCAGGCGAGGAAAGGATCAAACCTGACTGCAGCAGAATAATCTGTCATATTCATTATTCAGGTCTGTTCAGTTAGTGGAGAAGTCCATAATTTTCAGGAGATGAGAGGGAGGAGAGAAGCTGAGCCCTGAAAGGTGATAATGCCACTTGCCTGGTCACAGTGGCAGAGCCCTGAACGGAGAGTCATTCCCAGGCCTTTCCTGCATGCCTACTTTCAGAGCAGGTCCAAGGACCAGATCAGCTGCCTGCTATCCCCTTACACAATTAATCTCCTTGAGCATGAGACTCATCATAAATGCACTTGAATCTATCTAGCTGCTGAATGGGGTCCTAGCATTTTAAAAAATTCATTCACAGGATGTGGGCTTCGCTGGCTGGGTCAGCATTTATTGCCCATCCCTAATTGCCCTTGAGAAGGTGGCGCTGAGCTGCCTTCTTGAATTGTTATTGGAGTGTGTACTCTCACTCTGACTTCCCTTTGATTGAGGCCTTTGCCTCTGTGATATGTTTACCTTTTGCGCTTGCAAAAACAAGTGAAGATGTAACTAATTGGATGAGGAATAGTTTGGCGTTTCAGAGGTCTTTGAGTGAATCAGCGCTCAATGAGGCAACTTCACTGTAGCTCTGGCTCATGAATTAAAAGTCTGTTCTGTTCTGTTCCATTGTCAGTATCCCCACTTCCTGAAGAGAGATGCGAACAAACTACAAATAATGTTACAGAGGAGAAAGAGGTATAAAAACCGGACCATTCTGGGCTACAAGACGCTAGCATTAGGGACGATTGATATGGCTGAGGTAAGCTTTCACTGCCCAACATTACCATTCTCAATTAGAAGACAACCTGACATCATCATTTCTGTCAGAGAGAAGTTCTGATGAAGGGTCATACAGACTCGAAACATCAACTGTATCCCTCTCCACAGATGCTATCAGACCTGCTGAGTTTTTCCAGGTATTTTTGTTTTTGTTCTAGATTTCCAGCATCCGCAGTATTTTGCTTTTATCATCATTTCTGTGCTATTTTCTTCTCTTCCTCTTATGAAAATGTTCACTCATAAACTGTACCTGATCCACGTGGATATCATTAACATGAGCCTAGACCGAAAGTCAGCAGGCTAGCCAATCCCAGGGATCAGAGGGGATCCTAGCAGATAGGTTTGTGAGCCATGACTCAACTGGTAGCACTCTTGCCTCTGACTGGGTTCAAGTCCCATTCCAGGACTTGAGCACAAAAGTTAAGGCTGACACTCCAGTACTGAGGGAATGCTACACCATCTAAGGTGCTGTCTTTTGGATGAGACGCTAAACCAAGGAGGCCCTGTCTGTCTCCTCAGGTAAATGTAAAAGGCTCCTTGGCACTATTTGAAGAAGATCAGGTGTGTTCTCCCCAATGTCCCTCCAATAATTATCCTTCAAAGAATATCACAAAAACAGATTAACTGGTCATTATCACATAGCAATTTGTGCACAAATTGGCTGCAGTATTTCCTACATTACAACAGTGACTACACTTCAGGAGGTACTTTATTGGCTGTAAAAGAGGCTATTGAAAAGCAAGCCTTTCTTTTTTTAATTTCCCTTTCCACTAATCCAGGAACACTGAAGCAGTTTTAAGACCTTTCCACTGCTTTGGCTGAAATTAATTAAAACTAACCAGGAGTCAGCCAGAAACCTTCTGAACTGTACAGAGCCACAGGATACTGCCTTTCCAATCGCGTCATCAGATGCCGTATATTCTTAAAGAGGAGCAGCACTGCGCATAGAAGTATTTAACTCTTTTTAACACATGCCCCAGCCCAAGTTACTCACTTATTAAGAAGAAAAAAAGTCACAAATTTGAGAGGAAAGGAGAATCTGGAGAATTGTGGGCCGGTGGAGACTCCCCAGTCTAGCCACACCAACACCCAGAGCCTTTAGGGCAGAGAGACTTGCAGATTTCCATTACCCTTTGAAGAAATGTTTCCCAATTTCACTCCTCATGGTCTAGCTTTAATCTTAAGGTTTGCCATCTTGTGTTGGATTCTGTATAGAAAGACTAGGGAGTGATGTATTCCTGTCGACCCCATCACACCGGATGCCTGAAGCAACAGCTCTACTCAGACTCAGTCACGGCAGGAGACTCCCAGGAGGACAGTGGAAATGCTTTAGGAATGTCCTCAAAGCATCCTTGAAGAGGTCAAAACATCCCCACCAACTCCTGGGAATCCCTGGCCATGACCATCCAAAGTGAAGAAGGCTCATCCAGGGAGACACCCAACACATTGAGAGACTTTGTTGGGAACGTGCAGAGGCAAGGTTGAGGCATCAGAGGGATCAAACAAACCTTCAAACAACTCATTTACTCAACCCTTCAAGCATCACCTGGCCTATATGTGACAGAGTCTGGACTCGTGCATTAGGCTGATCAGCCATCTGAGAACCAATCAAACCAGATTGAAGCAAACCTTCCTCGATCCCAAGGGACTGCCCCTGTCGGTCTATACTCCTCCCACTCCATAGGGAAGCTTTGTAGCTTCAATACCTGGAGACACATCAAACAGGAAGTCTTTTCTCTCTATTTACCCTATCAAATCCCTTTATAATTTTAAATGCCTCAATTAGATCAGTGTTGCTAACCATATTCACCACATGATAGAAAATATTCAGGATATTAATACAACAAATGCACAATCTTCTGAAAATAGATTTGATGTTTTAAACCGTTACCAGTCAAGACTGATACACTTACAACCACAGCCAGGAAAACAGACTTTGTAATTAAACTGTTCCAGAATGCAAGCCTGCTGTAAACACTCTCAAAGTGTGGTGACAATCTGTTAACTGTGGGGTTCTATTTCTGACAGTGTGCTCCGGTTTATTTACAAAATATAAATTTATTCACGAGTAAGCTGTCTTTATCAGAATTAGGAATATAGGAACAGGAGTAGGCCATTCAGCCCATCAAGCCTGATTCGCCATTCAGTTAAATCATGGCTGATCATCCACCTCAACACCAGTTTCCCGCGCTATTTCCATATCCCTTTATATCGTTAGTCACCAGAAATCTATTGATTTCTGTCTTGAACACGCTCAATGATTGAGTTTCCACGACCCTCTGAGGTAGAGAATTCCAAAGACTCACCACACTCTGAGTGAAGAAATTCCTTCTCATCTCAGTCATAAATGGCCTGGACCTTATCCTGAGATTATATCCCCTGACTTTAAATTCACCAACCAGGGGAGACATCTTATCTCCATCCACCCTGTCATGCCTGTAAGAATTTATAAGTTTCAATGAGGTCACCACTCATTCTTTGAAACTCAAGAGAATACAGACCCAGTCTCCCCAATCTCCCCTCATAAGACAATGCCAGGGATTAGTCTGGTGAAGCTCCGTCACACTCCCTCTATGGCAAGTATACCCCTCCTTAGATAAGGGGACCAAAACTGTGCACAATACTTCAGGTGAGGTTTCACCAAGGGTCTATACAACTGCAGCCAGACATCTTTACTCCTGTACCCAAAACCCTTTGTGATGGAGGCCAACATACCATTCCCCTCCCTAAGTGCTTACTACACCGGCGTGCTAGCTTTTAACGACTCATAAATGAGGACACCCAGATCCCTTTAGACACCAACACTTCCCAACCTCTCACCATTTAAGAAGTATTCTGCCTTTCTGTTTTTTCTACCAAAGTGAATAACTTCACACTTATTCACATTACATTCCATCTGCCATGTTCTAGCCCATTCACTTAGCTTGTCCAAGTCCCCTTGAAGCCCCCTTGCATCATAGACTCATAGACATTTACAGCACAGAAGGAGGCCATTCAGCCCAGTGTGTCCACACTGGTCAACAAAGATCTGACTACACTAATCCCATATTCCAGCGCTTGGCCCATAGCCCTGGAGGTTATGGGAATGTAAGTGAATATCTAAATACTTTTTAAATGTTAGAGAGTTTCTGACTCAACCACCCTTTCAGGCAGTGAGTTTCAGATTACTACTACCCTCTGGGTGAAAATATTTCTCTTCAACTCCCCTCTTAACCTTCTACCTCTTACCTTAAATCTATGCCCCCTGGTTATTGACCCCTCTACTAATGGAAAAGTGCCTTCCTATCCACCCTATCAATGTCCCTCATAATCTTATACACCTCTGTCAGGTCCCCTCTCAACCTTCGATGCTCCAAGGAAAACAACCCCAGCCTATCCAATTTTTCCTCATAGCTCAGACCCTCCAGACCAGGCAGCATCCTGGTAAATCTCCTCTGCACCCTCTCCAGTGCAATCACATCCTTCCTATAATGTGGTGACCAGAACCACATGCAGTACTCCAGCTGTGGACTGACCAGCATTTTGTACAGTTCCAGCATAACCTCCCTGCTCTTGTATTCTATACCTCGGCTAATAAAGGCAAGCATCCCATATGCCTTTTTAACCACCTTATCTACCTGCCCTGCTACCTTCAGGGATCTGTGGATATGCACACCAACGTGCCTCTGACCTTCAGTACTTTCCAGGGTCCTACCATTCATAGTGTAATCCCTTGCCTTGTTAGCTCTCCCCAAGTGCATTGCCTCACACTTTTCTGGGTTGAATTCCATTTGACCTGCTCTGCCCACCTGACCAGTCCATTGATATCCTCCTGCAGTTTACAGCTATCCTCCTCACTGTTTACTAATTTTGTGTCATCCACAACCTCCTTGATCATACCCCCCACATTTAAGTTCAAATCATTTATGTACACCACAAACAGCAAGGGCCCCAGCACCAAGCCCTGTGGAACCCCACTGGAAACAGGTTTCCAGTCACAGAAATTTCCCTCTACCTTCGCCCTCTGCTTCCTGCCTCTCAGCCAATTTTGGCTCCAATGTGCCACTTTGCCTTGGATCCCATGGGCTCTTACTTTCTTGACCAGTCTGCCATGACAGACCTTATCAAAAGCCTTGCTAAAGTCCATGTAGACTATATCAAATGCATTACCCTCATCAACACTCCTGGTTACCTCCTCAAAAAATTCATCAAATTTGTCAAACACAACCTTCCCTTAACAAATCCATGCTGACTATCCCTGATGTCTCTCCAAGTGCAGATATTTTCTATCCCTCAGGATTCTTTCTAGTAACTTCCTCACCACCAAGGTTAGACTGACTGGCCTGTAATTTCCTGGTCTATCCCTTCCTCCCTTTTTTAATAATGGGACAATGTTAGCAGTCCTCCAGTCCTCTGGCACCTCACCTGTCACCAGAGAGGATTTGAAAATTACTGCCAGGGATTCTGATATCTCTTCGCTTGCCTCCCTCAACAGCCTGGGATACATCTCATCCGGGCCTGCGGATTTATCCACTTTTAAGGCTGCTAAACCTGCTAGTATCTCCTCTCTCTCTGTTAATTTCCTCTAATATTTTACAGTCCTCCACCCTGATGTCTATACCTACACCTTCTTTTCCATTACAAAGACTGATGCAAAGTATTCATTGAGGACTGTACCCACGTCTTCTGGGTCCACACACACAGATAACTTCTATGGGCCCTAATTGGCCCTACTCTTTCCCTAGTTATTCTCTTGTTCTTTATATATTTTCAAAGACCCTTTTCTTTTATTCTACCCACCAATGCTTTCTCATGCACTCTCTTAGCTTTCCTAATTTCCTTTTTAAGTGCCCCCTGCACTTTTTATACTCCTCTCGGGACTCTGCCAAATTGAGCCCTCGGTATCTGCCATAAGCTTCTCTTTTTTTCTTAATCCTAACCTTTGTGTCCCTTGATATCCAGGATTTTCCAGACTTGCCCTGCCCCCCCTTGCCTCTCCGGGAACATATTTGCCCTGTACTCTCGCTATTCCCTTCTTGAATGACTCCCACTGCTCTGACACAGTTTTATCTGCAAGTAGCTGTTCCCAGTCCACGTGGGCCAAAACGTATCTCATCTGAATAAAATTAGCCTTTCCCCAGTTTAGAATCTTTATTCCCAGCCCAACCTTTTCCTTTTCCATAACTATCCTAAATCTAACTGAGTTATGGTCACTATCTCCAAAATGCTCCCCTACTGACATGCCTTCCACCTGCCCAGGCTCGTTTCAGAATACTAGGTCCAGAACTGTCCCCTCCCTTGTTGGGCTTTCTACGTACTGGCTAAAAGAGTTAGCTAGTTACTGGATAAAAGAGTTATCTAGTTCCTGGATGCAACTTAAGAATTTTGCTCCCTCCCTACCTTGCACACTAGTGTCATCAGCAAATTTGGAAATATTACAATTGGTCCTCACTTGCAAATCATTTATATAGATTGTGAACAGCTGTGGATGTAGCACTAATCCTTGTGGTACTCCTCGAGCAACAACCTGCTATCCTGAGAATGATCTGTTTATTCCTACTCTCTGTTTTATGTCTGTTAAATTCTCAATCCATACTAGTTTATTTCCCCCAATCCCATGTGCACTAATTTTATATACTAACCTCATGTGTGGGATCTTACCAAAAGCCTTCTGGAAATCCAAATCCACCACATCCAGTAATTCTCCTTCATCAGTGCTACAAATAACACCCTCAAAACCTCCAACAGGTTTGTCAAATATGATTTCCCTTTCATGAATCCATGTTGACTCTGCCCAATTTTACTATTCTCTTCTAAATGTTCATAATCACATCCTTTATAATAGATTCCAACATTTTCCTTACTAGTGATGTCAAACTAACAGGTCTGTAGTTCTTCATTCTCCCCCTTCCTACCTTCCTTCTTAAATAGTGGGGTTACATTTGCTACTTTCCAGTCTGCAGGAACCTTTCCAGAATCTGTAGAATTTTGAAAGATAACCACCAAGGCATTCATTATCTTTCTAGCCACCTCCTTCAGCACTGAAATGAAGCCCATCTGGTCCAGGGGATTTATCAACATTCAATCCAGTTAACTTTTCAAGCACTATCTCTTTACTAATACCTATTTCTTTTGGTTCCTCAGTTTCACAAGTCCCTTGGTTGCCTAGTATATCAGGGAGATTTTCTGTATCTTCTTCTGTGAAGCTAGACTCAAAGTAACTGTTTAGTTTCTCCGACATTTCCCTGTTCTCCACTATAAATTCTTCTATCCCCAGCTGGAACGGGCCCACATTTGTCCTAGCTAAACTTTTCCTTTCCACATAACCAAAGAAGCTTTTAAGGTCCGCCTTTATGTTCCTCAGTAGCTTGCATTCATATTCCCTTTTCCCTTTCTTGGTCCTCCTGTGCTGGGTTCTAAATTGCTCTAAATCCTCAGGCTTACCATTTTTTCTGGCATCCTTATAAGCCATTTCCTTTGATTTAATCCAATCTTTAACTTCTTTAGTTATCCACGGTTGATTTACCTTTCCCTTTGGACATTTGTGCCTTAGAGGAATATGTAGACTGTGTAGTATTTCTTTTCCCAATCCAACATAGCCAACTTGCCTCTCATATCTTCATAATTTCCTTTGTTCAGATTTAAGACCCTAGTTTCAGAATAAACTAAATCACATTCAAACTTAAAAATGAAATTACATCATATTATGGTCACTATTTCCCAAAGGCTCCTTTACAGCAAGGTTATTAATTAGCCATTTCTCTTACACAACACTAAATCCAAAATAGCCTGATACTTAGTTGGTAGACTATCCACCAATATCCAATACAAGTCTACTGACTCCCACAGCTACCTCGACTACAGCTCCTCATACCCCGCTTCCTGTAAGGACTCCATCCCATTCTCTCAGTTCCTTCACCTCCGTCGCATCTGTTCTGATGATGCCACTTTCAAAAACAGTCTAGTTCTGTCGAAGGGTCATGAGGACTCGAAACGTCAACTCTTTTCTTCTCCGCCGATGCTGCCAGACCTGCTGAGTTTTTCCAGGTAATTCTGTTTTTGTTTTTTTTTTTTCTCTGACATGTCTTCCTTCTTCCTTAACCAAGGTTTTCCACCCACGCTGGTTGACAGGGCCCTCAACCCTGTCCGGCCTATCTCCCGCGCATCCGCCCTCACGCCTTCCTCTCCCTCCCAGAAACATGATAGAGTCCCCCTTGTCCTCACTTATCACCCCACCAGCCTCCGCCATTTCCAGCATGGTGCCACCACCAAACACATCTTCCCTTCACCATCCCCCCTGGCGGCATTCTGTAGGGATTGTTCCCTCCGGGACACCCTGGTCCACTCCTCCATCACCCCCTACACCTCAAGCCCCTCCCATGGCACCTTCCCATGCAACCGCAGAAGGTGCAACACCTGCCCCTTTACTTCCCCTCTCCTCACCGTCCAAGGGCCAAAACACTCCTTTCAAGTGAAGCAGCATTTCACTTGCATTTCCCTCAATTTAGTCTACTGCATTCACTGCTCCCAATGTGGTCTCCTCTACATTGGAGAGACCAAACACAGACTGGGTGACCGCTTTGCAGAACACCTTTCGTCTGTCTGCAAGCACTACCCAGACCTCCCTGTTGCTTGCCATTTTAACACTCCACCCTGCTCTCATTCCCACATGTCTGTCCTTGGCTTGCTGCATTGTTCCAGTGAAACCCAATGCAAACTGGAGGAACAGCACCTCATCTTCCGACTAGGCACTTTACAGCCTTCCGGACTGAATATTGAGTTCAACAATTTTAGATCATGAACTCTCTCCTCCATCCCCACCCTCTTTCCGATCCCCCTTTTTTCCAATAATTTATATAGATTTTTCTTTTCCCACCTATTTCCAATATTTTTAAATGTATTTCCATCCATTGTTTTATCTCTACCTTTTAGCCTATTTCGATCCCTTCCCCCCACCCCACCCCCACTAGGGCTATCTGTACCTTGCTCGTCCTGCTTTCTACCCTTAATTAGCACATTCCTTAGATAATATCACCACCTTCAACACCTCTTTGTCTTTTTGTCTGTGACAACTATTGGCTATCTCCACCAATCACTGACCCTCTATCCAGCTCTACTTGTCCCACCCCCCCTT
This sequence comes from Carcharodon carcharias, assembly GCF_017639515.1. NCBI lineage: Eukaryota > Metazoa > Chordata > Chondrichthyes > Lamniformes > Lamnidae > Carcharodon > Carcharodon carcharias. The sequence goes on along the minus strand of NC_054471.1, from coordinate 5,450,703 downwards.
AAACCAGCTTATATTTCACCTCTTTTCTATTTTTCCTTAGTTCTGTTGAAGAGTCATACAGACTTGAAACGTTAACTGTGTTCCTCTCCGCAGATGCTGCCAGACCTGCTGAGTTTTTCCAGGTATTTTTATTTTTGTTTTGGATTTCCAGCATCCGCAGTTTTTTGCTTTCGTCACTGTATTTGTTAACATTGTTCAGGAGGAAGGAATACAGAACAATTCAGCTGAAGTGTTTAACTCAAAGAGGTTAGTGGAATTAGAGAAAAATGATTTGCAATTAAAGCAGTTATATCAGAAAGCTTATTCAGAAACTGAAGCAAAATGTATTCCAGTCTGTTATTATCTTCGAGGGAATATATTAATGAGAAAGTGGAGGTTGGATAATGTCTCAGCCAATGAAATCTGGAGGGAGGTACATCAGATTGTTATCCCATTAGGGTATAGAAATGAGATTCTGAGGATTGCTCAAGAAATTCCAATGGGGGGGGGTGCATTTTGGAACTGGGAAAACACAGGAAAAGATACAGAGGTTTTTTTTGGCCAGGATTGCATAGGGATGTAGTCAACTTCTGTAGAACCTGTCATCTGTGTCAAGCAACAGGAAAACCACAAGCAGTGATTAAGCCAACACCTTTAATCCCAATACCAGCATTTGAAGAACCTTTTACCAGGGTCACGATTGATTGTGTAGGACCCCTCCCTAAGACTAAAAGTGGAAATCAGTATTTATTGACAATAATGGATATGTCTACCAGCTTTCCTGAAGCGATACCTTCAAGAAATATTACAACTAAAAAGATTGTGGAGAGTTAATTACATTTTTTATAAGATATGGTTTACCTAAGGAAATACAATCAGATCAGGAGTCAAATGTCATGTCACAGCTGTTTAAGAAAGTAATGAACAGTTTTTGGATAAAAAAATATTTTTTACAGTCACAAGGAGCTTTAGAAAGATGGCATCAAACTTTAAAAACTATGATAAGAGCATACTGTCAGGATTATCCACAGGATTGGGATACAGGAATTCCATTTTTGTTATTTGCTATTAGAGATGCTCCTAATACATCGACTGGTTTTAGCCCTTTTGAACAGATTTATGGTCATGAGGAAAGGGGACCACTGAAATTGATTCAGGAGAAATTGGTGGGTCAAAATTCAGAAACAACTCTCCTGGATCACGTATCAAATTTCAGGGAAAGATTGAACAGAACATGTGAGTTAGCTCAGGAACGTCGGACAGTGGGAACCTCATTGTAATACATCAGCATATCATTATTAGGCCAGCCCATCAGAATCATAAACCTCCGCCACCCCCACTGGATCATCTGCCCACGTCGGCAGGAAAACACACTAAGGTGAGTTGCACTTCACTCGGAGCTTCAAGATTCATTTGCCTACCTTGCTTCGGTCAACACTTGCCGTCACTAGCACCAGGCTTCCATTACAGCACCACATCATTTTTAGGCGGGGGGGTATTAAGGGCAGGTCTCTACCTAATAGACCAGCCATATTTGGGGGGCTTTTCAATGGCTGCAGGGCTAGGGTTTGCTTGGGGAAGGAGGAGAAGTGGCCGCAGGCAAGGGAAGAGGCTGCAAGTCGAGGGCTATACTGGGGAAGGAGGGTATCCCAGGGTGTGTGTGGGGGCACATGTTGATCTTTGCAAGTGGCCTCAAGATTGTGAGGGCTGAGGAGGCAGTCTCCAGAGGAGATGAGGCCAGATGGAGATGTGAGGGTGCCTGAGAGAGTGAATGGTGATGACCCTTGAGCTGGCAGTGAGTGAGATGCCAGTAAATGTGTGATGGCCTTGAGTGTGTGAGTTTAAAGTGATGAGATCACTCATGTGATGAGACCTGGCTGCAGGGATGAAATCATTCATCCTCTATCTGAATTGGATGGCCAACTTCTTCTGTGCAGCACTGGCACTGATCACCACTGCCATCACCTACCAAGCTGGAGTGGTAATGCTGCTGCCTCTCCTGCAGCCAGAGTGCGGGTGGAGGACATCACAGCGGGACCCCAAGGTGTCCATAAGGCGCTCGAGGGTTGCAGTCTTTTTGCCTTTTAGGGACATGTCTTCTTTGCTGCAGCCCTGGGCTGGGGGTGCTGAGCGTGGTTGTACTTTAAATGTGGTGCCTGGTGTGATGAAGCAGCAAGGTGACAGCATGGCAGGCGAATTGGAGCCTGCCTCCCATCAAAACAGTGTGTATCCCAGAAATGCATAATTAATGCAGTGGGTTCGGGACAATACAGTGTGAAAAACATTGTTTTACCTGTTTACTACCACACAGTGCAAATCTGGGACAATTCCACCCCTAGTCTCTCCCACAAGAGGAAATATCCTTTCAGCCTCCACCCTGTCCAGTCCCCTCAAGAAATCATATGTTTTTTTTATTAATGTGTGTCGCTGGCTGGGCCAGCATTTATTGCCCATCCCTAATTGCCCTTGAGAAGGTGGTGGTGAGCTGCCTTCTTGAGCCGCTGCGGTCCATGTGGTGTAGGTACACCCACAGTGCTGTTAGGGAGGGAGTTCCAGGATTTTGACCCAGCGACAGTGAAGGAACGGCGATATATTTCCAAGTCAGGATGGTGAGTGACTTGGAGGGGAACTTCCAGGAGGTGGTGTTCCCATCGATCTGCTGCCCTTGTCCTTCTAGATGGTAGTGGTCGTGGGTTTGGAAGGTGCTGTCTTAGGAGTCTTGGAGAGTTTCTGCAGTGCATCTTGTAGATGGTACACACACTGCTGCTACTGTGCGTCGGTGGTGGAGGGAGTGAATGTTTGTGGATGTGGTGTCAGTCTAGTGGGCTGCATTGTCCTAGATGGTGTGAAGTTTCTTGAGTGTTATTGAAGTTGCACTCATCCAGGCAAGTGGAGAATATTCCATCACACTCCTGACTCGTGCCTTATAAATGGTGGACAGGCTTTGGGGAGTCAGGAGGCGAGTTACTCGCCACGGAATTCCTAGCCTCTGACCTGCTCTTTCTTTCGATAAGTTATCCTCTCAACCTTCTAAACCCCAATGGATACGGGGCCATGATTTGCTTCTAATGCATTTAGAACGCAGTGGCTCACCTCGTGACATTCATTATCACCATCGCACAAATTCCTGATGTATGCGTCTCTGTGAGCTGCTTGTGCACAGCTAAGATGGTAGGACTGAACTGGTGCTAATGTAACAGTAGCTGCTGACGTGGAAGTGCTTCGTTAGTCTTTTAAATGGCCAATCTGTTCCTCCAAGGCACCCCATATGATGTGAAATAGAGACATTGCTGAGCTGTAGATATATGACTTTTTCCCCCGAATTGGTGGGTGAGTGCAAGGGCATTGAGATACTTGGAGAAAACATGAGAAGATAACTGTTATGATGCAGCAGTTGTTAAAGGCTGAGTTGTATAAATCCCAGAGGGAAACTTGAACAACCATCATAACCTATATTGTCAATTGGTATGTTTGAGATGCTTCTCTGAATTCAGGAATAAGACCACCAAGCCTCAGGAGGTTTTTATATAAAACTAAATTAATTGCAGGTGCAGCAGGCGGTAAAGAAGGCAAATGGTTTGTTGGCCTTCATAGCCAGAGGATTCGAGTACTGGAGCAGGGATGTCTTGCTGCAATTATACAGGGCCTTGGTGAGACCACAGCTGGAATATTGTGTGCAGTTTTGGTCTCCTTATCTGAGGAAGGATGTACTTGCTATAGAGGGAGTGCAGCGAAGGTTTCCCAGACTGATTCCTGGGATGGCGGGACTGACATATGAGGAGAGATTGAGTCGGTTAGGATTATATTCGCTGGAGTTCAGAAGAATGAGGGGGGATCTCAGAGAAACCTATAAAATTCTAACAGGATTAAACAGGGTAGATGCAGGAAGGATGTTCCCGATGGTGGGGGAGCCCAGAACCAGGGGTCACAGTCTGAGGATACGGGGTAGACCATTTAGGACTGAGATGAGGAGAAATTTCTTCATCCAGAGAGAGATGAGCCTGTGGAATTCGCTACCACAGAAAGTAGTTGAGGCCAAAACATTGTATGTTTTCAAGAAGGAGTTAGATATAGCTCTTGGGGCGAAAATGATCAAAGGATATGGGGAGAAAGCGGGAGCAGGATATTGAGTTGGATGATCAGCCATGATCATAATGAATGGCAGAGCAGGCTCGAAGGGCTGAATGGCCTACTCCTGCTCCTATCTTCTATGTTTCTCTATAAATATTTATTAATTGAACAACAAATTAAACACATACACATGTCTACAAATTGCTACCATAATAATTTTTAAATAAATCCCCACATTAATCACTGCCATGTAAATCTTCACCAAGGGCAACAGTAACCCATAGACTTTAAACAGACTCTAGACAAAGCACATTTGACCTTACAAATTCAAAATCAAGTTCCTTGCAATTGGTTTATTTGCAGACACAGTTGTAGGCTTACAGGCTGGTTAGACCTTAAATGCCTCTGATTTAAACACACAAATTCCTTTCTGTTTATTCCTAGCTTTTCCTTTGAATGTAATTTTTCCATTGTATCCTAGGCTTTTAACATCACATCTTCTAACAATATTAGTTTCATTCCACTAATTTTATTAGTAATATAAACACATTGTCTGGCGTCTTCCAATTAGGTGCAAAACTTTACTCCCACTCTTGAATGCTTTATTTAAAAATGTAAATTGCCCCTTTGACACCTATGTTTCTAAACTTCTCTATGTTTATCTAATTACTGTTTCAAACCTACTTTCTATACATGAAAGCACCCAGACTAGCTGGTTTTAATCAAATTAAGACACAGACACCACCAGGCTCTATTTTTAAAAATAATTTCCAATAACATAATAGGTATTAATATGTCTTCATGATATCCCCCTCCCTATTGAAAAATGAATCATCATAATTTTAAAAGGTGGCTTCATTTTTAATATCCCATCTTACACTATCTCTTATACTTATACACGATTAGATTATCAGATGCTTGCATTAACATAACTATATATATATATATAAAAATATACACGCAAGTTCGTGGTATCAATCCAATGTCCGGGTTTTTTAAAATGTCCAATTTTCCCTTTAAGCTTCGAACTCTTGATAATGCATCTGTGAACAGATTTTCTTTACCAGCAACATGTATAATGTGTAGATTAAATGGCTGTAATAATAGACTCCACCTGAAAATCTTGCACGTTTGTCTCGAAATTTGTCCAAAAACTTCAAAGGATTATGGTCTGTGTAAACAATTGTTTCTGATGAATTGTTTGCTGCATAAATTTCAAAATGCTGCAATGCAAACACCAAAATTAAAGTCTCTTTTTTGATCGTTGAATATCTTCTCTGTTGTGCATTCAGCTTCCGTGAAAAATACCCTATTGGTTTTTCAATTCCAGTGTCCTCCCCTTGTAACAGGACAGCCCAAATGCCTATATTGCTCAAGTCATTGGCCAACTTGAATTTCTTGGTATAATTGGGTACTGCCAACATTGGTGTTGTAGTTAATACAGTTTTCAAACTATCGAGTGATGTCTGACGCTCCAGTGTCCATTGAAACCTCTTGTTCTATTTTAATAGCTCAGTCAGTGGAGCAACCACTTGGCTAAAATTTGGTACAAATTCCTGGTAAAACCCACTCGTGCCCAGAGATCTCAGAACTTCTCATTTAGTTGTAGACACTGGGAAATCCACGATAGCCTTGACTGTCACATCTCTCACAGCCACCTCACCATGTCCAATGGTAAGGCCTGGATACGAAACTTGCGCTTTTGCAAATTCACTTTTAGCCAAGTTCATCACCAAATTAGCTTCTTGTAATCAATAAAATAATTCTTCCAGATGCTGTAAATGCTCTTTTGACCTCTGAATGAAAACAATTAGATCATCAATATAAACAGCACAATTGCTTAGACCCACAATTACTTTGTTTGTCAGTCTGTGAAATGTCGCAGGTTCATTCTTCATACCAAATGGCGTGACTTTAAACTGATATAGTTCACTTGGTGTTACAAAAGCTGATATCTCCTTTGCTCTCTCCGACAACGCTACCTGCCGATATCCTTTTAGCAAGTCAATCTTTGTGATAAATTTCGATTGTCCCACTTTCTCAAGGCAATCTGCTTTTGTCATCGCATTCACTTTTTGATAGTCCACACGCAGCCTTTGTGTTCCATCCGGTTTTGGTACCAGCACAATAGTTACTGCAACTAGACCCAATGAAATAATTTTGAAGCATGTAATCAATTTCTTTTTGTACTTGTGATAACTTTGCCAGATTTAATCTACAAAGTTGTTCCGTCACTGAAGATCAAACCTGTACAGACACATCATGTATAGCTAAATGTATCTTTCCCAACTTATTCCTACACATAGGTTTATGTGACTGTAGTAGCTTTTCCAAATCACTTTGACACTCAATATTTCATTTAAATTTTCAAGCACCCCCTCATTATCCAATTTGATTAGAGGAAAATCAATTTCAGAGTCCTGCACTTCAATCTCTTTCTTATCATCTACCATCACTAACACCTCTTTCTGTTCCTCTTCCCTGTCAAAGTACTTCTTAAGCATATTTACATGACACACGGTCTGCTTCTTTCATTTATCTGGAGTATTTATTAAATAATTTACTTCATTCAATTTCTTTTCAACTCTGTAAGGTCCACTAAATCTTGCATTTGATGAATCCCCTAGTACAGGTAACAGAACTAGCACTTTCTCTCCAGAAACAAAACTGCGAGCTGTCACTTTCTTGTCTGTCTTCATTTTCATTACTTTCTGTGACACATTTAAATGTTCCTTAGCCAACTCACATGCTCTGTTCAATCTTCCCATGAAATCTGATACGTAATCCAGGAGAATAGTTTCTGAACTTTGACCCACCAATTTCCCATGAATAAATTTCAGAGGTCCCCTTACCTCATGACCAGTTCAAAAGTGCTAAAACCAGTCAATGCATTAGGAGCATCCCTAATAGTAAATAACAAGAATGGAATTCCTGTATCCCAATGCTGTGGATAATCCTGACAGTGCACTCTCATCATAGTTTTTAAAGTTTGCTGTCATCTTTCCAAAGCTCCTTGTGACTCCGGATGATAAGCTGTTGACTTTACACTGTTTGTCCTCAAACTGTTCATTACTTCCTTAAACAGCAGAGACATGAAATTTGACCCCTGATCTGATTGTATTTCTTTAGGTAAACCACATCTTGTAAAATCTTTAGTGAACTTCTCCACAATCTTCTTGGTTGTAATATTTCTTAAAGGTATCGCTTCAGGAAAGCTGGTAGACACATCCATTATTGTCAGTAAATACTGATTTCCACTTTTAGCCTGAGGGAGTGGTCCTACACAATCAATCGTGATCTTAGTAAAAGGTTCTTCAAATGCTGGTATTGGGATTAAAGGTGCCAGCTTAATCACTGCTTGTGGTTTCCCTATTACCTGATGTGGGTGACATGTTCTACAGAATGTGGCTACACCCCTATGTAATCCTGGCTAAAAAAAATCTCTGTATCTTTTCCTGCGTTTTCCAAATTTCTAAATGTACCCCCTTTGGAATTTCATGAGCAATCCTCAGAATTTCATTTCTATACCCTAATAGGATAACAATCTGATGCACCTCCCTCCAGCTTTCATTTGCTGAGACATGATCCAGCCTCCATTTTCTCATTAAAATATCACCCTTAAGGTAATGACATACTGGAATATATTTTGCCTCTTTTTCTGAGTAAGCTGCCTGATGATATAACTGTTTTAATTGCAAATCATTTTTCTGTCACTCCACTAACCTCCTGAGTTAAACACTTCAGCTGAATTGCCTTGTAGTCTTTATTCCTGAACAATGTTATCAAACACAGTGCCAGCTAAGTGGATTTCTTCTTGCCTTTGAACTGCCTGCTTATCTTGTTTTTCTTGTTTCAATCTATGAGCCTGTGATTTTGTTACCACACAATCTGGAAACAATCCAGGATTGTCTCTCTCTAGCACCTCTGTTGAAACCACTTCTCCAGGCTGCTCAACTACCATAGGCATCACCCAAACCTGTGACCCAGCTATATCATTACCCCTGCAATGGGCAATTTTTCCACTACTCCATCAACAACTTCACCTGTCTTCCATTTACTCTTTAAATTTATCTTCCACAAGGGATTACAAAATAAATGGGAATATACTAAGAGGGGTAGATGAAGTGAGAGATCTTGGCGTACAGGTACACAGTCCCTGAAGGCAGCAGTTCAAGCAGACAAGGTTGTAAAGAAGGCATATGGAATGCTATCCTTCATTGGCAGAGGTATAGAATATAAAAGTAAGGATGTAATGTTGGAATTGTATAAAACACTGGTGAGGCCACAACTGGAGTATTGTGTGCAGTTCTGGTCACCACATTACAGGAAGGATGTAATAGCTCTGGAGAGAGTGCAGTGGAGGTTTACAAGAATGTTGCCAGGGTTAGAAAAGTGTAGCTACGAGGAGAGATTGGAAAGGTTGGGGTTATTTTCCTTAGAACAAAGAAGGCTGAGAGGTGACTTGATTGAGGTGTACAAAATTATGAGGGGAATAGATAGAGTGGACAGGATAAAATTGTTTCCCTTGAATTCGCTGCCCAAGTTGGTGGTAGAGGCAGAAACTTTAAACTCTTTTAAAAAGTACCTGGATCTGCACCTAAAGTGCTGTAAGCTGCAGGGCTATGGGCCAGGTGCAGGAAGATGGGATTAGAAAGGGCACCTGGGAGTCCTCGGGCTGGCATGGACAAGATGGGCCGAATGGCCTCCTTCTGTGCTGTAACTTTTCTATGATTCTAAGGGAAAAGATATCACCTGCTGCAGCAATACTCCCTCTGAACAACAAACGTCACTATCCCAGAACATTAAGGATTGACTAGCCACTGTGTCTCCTAAAATTTTAATATCTTTACCTACTCCAACCTGTACACCCTGGAAAGACTTTTCCTTCACACATTAAATCTTTAAACAATTTCTGCAACTTGCCTCTCAGAATTCTCTTGGGTAAATTGTGAACACATTCCCACTTCTTTACCTATCACTGATTCTTCCTGTTTTACCTGTGCACACACCACCGGATTTTCCTGTGTCTGAACCTCAGAACCCACAATACTTTTATTTCCAGAACTTTTCTGTACTGGAATAATTCGAACAGATTTTCCCAGTAATCTCCAGCACACTGACTTTGTGTGCCTCACTTTATTACAATGAAAACACCTCCATTTTCGAATGTCACTTCTACCTTCAGCACCTTCCTTTTGTTCTGAGAAAAAACTTCCTGGGAATCTCCTGGTACTCCTTCTCTTCCCTGACTCCTACCTTCCTTTCATCTTCCCACTTACTATCCTTTTCGGATTTAAAAGGATGACAGAAAAAGGGTTTAGCTCTATGCACTAACTCATAATCATCAGCTATCTCTGCTGCTTGTCTTACCAATTGAATCCTCTGTTCCTCCACATGAGTTCTCACTGCCAAAGGAATTGAATCTTAAAATTCTTCCAGAAGAATTACTTTCCTAAGAGCTGCATAGGTTGTCTCTATTTTTAATGCCCGTATCCACCGGTCAAAATTACTTTGTTTTACTCTCTCAAATTCAATATAAGTTTGCCCAGGCTGTTTTCTCATATTCCTAAATTTCTGCCTTTTATGCACTCAAAATATTCACCATATCATAGTTCACCGATATCTCTTCAGATAACGAAGTATATACCTCATGCACTCGACCCACCAACCTGGATTGCAACAACAATGTCCAATACTCCTGTGGCCCTTTCAACTGTTTGGCTATCTTCTCAAATGAAATAAAGAACGCTTCAAGGTCTTTTTCCTCAAACTTTGGAAGAGCTTGTACAAATCTAAACATCTCCCCACTGGGTTTTAGGTTAAAGGCTTTTTCATCATCAGAACTCTCCTCAGAATCTGAGATCTCTTTTTTAACTTCCAGCCTTTTAAGCAGGTATTCTCTTTCTCTTTCTTTCAATCTTTCTCTTGCCTCTCTTTTTTTCCTTCTCTCTTGCCTGAAATTCCAGTTCCTGCTTCCTTTCTTTCTCCTGCCTTTCTGTTTGCTCCCTTTGAAATGTCCTTTCTCTTTCCATTGCTTCTAATTCAAGTTTTTTCAGTTCCTTTGCTTGTTCAGGTTCAAGCGTCTTCATTTGTAACTGAAGTCTTACTACCTGCAGCTGTGATTCACTTCCAACTGTAGATACTGTGCTATATCTTTAATTATATCTGATTTCCTAGCCCCCACAGGTAACCCCAATTGTAATTTATCCACCAACTTTGTTAACTTACTCTTGGTTATTTTTTGTAACCCAATTAAAGTTATACCTTCTACACCCAGACAAGTCTTAGCAATTGCCAAAGGCATCTTGTAGTCACACTACTTCTAAAATACCTCACCAACTCCTGAATTCAAAGTGCATCTCATAATCGTAACCTTAAGATTCACCAATTCCAAACCAATCAAGGAATTACACATACTATCCTACCAAGAGCCCCCACTTGTTATGATGCAGCAGTTGGTAAAGGCTGAGTTGTATATATCCTAGAGGGAAACTTGAACAACTGTCATAACCAATATTTTCAATTGGTACATTTGAGATGCAGCTCTGATTTCAGGAATAAGATCATTGAGCCTCAAGAGGTTTTTTATATAAAATTAAATTAAATATTTATTAATTTAACAAAAACAAGTCCCCAAATTAATACAAAAACAGAATTACCTGGAAAAACTCAGCAGGTCTGGCAGCATCGGCGGAGAAGAAAAGAGTTGACGTTTCGAGTCCTCATGACCCTTCGACAGAACTTGAGTGAGTCCAAGAAAGGGGTGAAATATAAGCTGGTTTAAGGTGTGGGGGGCGGGGGGCGGTTTGGGTGGGGGGAGAGAGAGAGAAGTGGAGGGGGTTGGTGTGGTTGTAGGGACAAACAAGCAGTAATGGAAGCAGATCATCAAAAGGTGTCACAAACAACCGAACAAAAGAACACATAGGTGTTAAAGTTGGTGATATTATCTAAACAAATGTGTGAATTAAAAATGGATGGTAGGGCACTCAAGGTACAGCTCTAGTGGGGGTGGGGGAAGCATAAAAAATTTTAAAATATTTAAAAATAATGGAAATAGGTGGGAAAAGAAAAATCTATATAATTTATTGGAAAAAACAAAAGGAAGGGGGAAACAGAAAGGGGGTGGGTATGGAGGAGGGAGCTCAAGACCTAAAGTTGTTGAATTCAATATTCAGTCCAGAAGGCTGTAAAGTGCCTAGTCAGAAGATGAGGTGCTGTTCCTCCAGTTTGCGTTGGGCTTCACTGGAACAATGCAGCAAGCCAAGGACAGACATGTGGGCAAGAGAGCAGGGTGGAGTGTTAAAATGGCAAGCGACAGGGAGTTTGGGTCATTCTTGCGGACAGACCGCAGGTGTTCTGAAAAAGCGGTCACCCAGTTTACGTTTGGTCTCTCCAATGTAGAGGAGACCACATTGGGAGCAACGAATGCAATAGACTAAGTTGAGGGAAGTGCAAGTGAAATGCTGCTTCACTTGAAAGGAGTGTTTGGGCCCTTGGATGGTGAGGAGAGAGGAAGTGAAGGGGCAGGTGTTGCATCTTTTGCGTGGGCATGGGGTGGTGCCATAGGAGGGGGTTGGGGAGTAGGGGGTGATGGAGGAGTGGACCAGGGTGTCCCAGAGGGAACGATCCCTACGGAATGCCAATAGTGGGGGGGGGGTGAAGGGAAGATGTGTTTGGTGGTGGCATCATGCTGGAGTTGGCGGAAATGGCGGAGGATGATCCTTTGAATGCGGAGGTTGGTGGGGTGATAAGTGAGGACAAGGGGGACCCTATCATGTTTCTGGAAGGGAGAGGAAGGTGTGAGGGCGGATGCGCGGGAGATGGGCCGGACACGGTTGAGGGCCCTGTCAACGACCGTGGGTGGAAAACCTCGGTTAAGGAAGAAGGAAGACATGTCAGAGGAACTGTTTTTGAAGATAGCATCATCGGAACAGATGTGACGGAGGCGAAGGAACTGAGAGAATGGGATGGAGTCCTTACAGGAAGCGGGGTGTGAGGAGCTGTAGTCGAGGTAGCTGTGGGAGTCGGTAGGTTTGTAATGGATATTGGTGGACAGTCTATCACCAGAGATTGAGACAGAGAGGTCAAGGAAGGGAAAGGAAGTGTCAGAGATGGACCACGTGAAAATGATGGAGGGGTGGAGAATGGAAGCAAAATTAATAAATTTTTCCAGGTCCCGACAAGAGCATGAAGCAGCACCGAAGTAATCATCGATGTACCGGAGAAAGAGTTGTGGAAGGGGGCCGGAGTAGGACTGGAACAAGGAATGTTCCACATACCCCATAAAGAGACAGGCATAGCTGGGGCCCATGCGGGTACCCATAGCCACACCTTTTATTTGGAGAAAGTGAGAGGAGTTGAAGGAGAAATTGTTCAGTGTGAGAACAAGTTCAGCCAGACGGAGGAGAGGAGTGGTGGATGGGGATTGTTCGGGCCTCTGTTTGAGGAAGAAGCTAAGGGCCCTCAGACCATCCTGGTGGGGGATGGAGGTATAGAAGGATTGGACATCCATGGTGAAGAGGAAGCGTTTGGGGCCAGGGAACTGGAAATTGTTGATGTGACGTAAGGTGTCAGAGGAATCACGGATGTAGGTGGGAAGGGACTGGACAAGGGGAGAGAGAAGGGAGTCAAGATAACGAGAAATGAGTTCCATGGGGCAGGAGCAAGCTGAGACGATCAGTCTACCGGGGCAGTTCTGTTTGTGAATTTTGGGTAGGAGATAGAAGCGGGCCGTCCGAGGTTGGGCGACTAGCAGGTTGGAAGCTGTGGGAGGAAGATCCCCAGAGGAGATGAGGTCAGTAACTGTCCTGGAAACAATGGCTTGATGTTCAGTGGTGGGGTCATGGTCCTGGGAGAGGTAGGAGGAAGTGTCTGCGAGTTGACGCTCAGCCTCTGCGAGGTAGAGGTCAGTGCGCCAGACAACAACAGCACCACCCTTGTCAGCGGGTTTGATGACAATGTCAGGGTTGGACCTGAGAGAATGGAGTGCAGTAAGTTCAGAGAGAGAGAGATTAGAATGGGTGAGCGGAGCAGAGAAATTGAGACGACTAATGTCGCGCCGACAGTTCTCAATGAAAAGATCAAGAGAAGGTAAGAATCCAGAGGGACGGGTCCAGGTGGAGGGAGAATATTGGAGGTGGGTGAAAGGATCCATTGAACGGGGAGAGGACTCCTGTCCAAAGAAGTGAGCCCGGAGACGAAGCTGGCGGAAGAAGAGTTCAGCATCATGCCAAGCCCGAAATTCATTGAGGTGAGGGCGTAAGGGTATGAAACTGAGTCCTTTGTTGAGCACTGAACGTTCAGCATCGGAGAGGGGAAGGTCAGGGGGTATAGTGAATACATGGCTGGGGCTGGGATTGGAAGATGGGGTGGGGACGGAGGGACGGGCAGGGGTGGAGGGTCCTGGATGGGTGTTGGTGTCGATGAGTTGTTGGAGCTTGCGTTCCTTAGCACTTGAGAGAAAGAGAAAAAGTTTCTTATTGAGGCGTCGGATGAGCCGAAAAATAAAATTAATCACTCCTATGTAAATCTTCATCAAGGCAACAGTAACCCATAGACTTTAAACAGACACCAGGCAAAGCACATTTGATCTTACGAATTCAAAATTGGGTTCCTTGCAATTTGGTTTCCTTGCAGACACCATTTCAAACCTACTTCTTTCTATACATGAAAGCACTCAGACTAGCTGGCTTTAATCTAATTAAGACACAAACACCACTAGACTCTATTTGTAAAAATAATTTCCAATAACATTATAGACATTAAAATCTCCTTGTGGCAATAACAATACAGACAATGTGTCCTGCCCCACCTTTGCTGACCTTCTCATGCTAACCTTTACTGGAAGGGGCACATTCTCATAAAAACTATGATATTATCTAAACTGTATATAAACAGTACACTGTTTGGTTCAAAGTCACTGAAAAGCAACAATGAGTGAGTTATTAGTGCGGATCTCATTCTTTCTTTAATTTCTAGGTAATGCAACATCCCACAGATGGGGGACAAGTACTTGGGCTTCATTCCAACATGAAAGATGCTTCAGTGCGGGTCGCTGAAATCAGCATCTACTCTCTCTCCAGCCAGCCAATCGACCACGAAGATGGCAATGTACAAGCAGGGTCCAAGATAAAAGCCTCAGGTAGACTCATTGATTGTGTGAGATGTACAGTTTTATGCAGAAACAAAACTATTGTGTCCAAGCATTTCCAAGCTAGGATAGAGTCAGTACAAGTGATCTGCTCTGGTGGACTATGCAGCAATATGACTTCCCTCAAATAACTGAAAATGAACCCTGATATAGATACAGAGTGTTACCGCAACCCTGCTCGATAAACTAGATACAGTGCTTCATCTGACTCTTAAATGGCATTTCCATGAAAAGAACCAATACCCTTTATACACCTGAATGAATACATGCACCGACATAGTGATTAATTCACCCAACACTGACACAGTGGATAATTCACCCAGCACTGACGCAGTGAGTAATTCACCCAGCACTGACACAGTGGGTAATTCACCCAACACTGATACAGTGAGTAATTCACCCAGCACTGACACAGTGAGTAATTCACACAGCACTGATACAGTGAGTAATTCACCCAGCACCGACAGTGGGTAATTCACCCAGCACTGATACAGTGAGTAATTCACCCAGCACTGACAACAGTGAGTAATTCACCCAGCACTAATACAGTGGGTAATTCACCCAGCACTGACACAGTGAGTAATTCACCCAGCACTGATACAGTGAGTAATTCACCCAGCACTATTACAGTGGGTAATGGACCCAGCACTGATACAGTAGGTAATTCACCCAACACAAATGGCGTGGGTAATTCACCCAGCACTAATACAGTGGGTAATTCACTCAACACTGATACAGTAGGTAATTGACCCATCACTGACACAGTGGGTAATTCACCCAGCACTGACACAGTGAGTAATTCACCCAGCACTGATACAGTGAGTAATTCACCCAGCACTATTACAGTGGGTAATGGACCCAGCACTGATACAGTAGGTAATTCACCCAACACAAATGGCGTGGGTAATTCACTCAGCACTGACACAGTGATTAATTCACCCAGCACTGATTTAGTGAGTAATTCACCCAGCACTGACACAGTGAATAATTCACCCAGCACTGACACAGTGAGTAATTCATCTAGCACTGACACAGTGATTAATTCACCCAGCACTGACTTAGTGAGTAATTCACCCAGCACTGACACAGTGAATAATTCACTCAGCACTGACACAGTGAGTAATTCACTCAGCACTAACAATAGTGAGTAATACACACAGCACTGACAACAGTGAGTAATTCACCCAGCACTAATACAGTGGGTAATTCACCCAGCACTGAAACAGTGAGTAATTCACCCAGCACTGATACAGTGAGTAATTCACCCAGCACTATTACAGTGGGTAATGGACCCAGAACTGATACAGTAGGTAATTCACCCAACACTAATGGCGTGGGTAATTCACCCAGCACTAATACAGTGGGTAATTCACTCAACACTGATACAGTAGGTAATTGACCCATCACTGACACAGTGGGTAATTCACCCAGAATTGACACAGTGAGTAATTCACCCAGCACTGACACAGTGGGTAATTAACCCAACACTGATACAGTGATTAATTCACCCAGCACTGACACAGTGAATAATTCACCCAGCACTGACACAGTGAATAATTCACTCAGCACTGACACAGTGAGTAATTCATCTAGCACTGACACAGTGATTAATTCACCCAGCACTGACTTAGTGAGTAATTCACCCAGCACTGACACAGTGAATAATTCACTCAGCACTGACACAGTGAGTAATTCACTCAGCGCTAACAATAGTGAGTAATTCACCCAGCACTGACACAGTGAGTAATTCACCCAGCGCTGACACAGTGAGTAATTCAACCAGCACTGATACAGTGAGTAATTCACCCAGCATTGATACAGGGGGTAATTCACCCAGCACTGATACAGTAGGTAATTCACTCAGCACCGATAGAGTGGGTAATTCACCCAGCACTAATACGGTGGGTAATTCACTCAACACTGATACAGTGAGTAATTCACCTAGCACTGACACAGTGATTAATTCAGCCAGCACTGATACAGTGGGTAATTCACCCAGCACTGATGCAGTGAGTAATTCACCCAGCACTGACACAGTGAGTAATTCACCCAGCACTGATACAGTGATTAATTCACCCAGCACTGATACAGTGAGTAATTGACCCAGCACTGACACAGTGATTAATTCACCCAGCACTGATACAGTGAATAATTCACCCAGCACTGACACAGTGAGTAATTCACCCAGCACTGAAACAGTGAGTAATTCAGCTAGCACTGACACAGTGAGTAATTCACCCAGCACTGACACAATGTGTAATACACCCAGCACTGACACAGTGAGTAATTCACCCAGCACTGACATAGTGAATAATTCACCCAGCACTGACACAGTGAGTAATTCACCCAGCACTGACACAGTGAGTAATTCACCCAACACTGACACAGTGAGTAATTCACCCAGCACTGACACAATGAGTAATTCACCCAGCACTGACACAGTGAGTAATTCACCCAGCCCTGACACAGTGAGTAATTCACCCAGCACTGACACAATGAGTAATTCACCCAGCGCTGACATAATGATTAATTCACCCAGCACTGAACCAGTGAGTAATTCTTCCAGCACTGACACAGTGAGTAATTCACCCAACACTGATACAGTGAGTAATTCACCCAGCACTGACACAATGAGTAATTCACCCAGCACTGACACAATGAGTAATTCACCCAGCACTGACACAGTGAGTAATTCACCCTGCACTGACACAGTGAGTAATTCACCCAGCACTGACACCGTGGGTAATTCACCCAGCCCTGACACAATGAGTAATTCACCCAGCACTAACACAGTGAGTAATTCACCCAGCACTGATACAGTGAGTAATTCACCCAGCACTGACACAGTGAGTAATTCACCCAGCCCTGACACAGTGAGTAATTCACCCAGCACTGACACAGTGAGTAATTCACCCAGCTCTGACACAGTGAGTAATTCACCCAGCACTGATACAGTGAGTAATTCACCCAGCACTGACACAGTGAGTAATTCACCCAACACTGACACAGTGAGTAATTCACCCAGCACTGACACAGTGAGTAATTCACCCAGCACTGACACAGTGAGTAATTCACCCAGCACTGACACAGTGAGTAATTCACCTAGCACTGATACAGTGAGTATTTCACCCAGCACTGACACAGTGAGTATTTCACCCAGCACTGACACAGTGAGTAATTCACCCAGCACTGACACAATGAGTAAGTCACCCAGCACTGACACAATGAGTAATTCACCCAGCACTGATACAGTGAGTAATTCACCCAGCACTGATACTGTGAGTAATTCACCCTGCCCTGATACAGTTTGTACATCATGATTGAGTTTTTTATGCATTTTGCATTTCAGGTTCATTTGGCCTCCGTTATAAAGAAGGGAATTAATGTCAGATTGTCATCCTGTTTGCACCTGGCAGTGGCCATCTCAATGTAACACTCCTGCCTCATTTCTTGGCCTGGGAGATTGTATTGCAGGGAGTCCTGGAATGATGCAACAGAGGAAAGTCAGCTTATTTCCTCAGTGTTTTAAAGAATTTCTTCTTCAACATATTGCAGATCGATCTCCAGATCTAGATAATTACTCCGAGGAAGAAGACAGTTTTTCTTCCGAGCAGGAGGGCAGTGATGATGCTGTTCCATGTCAGGTAGGGAAAGTTCCATCACTAGACAATAGCTCACGTGGTCAGATATTCTCACCTCAAGGGCCTAAGGCGGTCCTGCTTGTTCCATGAAATATTATCTCTCCACCTGGAAGATTGCAGCATCCCATGCTGCACCGTGGTGTTGGCGATGTCAACTGGAGTAGACGTCTGAGTAGGCAACCCTTGACCCTAGCCTCACTGCTTCCCTTGCTTCGATACCAAGATCAATCAACCAGAATCCCTGCCCTACCTCATGTAGTGCACCTGCTTAAGAATTGCTGCACCAAGACTCATATCCAGCTCTGTATGAATGGGCCAGATGGGTGAAATTGTACAAACTGGGCCATGATTAGTGTTAGTCCCTCCCAAGTCCTGCTCTTCCATCCCTACACCCCCAACTCCCCAACTCGCCTGGAAGATGCTTTCAGCACTTGGGAGCACCCTGCATGTCGATGTTTTGCCAGAAGCTAAGGCTGGTCCATCATGCACAAGCGACACGAAGTGTCAGGCATTGACCATCTCCAACAAGAGAGAATCTAACCATCGCCCCTTGACATTCAATGACATTACCATCACTGAATCCCCCACTACCAACATCCTGGGGGTTACCATTGACCAGAAACTGAACTGGACCAGCCATATAAATACTGTGGCTACAAGAGCAGGTCAGAGGCTAGGAATCCTGTAGCGAGTAACTCAGCTCCTGACTCCCCAAAGCATGTCCACCATCTACAAGGCACAAGTCAGGAGCGTGATGGAATACTCTCCACTTGCCTGGACGAGTGCAGCTCCCACAACACTCAAGAAGCTCAACACCATCCAGGACAAAGCAGCCGCTTGATTGGCACCACATCCACAAACATTCACTCCCTCCACCACCGACGCACAGTAGCAGCAGTGTGTGTACCATCTACAAGATGCACTGCAGGATTTCACCAAGGCTCCTTCGACAGCACCTTCCAAACCCACGACCACTACCATCTAGAAGGACAAGGGCAGCAGATAGATGGGAACACCACCACCTGGAAGTTCCTCTCCAAGCCACTCACCATCCTCACTTGGAAATATATCACCGTTCACTCACTGTTGCTGGGTCACAATCTTGGAACTCCCTCCCTAGCAGCACTGTGGGTGTACCTACACCACATGGACTGCAGCGGTTCAAGAAGGCAGCTCATCACCACCTTCTCAAGGGCAACTAGGGATGGGCAATAAATGCTGGCCCAGCCAGTGACACCCCTATTCCATGACGGAATTTAAAAAAACATGCCAGGAAATGAGAATTTTTCGCTCCATATTCCATATATCTGAATGCAGTTCAGATCATTAGATAGAGTGGAGAGGATGGGACTGTTCTCCTTGGAGAAAAGAAGGGTGAGAGGAGATTTAATGCAGGTGTTCAAAAATGCGATGTATGAACAGAGTAGATCAAGAGAAACTGTTCCCATTGGTGGCAGGAATGTGAACCAGGTTTCAGGTAATTGGCAAAAGAAACAATGGTGACGAGGAAAAACTTTTTCATATAATGAGCAGTTAGGATCTGGAATGCACTGGCTGAGAATGTGGTGGAGACAGGGTCAATCGAGCGGTTAGGATCTGGAATGCACTGTCTGAGAGTGTGGTGGAGACAGGGTCAATCGAGTGGTTAGGATCTGGAATGCACTGTCTGAGAGTGTGGTGGAGACAGGGTCAATCAAGCGGTTAGGATCTGGAATGCAATGTCTGAGAGTGTGGTGGAGACAGGGTCAATCGAGCGGTTAGGATCTGGAATGCAATGTCTGAGAGTGTGGTGGAGACAGGGTCAATCGAGTGGTTAGGATTTGGAATGCACTGTCTGAGAATGTGGTGCAGACAGGGTCAATCGAGTGGTTAGGATCTGGAATACAGTGTGGTGGAGAAAGAGTCAATCGAGTAGATAGGATATGGAATACAGTGTCTGAGAGTGTGGTGGAGAAAGAGTCAATCGAGTAGATAGGATCTGGAATGCACTCCCTGAGAGTGTGGTGGAGACAGGGTCAATCGAGTGGTTAGGATCTGGAATGCACTGTCTGAGAGTGTGGTGGAGACAGGGTCAATCGAGTGGTTAGAATCTGGAATGCACTGTCCGAGAATGTGGTGGAGACATGGTCAATCAAGTAGTTAGGATCTGGAATGTACTGTCTGAGAGTGTGGGGGAGACAGGGTCAATCAAGTGGTTAGGATCTGGAATGCACTGTCTGAGAGAGTCGAGGAGACAGAGTCAATCGAGTGGTTAGGATCTGGAATGCACTGTCTGAGAGTGTGGTGGAGACAGGGTCAATCGACTGGTTAGGATCTGGAATACACTGAGAGTGTGGGGGAGACAGGGTCAATCAAGTGGTTAGGACCTGGAATGCACTGTCTTAGAGTGTGGTGGAGAAAGAGTCAATCGAGTAGATAGGATCTGGAATGCACTGTCTGAGAGTGTGGTGGAGACAGGGTCAATCGAGTGGTTAGGATCTGGAATGCACTGTCTGAGATTGTGGTGGAGACAGGGTCAATCGAGTGGTTAGGATCTGGAATGCACTGTCTTAGAGTGTGGTTGAGGCAGGGTCAATTGAGTGGTTAGGATCTGGAATGCACTGTCTGAGAGTGTGGGGGAGACAGGGTCAATCAAGTGGTTAGGATCTGGAATGCACTGTCTGAGAGAGTCGGGGAGACAGGGTCAATCGAGTGGTTAGGATCTGGAATGCACTGTCTGAGAGTGTGGTGGAGACAGGGTCAATCGAGTGGTTAGGATCTGGAATGCACTGTCTGAGATTGTGGTGGAGACAGGGTCAATCGAGCGGTTAGGATCTGGAATGCAATGTCTGAGAGTGTGGTGGAGACAGGGTCAATCGAGTGGTTAGGATCTGGAATACAGTGTCTTAGAGTGTGGTGGAGAAAGAGTCAATCGAGTAGATAGGATATGGAATACAGTGTCTGAGAGTGTGGTGGAGAAAGAGTCAATCGAGTAGATAGGATATGGAATACAGTGTCTGAGAGTGTGGTGGAGAAAGAGTCAATCGAGTAGATAGGATCTGGAATGCACTCCCTGAGAGTGTGGTGGAGACAGGGTCAATCGAGTGGTTAGGATCTGGAATACAGTGTCTTAGAGTGTGGTGGAGAAAGAGTCAATCGAGTAGATAGGATATGGAATACAGTGTCTGAGAGTGTGGTGGAGAAAGAGTCAATCGAGTAGATAGGATCTGGAATGCACTCCCTGAGAGTGTGGTGGAGACAGGGTCAATCGAGTGGTTAGGATCTGGAATGCACTGTCTGAGAGTGTGGTGGAGACAGGGTCAATCGAGTGGTTAGAATCTGGAATGCACTGTCCGAGAATGTGGTGGAGACATGGTCAATCAAGTAGTTAGGATCTGGAATGTACTGTCTGAGAGTGTGGGGGAGACAGGGTCAATCGAGTGGTTAGGATCTGGAATGCACTGTCTGAGAGAGTCGAGGAGACAGAGTCAATCGAGTGGTTAGGATCTGGAATGCACTGTCTGAGAGTGTGGTGGAGACAGGGTCAATCGAGCGGTTAGGATCTGGAATGCACTGTCTGAGAGTGTGGGGAGACAGGGTCAATCAAGTGGTTAGGATCTGGAATGCACTGTCTGAGAGAGTGTGGTGGAGACAGGGTCAATCGAGTGGTTAGGATCTGGAATGCACTGTCTGAGAGTGTGGTGGAGACAGGGTCAATCGAGTGGTTAGGATCTGGAATACAGTGTCTGAGAGTGTGGTGGAGAAAGAGTCAATCGAGTAGATAGGATCTGGAATACAGTGTCTGAGAGTGTGGTGGAGAAAGAGTCAATCGAGTAGATAAGATTTGGAATGCACTGTCTGAGAGTGTGGTGGAGAAAGGGTCAATCGAGTGGTAAGTATCTGGAATACACTGTTTGAGAGTGTGGGGGAGATAGGGTCAATCGAGTGGTTAGGATCTGGAATGCACTGTCTGAGAGTGTATGGGAGACATGGTCAATCGAGTGGTTAGGATCTGGAGTGCACTGTCTGAGAGTGTGGGGGAGACAGGGACAATCGAGTGGTTAGGATCTGGAATGCAGTGTCCGAGAATGTGGTGGAGACAGGGTCAATCGAGTGGTTAGGATCTGGAATGCACTGTCTGAGAGTGTGGGGGAGACATGGTCAATCAAGTGGTTAGGATCTGGAATGCACTGTCTGAGAGTGTGGGGAGACAGGGTCAATCAAGTGGTTAGGATCTGGAATGCACTGTCTGAGAGAGTCGAGGAGACAGAGTCAATCGAGTGGTTAGGATCTGGAATGCACTGTCTGAGAGTGTGGTGGAGACAGGGTCAGTCGAGCGGTTAGGATCTGGAATGCACTGTCTGAGAGTGTGGGGGAGACAGGATCAATCAAGTGGTTAGGATCTGGAATGCACTGTCTGAGAGAGTCGGGGAGACAGGGTCAATCGAGTGGTTAGGATCTGGAATGCACTGTCTGAGAGTGTGGGGGAGACAGAGTCAATCGAGTGGTTAGGATCTGGAATGCACTGTCTGAGATTGTGGTGGAGACAGGGTCAATCGAGCGGTTAGGATCTGGAATGCACTGTCTGAGAGTGTGGTGGAGACAGGGTCAATCGAGTGGTTAGGATGTGGAATGCACTGTCTGAGAGTGTGGTGGAGACAGGGTCAATCGAGCGGTTAGGATCTGGAATGCACTGTCTGAGAGTGTGGTGGAGACAGGGTCAATCGAGTGGTTAGGATCTGGAATGCACTGTCTGAGAGTGTGGTGGAGACAGGGTCAATCAAGCGGTTAGGATCTGGAATGCAATGTCTGAGAGTGTGGTGGAGACAGGGTCAATCGAGCGGTTAGGATCTGGAATGCAATGTCTGAGAGTGTGGTGGAGACAGGGTCAATCGAGTGGTTAGGATCTGGAATGCACTGTCTGAGAGTGTGGTGCAGACAGGGTCAATCGAGTGGTTAGGATCTGGAATACAGTGTCTTAGAGTGTGGTGGAGAAAGAGTCAAACGAGTAGATAGGATATGGAATACAGTGTCTGAGAGTGTGGTGGAGACAGGGTCAATCGAGTGGTTAGAATCTGGAATGCACTGTCCGAGAATGTGGTGGAGACATGGTCAATCAAGTAGTTAGGATCTGGAATGTACTGTCTGAGAGTGTGGGGGAGACAGGGTCAATCAAGTGGTTAGGATCTGGAATGCACTGTCTGAGAGAGTCGAGGAGACAGAGTCAATCGAGTGGTTAGGATCTGGAATGCACTGTCTGAGAGTGTGGTGGAGACAGGGTCAATCGAGCGGTAAGGATCTGGAATGCACTGTCTGAGAGTGTGGGGGAGACAGGGTCAATCAAGTGGTTAGGATCTGGAATGCACTGTCTGAGAGAGTCGGGGAGACAGGGTCAATCGAGTGGTTAGGATCTGGAATGCACTGTCTGAGAGTGTGGTGGAGACAGGGTCAATCGAGTGGTTAGGATCTGGAATGCACTGTCTGAGACTGTGGGGGAGACAGGGTCATTCGAGTGGTTAGGATCCGGAATGCACTGTCTGAGAGTGTGGTGGAGACAGGGTCAATCGAGTGGTTAGGATCTGGAATACACTGTCTGAGAGTGTGGTGGAGACTGGGTCAATCGAGTGGTTAGGATCTGGAATGCACTGTCTGAGAATGTGGTGGAGACAGGGTCAATCGAGTAGATAGGATCTGGAATACAGTGTCTGAGATTGTAGTGGAGACTGGGTCAGTCGAGTGGTTAGGATCTGGAATACAGTGTCTGAGAGTGTGGTGGAGACAGGGTCAATCGAGTAGATAGGATTTGGAATGCACTGTCTGAGAGTGTGGTGGAGACAGAGTCAATCGAGTGGTTAGTATCTGGAATGCACTGTCTGAGAGTGTGGGGGAGACAGGGTCAATCAAGTGGTTAGGATCTGGAATGCACTGTCTGAGATTGTGGTGGAGTCAGGGTCAATCGAGCGGTTAGGATCTGGAATGCACTGTCTGAGAGTGTGGTGGAGACAGGGTCAATCAAGTGGTTAGGATCTGGAATGCACTGTCTGAGAGTGTGGTGGAGACAGGGTCAATCGAGTGGTTAGGATCTGGAATACAGTGTCTGAGAGTGTGGTGGAGAAAGAGTCAATCGAGTAGATAGGATCTGGAATACAGTGTCTGAGAGTGTGGTGGAGAAAGAGTCAATCGAGTAGATAAGATTTGGAATGCACTGTCTGAGAGTGTGGTGGAGAAAGGGTCAATCGAGTGGTTAGTATCTGGAATACACTGTTTGAGAGTGTGGGGGAGATAGGGTCAATCGAGTGGTTAGGATCTGGAATGCACTGTCTGAGAGTGTGTGGGAGACATGGTCAATCGAGTGGTTAGGATCTGGAATGCACTGTCTGAGAGTGTGGGGGAGACAGGGACAATCGAGTGGTTAGGATCTGGAATGCAGTGTCCGAGAATGTGGTGGAGACAGGGTCAATCGAGTGGTTAGGATCTGGAATGCACTGTCTGAGAGTGTGGGGGAGACATGGTCAATCAAGTGGCTAGGATCTGGAATGCACTGTCTGAAAGTGTGGGGGAGACAGGGTCAATCAAGTGGTTAGGATCTGGAATGCACTGTCTGAGAGAGTCGAGGAGACAGAGTCAATCGAGTGGTTAGGATCTGGAATGCACTGTCTGAGAGTGTGGTGGAGACAGGGTCAGTCGAGCGGTTAGGATCTGGAATGCACTGTCTGAGAGTGTGGGGGAGACAGGATCAATCAAGTGGTTAGGATCTGGAATGCACTGTCTGAGAGAGTCGGGGAGACAGGGTCAATCGAGTGGTTAGGATCTGGAATGCACTGTCTGAGAGTGTGGGGGAGACAGGGACAATCGAGTGGTTAGGATCTGGAATGCAGTGTCCGAGAATGTGGTGGAGACAGGGTCAATCGAGTGGTTAGGATCTGGAATGCACTGTCTGAGAGTGTGGGGGAGACATGGTCAATCAAGTGGTTAGGATCTGGAATGCACTGTCTGAGAGTGTGGGGGAGACAGGGTCAATCAAGTGGTTAGGATCTGGAATGCACTGTCTGAGAGAGTCGAGGAGACAGAGTCAATCGAGTGGTTAGTATCTGGAATGCACTGTCTGAGAGTGTGGGGGAGACAGGGTCAATCGAGTGGTTAGGATCTGGAATGCACTGTCTGAGATTGTGGTGGAGACAGGGTCAATCGAGCGGTTAGGATCTGGAATGCACTGTCTGAGAGTGTGTTGGAGACAGGGTCAATCGAGTGGTTAGGATGTGGAATGCACTGTCTGAGAGTGTGGTGGAGACAGGGTCAATCGAGCGGTTAGGATCTGGAATGCACTGTCTGAGAGTGTGGTGGAGACAGGGTCAATCGAGTGGTTAGGATCTGGAATGCACTGTCTGAGAGTGTGGTGGAGACAGGGTCAATCAGGCGGTTAGGATCTGGAATGCAATGTCTGAGAGTGTGGTGGAGACAGGGTCAATCGAGCGGTTAGGATCTGGAATGCAATGTCTGAGAGTGTGGTGGAGACAGGGTCAATCGAGTGGTTAGGATCTGGAATGCACTGTCTGAGAGTGTGGTGCAGACAGGGTCAATCGAGTGGTTAGGATCTGGAATACAGTGTCTTAGAGTGTGGTGGAGAAAGAGTCAATCGAGTAGATAGGATATGGAATACAGTGTCTGAGAGTGTGGTGGAGAAAGAGTCAATCGAGTAGATAGGATCTGGAATGCACTCCCTGAGAGTGTGGTGGAGACAGGGTCAATCGAGTGGTTAGGATCTGGAATGCACTGTCTGAGAGTGTGGTGGAGACAGGGTCAATCGAGTGGTTAGAATCTGGAATGCACTGTCCGAGAATGTGGTGGAGACCTGGTTAATCAAGTAGTTAGGATCTGGAATGTACTGTCTGAGAGTGTGGGGGAGACAGGGTCAATCAAGTGGTTAGGATCTGGAATGCACTTTCTGAGAGAGTCGAGGAGACAGAGTCAATCGAGTGGTTAGGATCTGGAATGCACTGTCTGAGAGTGTGGTGGAGACAGGGTCAATCGAGCGGTAAGGATCTGGAATGCACTGTCTGAGAGTGTGGGGGAGACAGGGTCAATCAAGTGGTTAGGATCTGGAATGCACTGTCTGAGAGAGTCGGGGAGACAGGGTCAATCGAGTGGTTAGGATCTGGAATGCACTGTCTGAGAGTGTGGTGGAGACAGGGTCAATCGAGTGGTTAGGATCTGGAATGCACTGTCTGAGACTGTGGGGGAGACAGGGTCATTCGAGTGGTTAGGATCCGGAATGCACTGTCTGAGAGTGTGGTGGAGACAGGGTCAATCGAGTGGTTAGGATCTGGAATACACTGTCTGAGAGTGTGGTGGAGACTGGGTCAATCGAGTGGTTAGGATCTGGAATGCACTGTCTGAGAATGTGGTGGAGACAGGGTCAATCGAGTAGATAGGATCTGGAATACAGTGTCTGAGATTGTAGTGGAGACTGGGTCAGTCGAGTGGTTAGGATCTGGAATACAGTGTCTGAGAGTGTGGTGGAGACAGGGTCAATCGAGTAGATAGGATGTGGAATGCACTGTCTGAGAGTGTGGTGGAGACAGAGTCAATCGAGTGGTTAGTATCTGGAATGCACTGTCTGAGAGTGTGGGGGAGACAGGGTCAATCAAGTGGTTAGGATCTGGAATGCACTGTCTGAGATTGTGGTGGAGTCAGGGTCAATCGAGCGGTTAGGATCTGGAATGCACTGTCTGAGAGTGTGGTGGAGACAGGGTCAATCGAGTGGTTAGGATCTGGAATGCACTGTCTGAGAGTGTGGTGGAGACAGGGTCAATCGAGTGGTTAGGATCTGGAATACAGTGTCTGAGAGTGTGGTGGAGAAAGAGTCAATCGAGTAGATAGGATCTGGAATACAGTGTCTGAGAGTGTGGTGGAGAAAGAGTCAATCGAGTAGATAAGATTTGGAATGCACTGTCTGAGAGTGTGGTGGAGAAAGGGTCAATCGAGTGGTTAGTATCTGGAATACACTGTTTGAGAGTGTGGGGGAGATAGGGTCAATCGAGTGGTTAGGATCTGGAATGCACTGTCTGAGAGTGTGTGGGAGACATGGTCAATCGAGTGGTTAGGATCTGGAATGCACTGTCTGAGAGTGTGGGGGAGACAGGGACAATCGAGTGGTTAGGATCTGGAATGCAGTGTCCGAGAATGTGGTGGAGACAGGGTCAATCGAGTGGTTAGGATCTGGAATGCACTGTCTGAGAGTGTGGGGGAGACATGGTCAATCAAGTGGCTAGGATCTGGAATGCACTGTCTGAGAGTGTGGGGGAGACAGGGTCAATCAAGTGGTTAGGATCTGGAATGCACTGTCTGAGAGAGTCGAGGAGACAGAGTCAATCGAGTGGTTAGGATCTGGAATGCACTGTCTGAGAGTGTGGTGGAGACAGGGTCAGTCGAGCGGTTAGGATCTGGAATGCACTGTCTGAGAGTGTGGGGGAGACAGGATCAATCAAGTGGTTAGGATCTGGAATGCACTGTCTGAGAGAGTCGGGGAGACAGGGTCAATCGAGTGGTTAGGATCTGGAATGCACTGTCTGAGAGTGTGGGGGAGACAGGGACAATCGAGTGGTTAGGATCTGGAATGCAGTGTCCGAGAATGTGGTGGAGACAGGGTCAATCGAGTGGTTAGGATCTGGAATGCACTGTCTGAGAGTGTGGGGGAGACATGGTCAATCAAGTGGTTAGGATCTGGAATGCACTGTCTGAGAGTGTGGGGGAGACAGGGTCAATCAAGTGGTTAGGATCTGGAATGCACTGTCTGAGAGAGTCGAGGAGACAGAGTCAATCGAGTGGTTAGGATCTGGAATGCACTGTCTGAGAGTGTGGGGGAGACAGGGTCAATCGAGTGGTTAGGATCTGGAATGCACTGTCTGAGATTGTGGTGGAGACAGGGTCAATCGAGCGGTTAGGATCTGGAATGCACTGTCTGAGAGTGTGGTGGAGACAGGGTCAATCGAGTGGTTAGGATGTGGAATGCACTGTCTGAGAGTGTGGTGGAGACAGGGTCAATCGAGCGGTTAGGATCTGGAATGCACTGTCTGAGAGTGTGGTGGAGACAGGGTCAATCGAGTGGTTAGGATCTGGAATGCACTGTCTGAGTGTGTGGTGGAGACAGGGTCAATCAAGCGGTTAGGATCTGGAATGCAATGTCTGAGAGTGTGGTGGAGACAGGGTCAATCGAGCGGTTAGGATCTGGAATGCAATGTCTGAGAGTGTGGTGGAGACAGGGTCAATCGAGTGGTTAGGATCTGGAATGCACTGTCTTAGAGTGTGGTGCAGACAGGGTCAATCGAGTGGTTAGGATCTGGAATACAGTGTCTTAGAGTGTGGTGGAGAAAGAGTCAATCGAGTAGATAGGATATGGAATACAGTGTCTGAGAGTGTGGTGGAGAAAGAGTCAATCGAGTAGATAGGATCTGGAATGCACTCCCTGAGAGTGTGGTGGAGACAGGGTCAATCGAGTGGTTAGGATCTGGAATGCACTGTCTGAGAGTGTGGTGGAGACAGGGTCAATCGAGTGGTTAGAATCTGGAATGCACTGTCCGAGAATGTGGTGGAGACCTGGTTAATCAAGTAGTTAGGATCTGGAATGTACTGTCTGAGAGTGTGGGGGAGACAGGGTCAATCAAGTGGTTAGGATCTGGAATGCACTTTCTGAGAGAGTCGAGGAGACAGAGTCAATCGAGTGGTTAGGATCTGGAATGCACTGTCTGAGAGTGTGGTGGAGACAGGGTCAATCGAGCGGTTAGGATCTGGAATGCACTGTCTGAGAGTGTGGGGGAGACAGGGTCAATCAAGTGGTTAGGATCTGGAATGCACTGTCTGAGAGAGTCGGGGAGACAGGGTCAATCGCGTGGTTAGGATCTGGAATGCACTGTCTGAGAATGTGGTGGAGACAGGGTCAATCGAGTGGTTAGGATCTGGAATGCACTGTCTGAGACTGTGGGGGAGACAGGGTCATTCGAGTGGTTAGGATCTGGAATGCACTGTCTGAGAGTGTGGTGGAGACAGGGTCAATCGAGTGGTTAGGATCTGGAATACACTGTCTGAGAGTGTGGTGGAGACAGGGTCAATCGAGTGGTTAGGATCTGGAATGCACTGTCTGAGAATGTGGTGGAGACAGGGTCAATCGAGTGGTTAGGATCTGGAATGCACTGTCTGAGAGTGTGGGGGAGACATGGTCAATCAAGTGGTTAGGATCTGGAATGCACTGTCTGAGAGTGTGGGGGAGACAGGGTCAATCAAGTGGTTAGGATCTGGAATGCACTGTCTGAGAGAGTCGAGGAGACAGAGTCAATCGAGTGGTTAGGATCTGGAATGCACTGTCTGAGAGTGTGGTGGAGACAGGGTCAGTCGAGCGGTTAGGATCTGGAATGCACTGTCTGAGAGTGTGGGGGAGACAGGATCAATCAAGTGGTTAGGATCTGGAATGCACTGTCTGAGAGAGTCGGGGAGACAGGGTCAATCGAGTGGTTAGAATCTGGAATGCACTGTCTGAGAGTGTGGGGGAGACAGGGACAATCAAGTGGTTAGGATCTGGAATGCAGTGTCCGAGAATGTGGTGGAGACAGGGTCAATCGAGTGGTTAGGATCTGGAATGCACTGTCTGAGAGTGTGGGGGAGACATGGTCAATCAAGTGGTTAGGATCTGGAATGCACTGTCTGAGAGTGTGGGGGAGACAGGGTCAATCAAGTGGTTAGGATCTGGAATGCACTGTCTGAGAGAGTCGAGGAGACAGAGTCAATCGAGTGGTTAGGATCTGGAATGCACTGTCTGAGAGTGTGGTGGAGACAGGGTCAGTCGAGCGGTTAGGATCTGGAATGCACTGTCTGAGAGTGTGGTGGAGACAGGGTCAATCGAGTAGATAGGATCTGGAATGCACTGTCTGAGAGTGTGGTGGAGACAGGGTCAATCGAGTGGTTAGGATCTGTAATGCACTGTCTGAGAGTGTGGTGGAGACAGGGTCAATCAAGCGGTTAGGATCTGGAATGCAATGTCTGAGAGTGTGGTGGAGACAGGGTCAGTCGAGTGGTTAGGATCTGGAATGCACTGTCTGAGAGTGTGGTGGAGACAGGGTCAATCGAGTGGTTAGGATCTGGAATGCACTATCTGAGAGTGTGGTGGAGACAGGGTCAATCGAGTGGTTAGGATCTGGAATACAGTGTCTGAGAGTGTGGTGGAGAAAGAGTCAATCGAGTAGATAGGATCTGGAATGCACTGTCTGAGAGTGTGGTGGAGACAGGGTCAATCGAGTGGTTAGTATCTGGAATACACTGTTTGAGAGTATGGGGTAGACAGAGTCAATCGAGTGGTTAGTATCTGGAATGCACTGTCCGAGAATGTGGTGGAGGCAGGGTCAATCGAGTGGTTAGGATCTGGAATGCACTGTCTGAGAGTGTGGGGGAGACATGGTCAATCAAGTGGTTAGGATCTGGAATGCACTGTCTGAGAGTGTGGGGGAGACAGGATCAATCAAGTGGTTAGGATCTGGAATGCACTGTCTGAGAGAGTCGGGGAGACAGGGTCAATCGAGTGGTTAGGATCTGGAATGCACTGTCTGAGAGTGTGGGGGAGACAGGGACAATCGAGTGGTTAGGATCTGGAATGCAGTGTCCGAGAATGTGGTGGAGACAGGGTCAATCGAGTGGTTAGGATCTGGAATGCACTGTCTGAGAGTGTGGGGGAGACATGGTCAATCAAGTGGTTAGGATCTGGAATGCACTGTCTGAGAGTGTGGGGGAGACAGGGTCAATCAAGTGGTTAGGATCTGGAATGCACTGTCTGAGAGAGTCGAGGAGACAGAGTCAATCGAGTGGTTAGGATCTGGAATGCACTGTCTGAGAGTGTGGTGGAGACAGGGTCAGTCGAGCGGTTAGGATCTGGAATGCACTGTCTGAGAGTGTGGTGGAGACAGGGTCAATCGAGTAGATAGGATCTGGAATGCACTGTCTGACAGTGTGGTGGAGACAGGGTCAATCGAGTGGTTAGGATCTGGAATGCACTGTCTGAGAGTGTGGTGGAGACAGGGTCAGTCGAGTGGTTAGGATCTGGAATGCACTGTCTGAGAGTGTGGTGGAGACAGGGTCAGTCGAGTGGTTAGGATCTGGAATGCACTCTCTGAGAGTGTGGTGGAGACAGGGTCAATCGAGTGGTTAGGATCTGGAATACAGTGTCTGAGAGTGTGGTGGAGAAAGAGTCAATCGAGTAGATAGGATCTGGAATGCACTGTCTGAGAGTGTGGTGGAGACAGGGTCAATCGAGTGGTTAGTATCTGGAATACACTGTTTGAGAGTATGGGGTAGACAGAGTCAATCGAGTGGTTAGTATCTGGAATGCACTGTCCGAGAATGTGGTGGAGGCAGGGTCAATCGAGTGGTTAGGATCTGGAATGCACTGTCTGAGAGTGTGGGGGAGACATGGTCAATCAAGTGGTTAGGATCTGGAATGCACTGTCTGAGAGTGTGGGGGAGACAGGGTCAATCAAGTGGTTAGGATCTGGAATGCACTGTCTGAGAGAGTCGAGGAGACAGAGTCAATCGAGTGGTTAGGATTTGGAATGCACTGTCTGAGAGTGTGGTGGAGACAGGGTCAATCGAGCGGTTAGGATCTGGAATGCACTGTCTGAGACTGTGGGGGAGACAGGGTCAATCAAGTGGTTAGGATCTGGAATGCACTGTCTGAGAGAGTCGGGGAGACAGGGTCAATCGAGTGGTTAGGATCTGGAATGCACTGTCTGAGAGTGTGGTGGAGACAGGGTCAATCGAGTGGTTAGGATCTGGAATGCACTGTCTGAGATTGTGGTGGAGACAGGGTCAATCGAGCGATAGGATCTGGAATGCACTGTCTGAGAATGTGGTGGAGACAGGGTCAATCGAGTGGTTAGGATCTGGAATGCACTGTCTGAGAGTGTGGTGGAGACAGGGTCAATCGAGTGGTTAGGATCTGGAATACAGTGTCTGAGAGTGTGGTGGAGAAAGAGTCAATCGAGTAGATAGGATCTGGAATACAGTGTCTGAGAGTGTGGTGGAGACAGGGTCAATCGAGTAGATAGGATTTGGAATGCACTGTCTGAGAGTGTGGTGGAGACAGAGTCAATCGAGTGGTTAGGATCTGGAATGCACTGTCTGAGAGTGTGGTGGAGACAGGGTCAGTCGAGCGGTTAGGATCTGGAATGCACTGTCTGAGAGTGTGGGGGAGACAGGATCAATCAAGTGGTTAGGATCTGGAATGCACTGTCTGAGAGAGTCGGGGAGACAGGGTCAATCGAGTGGTTAGGATCTGGAATGCACTGTCTGAGAGTGTGGGGGAGACAGGGACAATCAAGTGGTTAGGATCTGGAATGCAGTGTCCGAGAATGTGGTGGAGACAGGGTCAATCGAGTGGTTAGGATCTGGAATGCACTGTCTGAGAGTGTGGGGGAGACATGGTCAATCAAGTGGTTAGGATCTGGAATGCACTGTCTGAGAGTGTGGGGGAGACAGGGTCAATCAAGTGGTTAGGATCTGGAATGCACTGTCTGAGAGAGTCGAGGAGACAGAGTCAATCGAGTGGTTAGGATCTGGAATGCACTGTCTGAGAGTGTGGTGGAGACAGGGTCAGTCGAGCGGTTAGGATCTGGAATGCACTGTCTGAGAGTGTGGTGGAGACAGGGTCAATCGAGTAGATAGGATCTGGAATGCACTGTCTGAGAGTGTGGTGGAGACAGGGTCAATCGAGTGGTTAGGATCTGGAATGCACTGTCTGAGAGTGTGGTGGAGACAGGGTCAATCAAGCGGTTAGGATCTGGAATGCAATGTCTGAGAGTGTGGTGGAGACAGGGTCAGTCGAGTGGTTAGGATCTGGAATGCACTGTCTGAGAGTGTGGTGGAGACAGGGTCAATCGAGTGGTTAGGATCTGGAATGCACTATCTGAGAGTGTGGTGGAGACAGGGTCAATCGAGTGGTTAGGATCTGGAATACAGTGTCTGAGAGTGTGGTGGAGAAAGAGTCAATCGAGTAGATAGGATCTGGAATGCACTGTCTGAGAGTGTGGTGGAGACAGGGTCAATCGAGTGGTTAGTATCTGGAATACACTGTTTGAGAGTATGGGGTTGACAGAGTCAATCGAGTGGTTAGTATCTGGAATGCACTGTCCGAGAATGTGGTGGAGGCAGGGTCAATCGAGTGGTTAGGATCTGGAATGCACTGTCTGAGAGTGTGGGGGAGACATGGTCAATCAAGTGGTTAGGATCTGGAATGCACTGTCTGAGAGTGTGGGGGAGACAGGATCAATCAAGTGGTTAGGATCTGGAATGCACTGTCTGAGAGAGTCGGGGAGACAGGGTCAATCGAGTGGTTAGGATCTGGAATGCACTGTCTGAGAGTGTGGGGGAGACAGGGACAATCGAGTGGTTAGGATCTGGAATGCAGTGTCCGAGAATGTGGTGGAGACAGGGTCAATCGAGTGGTTAGGATCTGGAATGCACTGTCTGAGAGTGTGGGGGAGACATGGTAAATCAAGTGGTTAGGATCTGGAATGCACTGTCTGAGAGTGTGGGGGAGACAGGGTCAATCAAGTGGTTAGGATCTGGAATGCACTGTCTGAGAGAGTCGAGGAGACAGAGTCAATCGAGTGGTTAGGATCTGGAATGCACTGTCTGAGAGTGTGGTGGAGACAGGGTCAGTCGAGCGGTTAGGATCTGGAATGCACTGTCTGAGAGTGTGGTGGAGACAGGGTCAATCGAGTAGATAGGATCTGGAATGCACTGTCTGACAGTGTGGTGGAGACAGGGTCAATCGAGTGGTTAGGATCTGGAATGCACTGTCTGAGAGTGTGGTGGAGACAGGCTCAATCAAGCGGTTAGGATCTGGAATGCAATGTCTGAGAGTGTGGTGGAGACAGGGTCAGTCGAGTGGTTAGGATCTGGAATGCACTGTCTGAGAGTGTGGTGGAGACAGGGTCAATCGAGTGGTTAGGATCTGGAATGCACTCTCTGAGAGTGTGGTGGAGACAGGGTCAATCGAGTGGTTAGGATCTGGAATACAGTGTCTGAGAGTGTGGTGGAGAAAGAGTCAATCGAGTAGATAGGATCTGGAATGCACTGTCTGAGAGTGTGGTGGAGACAGGGTCAATCGAGTGGTTAGTATCTGGAATACACTGTTTGAGAGTATGGGGTAGACAGAGTCAATCGAGTGGTTAGTATCTGGAATGCACTGTCCGAGAATGTGGTGGAGGCAGGGTCAATCGAGTGGTTAGGATCTGGAATGCACTGTCTGAGAGTGTGGGGGAGACATGGTCAATCAAGTGGTTAGGATCTGGAATGCACTGTCTGAGAGTGTGGGGGAGACAGGGTCAATCAAGTGGTTAGGATCTGGAATGCACTGTCTGAGAGAGTCGAGGAGACAGAGTCAATCGAGTGGTTAGGATCTGGAATGCACTGTCTGAGAGTGTGGTGGAGACAGGGTCAATCGAGCGGTTAGGATCTGGAATGCACTGTCTGAGACTGTGGGGGAGACAGGGTCAATCAAGTGGTTAGGATCTGGAATGCACTGTCTGAGAGAGTCGAGGAGACAGAGTCAATCGAGTGGTTAGGATTTGGAATGCACTGTCTGAGAGTGTGGTGGAGACAGGGTCAATCGAGCGGTTAGGATCTGGAATGCACTGTCTGAGACTGTGGGGGAGACAGGGTCAATCAAGTGGTTAGGATCTGGAATGCACTGTCTGAGAGAGTCGGGGAGACAGGGTCAATCGAGTGGTTAGGATCTGGAATGCACTGTCTGAGAGTGTGGTGGAGACAGGGTCAATCGAGTGGTTAGGATCTGGAATGCACTGTCTGAGATTGTGGTGGAGACAGGGTCAATCGAGCGATAGGATCTGGAATGCACTGTCTGAGAATGTGGTGGAGACAGGGTCAATCGAGTGGTTAGGATCTGGAATGCACTGTCTGAGAGTGTGGTGGAGACAGGGTCAATCGAGTGGTTAGGATCTGGAATACAGTGTCTGAGAGTGTGGTGGAGAAAGAGTCAATCGAGTAGATAGGATCTGGAATACAGTGTCTGAGAGTGTGGTGGAGAAAGAGTCAATCGAGTAGATAGGATCTGGAATGCACTGTCTGAGAGTGTGGTGGAGACAGGGTCAATCGAGTGGTTAGTATCTGGAATACACTGTTTGAGAGTATGGGGTAGACAGAGTCAATCGAGTGGTTAGTATCTGGAATGCACTGTCCGAGAATGTGGTGGAGGCAGGGTCAATCGAGTGGTTAGGATCTGGAATGCACTGTCTGAGAGTGTGGGGGAGACATGGTCAATCAAGTGGTTAGGATCTGGAATGCACTGTCTGAGAGTGTGGGGGAGACAGGATCAATCAAGTGGTTAGGATCTGGAATGCACTGTCTGAGAGAGTCGGGGAGACAGGGTCAATCGAGTGGTTAGGATCTGGAATGCACTGTCTGAGAGTGTGGGGGAGACAGGGACAATCGAGTGGTTAGGATCTGGAATGCAGTGTCCGAGAATGTGGTGGAGACAGGGTCAATCGAGTGGTTAGGATCTGGAATGCACTGTCTGAGAGTGTGGGGGAGACATGGTAAATCAAGTGGTTAGGATCTGGAATGCACTGTCTGAGAGTGTGGGGGAGACAGGGTCAATCAAGTGGTTAGGATCTGGAATGCACTGTCTGAGAGAGTCGAGGAGACAGAGTCAATCGAGTGGTTAGGATCTGGAATGCACTGTCTGAGAGTGTGGTGGAGACAGGGTCAGTCGAGCGGTTAGGATCTGGAATGCACTGTCTGAGAGTGTGGTGGAGACAGGGTCAATCGAGTAGATAGGATCTGGAATGCACTGTCTGACAGTGTGGTGGAGACAGGGTCAATCGAGTGGTTAGGATCTGGAATGCACTGTCTGAGAGTGTGGTGGAGACAGGCTCAATCAAGCGGTTAGGATCTGGAATGCAATGTCTGAGAGTGTGGTGGAGACAGGGTCAGTCGAGTGGTTAGGATCTGGAATGCACTGTCTGAGAGTGTGGTGGAGACAGGGTCAATCGAGTGGTTAGGATCTGGAATGCACTCTCTGAGAGTGTGGTGGAGACAGGGTCAATCGAGTGGTTAGGATCTGGAATACAGTGTCTGAGAGTGTGGTGGAGAAAGAGTCAATCGAGTAGATAGGATCTGGAATGCACTGTCTGAGAGTGTGGTGGAGACAGGGTCAATCGAGTGGTTAGTATCTGGAATACACTGTTTGAGAGTATGGGGTAGACAGAGTCAATCGAGTGGTTAGTATCTGGAATGCACTGTCCGAGAATGTGGTGGAGGCAGGGTCAATCGAGTGGTTAGGATCTGGAATGCACTGTCTGAGAGTGTGGGGGAGACATGGTCAATCAAGTGGTTAGGATCTGGAATGCACTGTCTGAGAGTGTGGGGGAGACAGGGTCAATCAAGTGGTTAGGATCTGGAATGCACTGTCTGAGAGAGTCGAGGAGACAGAGTCAATCGAGTGGTTAGGATCTGGAATGCACTGTCTGAGAGTGTGGTGGAGACAGGGTCAATCGAGCGGTTAGGATCTGGAATGCACTGTCTGAGACTGTGGGGGAGACAGGGTCAATCAAGTGGTTAGGATCTGGAATGCACTGTCTGAGAGAGTCGAGGAGACAGAGTCAATCGAGTGGTTAGGATTTGGAATGCACTGTCTGAGAGTGTGGTGGAGACAGGGTCAATCGAGCGGTTAGGATCTGGAATGCACTGTCTGAGACTGTGGGGGAGACAGGGTCAATCAAGTGGTTAGGATCTGGAATGCACTGTCTGAGAGAGTCGGGGAGACAGGGTCAATCGAGTGGTTAGGATCTGGAATGCACTGTCTGAGAGTGTGGTGGAGACAGGGTCAATCGAGTGGTTAGGATCTGGAATGCACTGTCTGAGATTGTGGTGGAGACAGGGTCAATCGAGCGATAGGATCTGGAATGCACTGTCTGAGAATGTGGTGGAGACAGGGTCAATCGAGTGGTTAGGATCTGGAATGCACTGTCTGAGAGTGTGGTGGAGACAGGGTCAATCGAGTGGTTAGGATCTGGAATACAGTGTCTGAGAGTGTGGTGGAGAAAGAGTCAATCGAGTAGATAGGATCTGGAATACAGTGTCTGAGAGTGTGGTGGAGACAGGGTCAATCGAGTAGATAGGATTTGGAATGCACTGTCTGAGAGTGTGGTGGAGACAGAGTCAATCGAGTGGTTAGGATCTGGAATGCACTGTCTGAGAGTGTGGTGGAGACAGGGTCAGTCGAGCGGTTAGGATCTGGAATGCACTGTCTGAGAGTGTGGGGGAGACAGGATCAATCAAGTGGTTAGGATCTGGAATGCACTGTCTGAGAGAGTCGGGGAGACAGGGTCAATCGAGTGGTTAGGATCTGGAATGCACTGTCTGAGAGTGTGGGGGAGACAGGGACAATCAAGTGGTTAGGATCTGGAAT
Source organism: Carcharodon carcharias (assembly GCF_017639515.1). Classification (NCBI taxonomy): domain Eukaryota; kingdom Metazoa; phylum Chordata; class Chondrichthyes; order Lamniformes; family Lamnidae; genus Carcharodon; species Carcharodon carcharias. Next base: position 5,413,412 of record NC_054471.1, on the reverse strand, counting down.
GCAGTGTCCGAGAATGTGGTGGAGACAGGGTCAATCGAGTGGTTAGGATCTGGAATGCACTGTCTGAGAGTGTGGGGGAGACATGGTCAATCAAGTGGTTAGGATCTGGAATGCACTGTCTGAGAGTGTGGGGGAGACAGGGTCAATCAAGTGGTTAGGATCTGGAATGCACTGTCTGAGAGAGTCGAGGAGACAGAGTCAATCGAGTGGTTAGGATCTGGAATGCACTGTCTGAGAGTGTGGTGGAGACAGGGTCAGTCGAGCGGTTAGGATCTGGAATGCACTGTCTGAGAGTGTGGTGGAGACAGGGTCAATCGAGTAGATAGGATCTGGAATGCACTGTCTGAGAGTGTGGTGGAGACAGGGTCAATCGAGTGGTTAGGATCTGGAATGCACTGTCTGAGAGTGTGGTGGAGACAGGGTCAATCAAGCGGTTAGGATCTGGAATGCAATGTCTGAGAGTGTGGTGGAGACAGGGTCAGTCGAGTGGTTAGGATCTGGAATGCACTGTCTGAGAGTGTGGTGGAGACAGGGTCAATCGAGTGGTTAGGATCTGGAATGCACTATCTGAGAGTGTGGTGGAGACAGGGTCAATCGAGTGGTTAGGATCTGGAATACAGTGTCTGAGAGTGTGGTGGAGAAAGAGTCAATCGAGTAGATAGGATCTGGAATGCACTGTCTGAGAGTGTGGTGGAGACAGGGTCAATCGAGTGGTTAGTATCTGGAATACACTGTTTGAGAGTATGGGGTAGACAGAGTCAATCGAGTGGTTAGTATCTGGAATGCACTGTCCGAGAATGTGGTGGAGGCAGGGTCAATCGAGTGGTTAGGATCTGGAATGCACTGTCTGAGAGTGTGGGGGAGACATGGTCAATCAAGTGGTTAGGATCTGGAATGCACTGTCTGAGAGTGTGGGGGAGACAGGATCAATCAAGTGGTTAGGATCTGGAATGCACTGTCTGAGAGAGTCGGGGAGACAGGGTCAATCGAGTGGTTAGGATCTGGAATGCACTGTCTGAGAGTGTGGGGGAGACAGGGACAATCGAGTGGTTAGGATCTGGAATGCAGTGTCCGAGAATGTGGTGGAGACAGGGTCAATCGAGTGGTTAGGATCTGGAATGCACTGTCTGAGAGTGTGGGGGAGACATGGTAAATCAAGTGGTTAGGATCTGGAATGCACTGTCTGAGAGTGTGGGGGAGACAGGGTCAATCAAGTGGTTAGGATCTGGAATGCACTGTCTGAGAGAGTCGAGGAGACAGAGTCAATCGAGTGGTTAGGATCTGGAATGCACTGTCTGAGAGTGTGGTGGAGACAGGGTCAGTCGAGCGGTTAGGATCTGGAATGCACTGTCTGAGAGTGTGGTGGAGACAGGGTCAATCGAGTAGATAGGATCTGGAATGCACTGTCTGACAGTGTGGTGGAGACAGGGTCAATCGAGTGGTTAGGATCTGGAATGCACTGTCTGAGAGTGTGGTGGAGACAGGCTCAATCAAGCGGTTAGGATCTGGAATGCAATGTCTGAGAGTGTGGTGGAGACAGGGTCAGTCGAGTGGTTAGGATCTGGAATGCACTGTCTGAGAGTGTGGTGGAGACAGGGTCAATCGAGTGGTTAGGATCTGGAATGCACTCTCTGAGAGTGTGGTGGAGACAGGGTCAATCGAGTGGTTAGGATCTGGAATACAGTGTCTGAGAGTGTGGTGGAGAAAGAGTCAATCGAGTAGATAGGATCTGGAATGCACTGTCTGAGAGTGTGGTGGAGACAGGGTCAATCGAGTGGTTAGTATCTGGAATACACTGTTTGAGAGTATGGGGTAGACAGAGTCAATCGAGTGGTTAGTATCTGGAATGCACTGTCCGAGAATGTGGTGGAGGCAGGGTCAATCGAGTGGTTAGGATCTGGAATGCACTGTCTGAGAGTGTGGGGGAGACATGGTCAATCAAGTGGTTAGGATCTGGAATGCACTGTCTGAGAGTGTGGGGGAGACAGGGTCAATCAAGTGGTTAGGATCTGGAATGCACTGTCTGAGAGAGTCGAGGAGACAGAGTCAATCGAGTGGTTAGGATCTGGAATGCACTGTCTGAGAGTGTGGTGGAGACAGGGTCAATCGAGCGGTTAGGATCTGGAATGCACTGTCTGAGACTGTGGGGGAGACAGGGTCAATCAAGTGGTTAGGATCTGGAATGCACTGTCTGAGAGAGTCGGGGAGACAGGGTCAATCGAGTGGTTAGGATCTGGAATGCACTGTCTGAGAGTGTGGTGGAGACAGGGTCAATCGAGTGGTTAGGATCTGGAATGCACTGTCTGAGATTGTGGTGGAGACAGGGTCAATCGAGCGATAGGATCTGGAATGCACTGTCTGAGAATGTGGTGGAGACAGGGTCAATCGAGTGGTTAGGATCTGGAATGCACTGTCTGAGAGTGTGGTGGAGACAGGGTCAATCGAGTGGTTAGGATCTGGAATACAGTGTCTGAGAGTGTGGTGGAGAAAGAGTCAATCGAGTAGATAGGATCTGGAATACAGTGTCTGAGAGTGTGGTGGAGACAGGGTCAATCGAGTAGATAGGATTTGGAATGCACTGTCTGAGAGTGTGGTGGAGACAGAGTCAATCGAGTGGTTAGGATCTGGAATGCACTGTCTGAGAGTGTGGTGGAGACAGGGTCAGTCGAGCGGTTAGGATCTGGAATGCACTGTCTGAGAGTGTGGGGGAGACAGGATCAATCAAGTGGTTAGGATCTGGAATGCACTGTCTGAGAGAGTCGGGGAGACAGGGTCAATCGAGTGGTTAGGATCTGGAATGCACTGTCTGAGAGTGTGGGGGAGACAGGGACAATCAAGTGGTTAGGATCTGGAATGCAGTGTCCGAGAATGTGGTGGAGACAGGGTCAATCGAGTGGTTAGGATCTGGAATGCACTGTCTGAGAGTGTGGGGGAGACATGGTCAATCAAGTGGTTAGGATCTGGAATGCACTGTCTGAGAGTGTGGGGGAGACAGGGTCAATCAAGTGGTTAGGATCTGGAATGCACTGTCTGAGAGAGTCGAGGAGACAGAGTCAATCGAGTGGTTAGGATCTGGAATGCACTGTCTGAGAGTGTGGTGGAGACAGGGTCAGTCGAGCGGTTAGGATCTGGAATGCACTGTCTGAGAGTGTGGTGGAGACAGGGTCAATCGAGTAGATAGGATCTGGAATGCACTGTCTGAGAGTGTGGTGGAGACAGGGTCAATCGAGTGGTTAGGATCTGGAATGCACTGTCTGAGAGTGTGGTGGAGACAGGGTCAATCAAGCGGTTAGGATCTGGAATGCAATGTCTGAGAGTGTGGTGGAGACAGGGTCAGTCGAGTGGTTAGGATCTGGAATGCACTGTCTGAGAGTGTGGTGGAGACAGGGTCAATCGAGTGGTTAGGATCTGGAATGCACTATCTGAGAGTGTGGTGGAGACAGGGTCAATCGAGTGGTTAGGATCTGGAATACAGTGTCTGAGAGTGTGGTGGAGAAAGAGTCAATCGAGTAGATAGGATCTGGAATGCACTGTCTGAGAGTGTGGTGGAGACAGGGTCAATCGAGTGGTTAGTATCTGGAATACACTGTTTGAGAGTATGGGGTAGACAGAGTCAATCGAGTGGTTAGTATCTGGAATGCACTGTCCGAGAATGTGGTGGAGGCAGGGTCAATCGAGTGGTTAGGATCTGGAATGCACTGTCTGAGAGTGTGGGGGAGACATGGTCAATCAAGTGGTTAGGATCTGGAATGCACTGTCTGAGAGTGTGGGGGAGACAGGGTCAATCAAGTGGTTAGGATCTGGAATGCACTGTCTGAGAGAGTCGAGGAGACAGAGTCAATCGAGTGGTTAGGATCTGGAATGCACTGTCTGAGAGTGTGGTGGAGACAGGGTCAATCGAGCGGTTAGGATCTGGAATGCACTGTCTGAGACTGTGGGGGAGACAGGGTCAATCAAGTGGTTAGGATCTGGAATGCACTGTCTGAGAGAGTCGGGGAGACAGGGTCAATCGAGTGGTTAGGATCTGGAATGCACTGTCTGAGAGTGTGGTGGAGACAGGGTCAATCGAGTGGTTAGGATCTGGAATGCACTGTCTGAGATTGTGGTGGAGACAGGGTCAATCGAGCGATAGGATCTGGAATGCACTGTCTGAGAATGTGGTGGAGACAGGGTCAATCGAGTGGTTAGGATCTGGAATGCACTGTCTGAGAGTGTGGTGGAGACAGGGTCAATCGAGTGGTTAGGATCTGGAATACAGTGTCTGAGAGTGTGGTGGAGAAAGAGTCAATCGAGTAGATAGGATCTGGAATACAGTGTCTGAGAGTGTGGTGGAGACAGGGTCAATCGAGTAGATAGGATTTGGAATGCACTGTCTGAGAGTGTGGTGGAGACAGAGTCAATCGAGTGGTTAGGATCTGGAATGCACTGTCTGAGAGTGTGGTGGAGACAGGGTCAGTCGAGCGGTTAGGATCTGGAATGCACTGTCTGAGAGTGTGGGGGAGACAGGATCAATCAAGTGGTTAGGATCTGGAATGCACTGTCTGAGAGAGTCGGGGAGACAGGGTCAATCGAGTGGTTAGGATCTGGAATGCACTGTCTGAGAGTGTGGGGGAGACAGGGACAATCAAGTGGTTAGGATCTGGAATGCAGTGTCCGAGAATGTGGTGGAGACAGGGTCAATCGAGTGGTTAGGATCTGGAATGCACTGTCTGAGAGTGTGGGGGAGACATGGTCAATCAAGTGGTTAGGATCTGGAATGCACTGTCTGAGAGTGTGGGGGAGACAGGGTCAATCAAGTGGTTAGGATCTGGAATGCACTGTCTGAGAGAGTCGAGGAGACAGAGTCAATCGAGTGGTTAGGATCTGGAATGCACTGTCTGAGAGTGTGGTGGAGACAGGGTCAGTCGAGCGGTTAGGATCTGGAATGCACTGTCTGAGAGTGTGGTGGAGACAGGGTCAATCGAGTAGATAGGATCTGGAATGCACTGTCTGAGAGTGTGGTGGAGACAGGGTCAATCGAGTGGTTAGGATCTGGAATGCACTGTCTGAGAGTGTGGTGGAGACAGGGTCAATCAAGCGGTTAGGATCTGGAATGCAATGTCTGAGAGTGTGGTGGAGACAGGGTCAGTCGAGTGGTTAGGATCTGGAATGCACTGTCTGAGAGTGTGGTGGAGACAGGGTCAATCGAGTGGTTAGGATCTGGAATGCACTATCTGAGAGTGTGGTGGAGACAGGGTCAATCGAGTGGTTAGGATCTGGAATACAGTGTCTGAGAGTGTGGTGGAGAAAGAGTCAATCGAGTAGATAGGATCTGGAATGCACTGTCTGAGAGTGTGGTGGAGACAGGGTCAATCGAGTGGTTAGTATCTGGAATACACTGTTTGAGAGTATGGGGTAGACAGAGTCAATCGAGTGGTTAGTATCTGGAATGCACTGTCCGAGAATGTGGTGGAGGCAGGGTCAATCGAGTGGTTAGGATCTGGAATGCACTGTCTGAGAGTGTGGGGGAGACATGGTCAATCAAGTGGTTAGGATCTGGAATGCACTGTCTGAGAGTGTGGGGGAGACAGGATCAATCAAGTGGTTAGGATCTGGAATGCACTGTCTGAGAGAGTCGGGGAGACAGGGTCAATCGAGTGGTTAGGATCTGGAATGCACTGTCTGAGAGTGTGGGGGAGACAGGGACAATCGAGTGGTTAGGATCTGGAATGCAGTGTCCGAGAATGTGGTGGAGACAGGGTCAATCGAGTGGTTAGGATCTGGAATGCACTGTCTGAGAGTGTGGGGGAGACATGGTAAATCAAGTGGTTAGGATCTGGAATGCACTGTCTGAGAGTGTGGGGGAGACAGGGTCAATCAAGTGGTTAGGATCTGGAATGCACTGTCTGAGAGAGTCGAGGAGACAGAGTCAATCGAGTGGTTAGGATCTGGAATGCACTGTCTGAGAGTGTGGTGGAGACAGGGTCAGTCGAGCGGTTAGGATCTGGAATGCACTGTCTGAGAGTGTGGTGGAGACAGGGTCAATCGAGTAGATAGGATCTGGAATGCACTGTCTGACAGTGTGGTGGAGACAGGGTCAATCGAGTGGTTAGGATCTGGAATGCACTGTCTGAGAGTGTGGTGGAGACAGGCTCAATCAAGCGGTTAGGATCTGGAATGCAATGTCTGAGAGTGTGGTGGAGACAGGGTCAGTCGAGTGGTTAGGATCTGGAATGCACTGTCTGAGAGTGTGGTGGAGACAGGGTCAATCGAGTGGTTAGGATCTGGAATGCACTCTCTGAGAGTGTGGTGGAGACAGGGTCAATCGAGTGGTTAGGATCTGGAATACAGTGTCTGAGAGTGTGGTGGAGAAAGAGTCAATCGAGTAGATAGGATCTGGAATGCACTGTCTGAGAGTGTGGTGGAGACAGGGTCAATCGAGTGGTTAGTATCTGGAATACACTGTTTGAGAGTATGGGGTAGACAGAGTCAATCGAGTGGTTAGTATCTGGAATGCACTGTCCGAGAATGTGGTGGAGGCAGGGTCAATCGAGTGGTTAGGATCTGGAATGCACTGTCTGAGAGTGTGGGGGAGACATGGTCAATCAAGTGGTTAGGATCTGGAATGCACTGTCTGAGAGTGTGGGGGAGACAGGGTCAATCAAGTGGTTAGGATCTGGAATGCACTGTCTGAGAGAGTCGAGGAGACAGAGTCAATCGAGTGGTTAGGATCTGGAATGCACTGTCTGAGAGTGTGGTGGAGACAGGGTCAATCGAGCGGTTAGGATCTGGAATGCACTGTCTGAGACTGTGGGGGAGACAGGGTCAATCAAGTGGTTAGGATCTGGAATGCACTGTCTGAGAGAGTCGGGGAGACAGGGTCAATCGAGTGGTTAGGATCTGGAATGCACTGTCTGAGAGTGTGGTGGAGACAGGGTCAATCGAGTGGTTAGGATCTGGAATGCACTGTCTGAGATTGTGGTGGAGACAGGGTCAATCGAGCGATAGGATCTGGAATGCACTGTCTGAGAATGTGGTGGAGACAGGGTCAATCGAGTGGTTAGGATCTGGAATGCACTGTCTGAGAGTGTGGTGGAGACAGGGTCAATCGAGTGGTTAGGATCTGGAATACAGTGTCTGAGAGTGTGGTGGAGAAAGAGTCAATCGAGTAGATAGGATCTGGAATACAGTGTCTGAGAGTGTGGTGGAGACAGGGTCAATCGAGTAGATAGGATTTGGAATGCACTGTCTGAGAGTGTGGTGGAGACAGAGTCAATCGAGTGGTTAGGATCTGGAATGCACTGTCTGAGAGTGTGGTGGAGACAGGGTCAGTCGAGCGGTTAGGATCTGGAATGCACTGTCTGAGAGTGTGGGGGAGACAGGATCAATCAAGTGGTTAGGATCTGGAATGCACTGTCTGAGAGAGTCGGGGAGACAGGGTCAATCGAGTGGTTAGGATCTGGAATGCACTGTCTGAGAGTGTGGGGGAGACAGGGACAATCAAGTGGTTAGGATCTGGAATGCAGTGTCCGAGAATGTGGTGGAGACAGGGTCAATCGAGTGGTTAGGATCTGGAATGCACTGTCTGAGAGTGTGGGGGAGACATGGTCAATCAAGTGGTTAGGATCTGGAATGCACTGTCTGAGAGTGTGGGGGAGACAGGGTCAATCAAGTGGTTAGGATCTGGAATGCACTGTCTGAGAGAGTCGAGGAGACAGAGTCAATCGAGTGGTTAGGATCTGGAATGCACTGTCTGAGAGTGTGGTGGAGACAGGGTCAGTCGAGCGGTTAGGATCTGGAATGCACTGTCTGAGAGTGTGGTGGAGACAGGGTCAATCGAGTAGATAGGATCTGGAATGCACTGTCTGAGAGTGTGGTGGAGACAGGGTCAATCGAGTGGTTAGGATCTGGAATGCACTGTCTGAGAGTGTGGTGGAGACAGGGTCAATCAAGCGGTTAGGATCTGGAATGCAATGTCTGAGAGTGTGGTGGAGACAGGGTCAGTCGAGTGGTTAGGATCTGGAATGCACTGTCTGAGAGTGTGGTGGAGACAGGGTCAATCGAGTGGTTAGGATCTGGAATGCACTATCTGAGAGTGTGGTGGAGACAGGGTCAATCGAGTGGTTAGGATCTGGAATACAGTGTCTGAGAGTGTGGTGGAGAAAGAGTCAATCGAGTAGATAGGATCTGGAATGCACTGTCTGAGAGTGTGGTGGAGACAGGGTCAATCGAGTGGTTAGTATCTGGAATACACTGTTTGAGAGTATGGGGTAGACAGAGTCAATCGAGTGGTTAGTATCTGGAATGCACTGTCCGAGAATGTGGTGGAGGCAGGGTCAATCGAGTGGTTAGGATCTGGAATGCACTGTCTGAGAGTGTGGGGGAGACATGGTCAATCAAGTGGTTAGGATCTGGAATGCACTGTCTGAGAGTGTGGGGGAGACAGGATCAATCAAGTGGTTAGGATCTGGAATGCACTGTCTGAGAGAGTCGGGGAGACAGGGTCAATCGAGTGGTTAGGATCTGGAATGCACTGTCTGAGAGTGTGGGGGAGACAGGGACAATCGAGTGGTTAGGATCTGGAATGCAGTGTCCGAGAATGTGGTGGAGACAGGGTCAATCGAGTGGTTAGGATCTGGAATGCACTGTCTGAGAGTGTGGGGGAGACATGGTAAATCAAGTGGTTAGGATCTGGAATGCACTGTCTGAGAGTGTGGGGGAGACAGGGTCAATCAAGTGGTTAGGATCTGGAATGCACTGTCTGAGAGAGTCGAGGAGACAGAGTCAATCGAGTGGTTAGGATCTGGAATGCACTGTCTGAGAGTGTGGTGGAGACAGGGTCAGTCGAGCGGTTAGGATCTGGAATGCACTGTCTGAGAGTGTGGTGGAGACAGGGTCAATCGAGTAGATAGGATCTGGAATGCACTGTCTGACAGTGTGGTGGAGACAGGGTCAATCGAGTGGTTAGGATCTGGAATGCACTGTCTGAGAGTGTGGTGGAGACAGGCTCAATCAAGCGGTTAGGATCTGGAATGCAATGTCTGAGAGTGTGGTGGAGACAGGGTCAGTCGAGTGGTTAGGATCTGGAATGCACTGTCTGAGAGTGTGGTGGAGACAGGGTCAATCGAGTGGTTAGGATCTGGAATGCACTCTCTGAGAGTGTGGTGGAGACAGGGTCAATCGAGTGGTTAGGATCTGGAATACAGTGTCTGAGAGTGTGGTGGAGAAAGAGTCAATCGAGTAGATAGGATCTGGAATGCACTGTCTGAGAGTGTGGTGGAGACAGGGTCAATCGAGTGGTTAGTATCTGGAATACACTGTTTGAGAGTATGGGGTAGACAGAGTCAATCGAGTGGTTAGTATCTGGAATGCACTGTCCGAGAATGTGGTGGAGGCAGGGTCAATCGAGTGGTTAGGATCTGGAATGCACTGTCTGAGAGTGTGGGGGAGACATGGTCAATCAAGTGGTTAGGATCTGGAATGCACTGTCTGAGAGTGTGGGGGAGAGGGTCAATCAAGTGGTTAGGATCTGGAATGCACTGTCTGAGAGAGTCGAGGAGACAGAGTCAATCGAGTGGTTAGGATCTGGAATGCACTGTCTGAGAGTGTGGTGGAGACAGGGTCAATCGAGCGGTTAGGATCTGGAATGCACTGTCTGAGACTGTGGGGGAGACAGGGTCAATCAAGTGGTTAGGATCTGGAATGCACTGTCTGAGAGAGTCGGGGAGACAGGGTCAATCGAGTGGTTAGGATCTGGAATGCACTGTCTGAGAGTGTGGTGGAGACAGGGTCAATCGAGTGGTTAGGATCTGGAATGCACTGTCTGAGATTGTGGTGGAGACAGGGTCAATCGAGCGGTTAGGATCTGGAATGCACTGTCTGAGAATGTGGTGGAGACAGGGTCAATCGAGTGGTTAGGATCTGGAATGCACTGTCTGAGAGTGTGGTGGAGACAGGGTCAATCGAGTGGTTAGGATCTGGAATACAGTGTCTGAGAGTGTGGTGGAGAAAGAGTCAATCGAGTAGATAGGATCTGGAATACAGTGTCTGAGAGTGTGGTGGAGACAGGGTCAATCGAGTAGATAGGATTTGGAATGCACTGTCTGAGAGTGTGGTGGAGACAGGGTCAATCGAGTGGTTAGTATCTGGAATACACTGTTTGAGAGTGTGGGGGAGACAGGGTCAAACGAATGGTTAGGATCTGGAATGCACTGTCCGAGAATGTGGTGGAGGCAGGGTCAATCGAGTGGTTAGGATCTGGAATGCACTGTCTGAGAGTGTGGGGTAGACATGGTCAATCAAGTGGTTAGGATCTGGAATGCACTGTCTGAGACTGTGGGGGAGACAGGGACAATCGAGTGGTTAGGATCTGGAATGCACTGTCCGAGAATGTGGTGGAGACAGGGTCAATCAAGTGGTTAGGATCTGGAATGCACTGTCTGAGAGTGTGGGGGAGACAGAGTCAATCAATTGGTTAGGATCTGGAATGCACTGTCTGAGAGAGTCGAGGAGACAGAGTCAATCGAGTGGTTAGGATCTGGAATGCACTGTCTGAGAGTGTGGTGGAGACAGGGTCAATCGAGCGGTTAGGATCTGGAATGCACTGTCTGAGAGTGTGGGGGAGACAGGGTCAATCAAGTGGTTAGGATCTGGAATGCACTGTCTGAGAGTGTCGGGGAGACAGGGTCAATCAAGTGGTTAGGATCTGGAATGCACTGTCTGAGATTGTGGTGGAGACAGGGTCAATCGAGCGGTTAGGATCTGGAATGCACTGTCTGAGAGTGTGGTGGAGACAGGGTCAATCGAGTCTTTAGGATCTGGAATGCACTGTCTGAGAGTGTGGTGGAGACAGGGTCAATCAAGTGGTTAGGATCTGGAATACAGTGTCTGAGAGTGTGGTGGAGAAAGAGTCAATCGAGTAGATAGGCTCTGGAATGCACTGTCTGAGAGTGTGGTGGAGGCAGGGTCAATCGAGTGGTTAGTATCTGGAATACACTGTTTGATAGTGTGGGGGAGACAGGGTCAATCGAGTGGTTAGGATCTGGAATGCACTGTCCGAGAATGTGGTGGACACAGGGTCAATCGAGTGGTTAGGATCTGGAATGCACTGTCTGAGAGTGTGGGGGAGACATGGTCAATCAAGTGGTTAGGATCTGGAATGCACTGTCTGAGAGTTTGGGGGAGACAGAGTCAATCGAGTGGTTAGGATCTGGAATGCACTGTCTGAGAGTGTGGTGGAGACAGGGTCAATCGAGAGGTTAGGATCTGGAATGCACTGTCTGAGATAGTCGGGGAGACAGGGTCAATCGAGTGGTTATGATCTGGAATGCACTGTCTGAGAGTGTGGTGGAGACAGGGTCAATCGAGAGGTTAGGATCTGGAATGCACTGTCTGAGATAGTCGGGGAGACAGGGTCAATCGAGTGGTTATGATCTGGAATGCACTGTCTGAGAATGTGTTTGAGACAAGGTCAATCGAGTGGTTAGGATCTGGAATGCACTGTCTGAGAGTGTGGTGGAGGCGGGGTCAATCGAGTGGTTAGGATCTGGAATGCACTGTCTGAGAGTGTGGTGGAGACAGGGTCAATCGAGTCATTCAAAAGTGAATTAGACTGTTACCTGACATGGAAGAATGTGCCGGCTTACAGTGAGAAAGCAGGAGAATGGCACTAAGAGAATTGCTGATTCGGAGAGTCAGTGCAGAATCGATGGGCCAAGTGGCCTCTTTCTGCCCTGTAAGAGCTCCATGATTCTGTGCTCAAAAAGGGCAAGGAGATCTCCTTCTGATTACCACATACTGCCCTCTTCAGCTGATGAATCAACCAGAATTCCTCCATATTGAACTCCATTGGAAAAGTACTGGGGGTAACAAGGGCACAGAATGCACTCTGGGTGGGGCACATCAACGTCCGTCTCTGAGTGGCTTCCTTTGCAGCACTACAGATCAAGTTGGCTGAGTGAGATGGAGTCTAATGTGAGAAAATGTGAATTTGTCCACTTTGGCTGGAGGAATAGAAAAGCAGGGAACTGTTTGAATGCAGAGAGATTGCAGAACTCTGTGGTGCAGAGGGATCTGTGTGTCCTGGTACATGAAACAGAAAAAGTTAGTGTGCAGGACCAGCGAGTGATTCGGAAGGCAACTGGAATGTTGGTGTTTATCACAAGGAGAATGGAATTTAAAAGGAGGGAAGTTTTACTGCAGCTGTACAGGGCCTTGGTGAGACTACATTTGGAGAACTGTGCAGCGTTTTGCTCCCCATGTTTGAAAAAAGGACTTGTTTTCTGTTAGAAGCAGTTCAGAGAAGGTTCACTCAACTCATTCCTGGCATGAGGGGTTTATCTTATGAAAAAAGGTTGGACATTAGAGTTTAGAATAAACTCCCATTGGAGTTTAGAAGAATGAAAGATGATCTTATTAAAACATATAAGATCTTGAGGGGATGTGATAGGGTGGATACAGGGAGGATGTTTCCACTCGTGGAGAGACTAGAAGCATGGGACACAGTTTAAGAATTAGGGTTCTCCTTTTTAAGATGAAGATGAGGAGAATTTTTTTCTCTGCGGAATTCTCTTCCCCAGAGAGCAGTGGAGCCTGCTTCAAGGCTGAGTTAGATAGATTTTTGATAGATAAGAGTATCAAGGGTTATGGGGTGCAGATAGCAAAGTGGAGTTGAGACCACAGCCAGATCAGCCATTATCTTAGTGATGGCAGAGCAAACTCAATGGGCCGAATGGCCCTACTGCTGCTCCTTAGTCCTGTGTTCCGATGTAGCCCTGAAGGATATAGCTGCCAGACTGGGCCGGTTGCAGATGGTGAGAAAAGCTACAAGAGGGAAAAGCCTGCTTCATCTCAGCTTCATCAGTCTACCTGTCACAGATCCTTCTGTCCATGATGATTTAGGCCACATTGACCACCACACAGTCCTTGTGGAGACAAGGCCCCATCTTCACACAAGGCGCAAGTCAGAAATGTGATGGAATGCTCTCCACTTGCCTGGGCGAGTGTAGCTCCAACAACACTCAAGAGGTTTGACACCATCCAGGACAAAGCAGCCCATTTGATCGGCACCACATCCACAAACATTCACTCCCTCCACTACCAGTGCACCATGGCAGCAGTGTGTACCATTAAAAAGATGCACTACACCATCCAAACCCACGACCACTACCATCTAGAAGGACAAGGGCAGCAGATAGATGGGAACACCACCACCTGGAAGTTCCCCTCCAAGTCACTCACCATCCTGTCTTGGAAATATATCGCCGTTCCCTCACTGTCACTGGGTCAGAATCCTGGATCTCCCTCCTTAACAGCACTGGGGGTGTACCTACACCACAGGGAGGCAGAGACATAGTGGTATTATCACTGGACTAGTATTCCAGAGACCCAGGGTAATTCTCTGGTGTAAAAGCAAAATACTGCGGATGCTAGAATCACAGAATCACAGTGCAGAAGAGGCCCTTCAGCCCATCAAGTCTGCACCGACACGTGAGAAACACCCGACCTACCTACCTAATCCCATTTACCAGCACTTGGCCCATAGCCTTGAATGTTATGAGGTGCCAAGTGCTCATCCAGGTACTTTTTAAAGGATGTGAGGCAACCCGCCTCCACCACCCTCCCAGGCAGTGCATTCCAGACCCTCACCACCCTCTGGGTAAAAAAGTTTTTCCTCACATCCCCCCTAAACCTCCTGCCCCTCACCTTGAACTTATGTCCCCTTGTGACTGACCCTTCAACTAAGGGGAACAGCTGCTCCCTATCCACCCTGTCCATGCCCCTCATAATCTTGTACATCTCGATCAGGTCGCCCCTCAGTCTTCTCTGCTCCACCAAAAACAACCCAAGTCTATCCAACCTCTCTTCATAATTTAAATGTTTCATCCCAGGCAACATCCTGGTGAATCTCCTCTGCACCCCCTCCAGTACAATCACATCCTTCCTATAATGTGGCGACCAGAACTGCACACAGTACTCCAGCTGTGGCCTCAGCAATGTTCTATACAACTCCAACATGACCTCCCTACTTTTGTAATCTATGCCTCGATTGATAAAGGCAAGTGTCACATTTGCCTTTTTCATCACCCCACTAACATGCCCCTCTGCCTTCAGAGATCTATGGACACACACACCAAGGTCCCTTTGTTCCTCACAACTTCCTAGAGTCATGCCGTTCATTGAATACTTCCTTCTCAAATTATTCCTTCTAAAGTGTATCACCTCACACTTTTCAGGATTAAATTCCATCTGAAACTTATCTGCCCATTTGACCATCCTGTCTATATCTTCCTGTAGCCCAAGACACTCAACCTCACTGTTAACCACCCAGCCAATCTTTGTGTCATCCAAAATCTGAAACAAAAACAAAAATACCTGGAAAAACTCAGCAGGTCTGACAGCATCTGTGGAGAGGAACACAGTTAACGTTTTGAGTCCGTATGACTTGTCATCAGAACTAAGGAAATAGAGAAATGAGATGAAATATAAGTTGGTAGAGCGGGGTGGGACAGGTAGAGCTGGATAGGGGGCCAGTGATCGGTGGAGGCAAAGAGATTGCCAAAGATGTCATAAACAAAAGGACAATGGGGTGTTTGAGGGTGGTGATACTATCTAAGGAATGTGCTAATGGGGACATTTAGGGTAGCAAGCAGGACAAGCTAGTAGCAGATGGCCCTAGTGGGGGTGGGGGGGGCGGGTGGAAACCGGGTTTGAATCCTACCATGAAATATGAATCCAATAAAAACCTGGAATTAAAAGTCTGATGAAGACCATGAAATCATTGCCAATTGTCACAAAAAACCATCTGGGTCACTAATGCCCTTTGGGGAAGGAAATCTGCCATCCTTACCTGGTCTGGCCTACATGTGACTCCAGACCCACAGCAATGTGGTTGGCTCTTAAAATGCCCTCTGAATGAATAATAAAAAAAGGGACTGCAACGGTTTAAGAAAGTGGCTCGCCATCACTTTATATAATTTCTCCTCCTAATTTAACCTTGGAGTCCAGGTAAATGCTGGTAAATCTATGCTGCACTCCCTCCAAGTATATTCTTCCTAAGATGTGATGCCCAGATCTGCTGTCGGTTCTCCAGGTGTGATCTAACCAGGGCTTTATTTTCAACCCCCTCGTATTCTAGTCCTCTCGATAGAAAGGCCATTAGCCTTTCTGATTACTTTCCGGATCCATCCGTGACATTTTAATGACCTGGATCCTCAAGTCTCTTTGCACCTTCACTGTTTGCAGCTTTCCACCATTTAGAAGCTCCCCTATTCTCTCCTTCAGGTCCAAAGTGGATGACCTCACATTTGCCAACATTTGCCACAGTTTTGCCCACTCACTTAAGATATTAGTGTTGCTTTGTAATTTTATGCTTCCCTCACACTCAATGCTGCCAGTGCAGTGTTATATCATACCATATAATTTGTTAACAGTGAATAACTGAACTACCAACACAGATCCTGTGAGATCTTGAAGAATAAACTGACAGATTTCAAGAGGACATATGCAGATATAGACAAATGTGAATTGATACTTTTTGGCGGGAAGAATGATGCAATATAAGCTAAATGGTGCAATATTTTAAAAGTGGTTCAAGAGGAGAGAGACCAGGAGATGCAAGTATACCAGTTGTTGATGGTGGCAGGACATGTTGAGAAAGCTGTAGAAAAAACATATGGGCTCCTTGGTTTCATAAACAGATCCCAAGAGTACAAAAGCAAGGAAGTTATGCTAAACCTTCATAAGATACAATCCAGCTGGATTATTGTGTCCAATTTTGGACACAGCACTTTAGGAAAGATGCCAGGGTCTTGAGTGGCTCCAGAGATGAGGGACTTTTCTTATGTTGACTGGAAAAGCTGGCTTTAGAGCGGAGAATGTTAAGGAGAGATCTGATAGGAGTGTTCAAATCAAGAAGGGTTTTGATAGAGTACATAAGGAGAAGCTGTTTCCAGTGGTAGCAGGGTTAGTATGTAGAGGAAATACACTTAAGATAATTGGCAAAATGACTAGAGTTGGACAAGAGGAGCCTTTTTTATATTCACCCAATTGTGATCCAAAATGCCTAAAATGATTGTGGAAGCAGATTCACCAATGATTTTCCAAAAGAATTGGTTAAATACATGAAGGAAGAATATTTACAGAGCTATGGGGAAAAAGCAGAGTGAGTGGGACTAATAAGATCACTTTCAAACAGCTGGCACAGGCATGATGGGGTGAATGGTCTCTTTCTGTGCTGCATTAGGGTTATTCTAGTACCAGAGAACTAACATATTCTCGACTGGGAGTCTACATGTCTCTTACCTGAGTGATTACACAGTGAGCAAAGGAAAAACATGTTGATTTAGGAATTGTGTGGTTACTTTGTGAAGAAATTCAGTAGTAACTTCTTTAGTCAGACAGATCGGTGAGAATGTGGAACTCACTACCACAAGGAGTAGCTGAAGGGAATGGCGTACATGCATCTAAGGGGAAGCTAGATAAACACGACTGAGAATGGAATAGAGGATTATGCTTTTTATTAATTCTTTCATAGGATGTGGGCTTCACTGGCTGGGCCAACATTTTTTGCCCATCCCTAGTTGCCCTTGAGAAGGCAGTGGGTGAGCTGCCTTCTTGAACCGCTGCAGTCCATGTGGTCTAGGTACACCCAGAGTGCCGTTAGGAAAGGAGTTCCAGGATTTTGACTCAGTGACAGTGTGGGAACGGCGATATATTTCCAAGTCAGGATGGTGAGTGATTTGGAGGGGAACTTCCAGGTGGTGGTGTTCCCATCTATCTGCTGCCCTTGTCCTTCTAGATGGTAGTGGTCATGGGATTGGAAGGTGCTGTCGAAGGAGCCTTGGTGAATTCCTACTGTACGTCGGTGATGGAGGGAGTGAATGTTTGTGGAAGGGGTGCCAACCAAGCGGCTGCTTTGTCCTAGATGGTGTCAACCTTCTTGAGTGTTGTGGGAGCTGCACTCGTCCAGGCAAGTGGGGAGTATTCCATCACACTCCTGACTTGTGTCTTGTAGATGGTGGACAGGTTTTGGGGAGTCAGGAGGTGAGTTACTCGTCACAGGAATCCTAGCCCCTAACCTGCTTTTGTAGCCACAGTATTTATATGGCTAATCCAGTTCAGTTTCTGGTCAATGGTAACCCCCAGGATGTTGATAGTGGGAGATTCAGTGATGGTAATGCCATTGAATGTTAAGGGGTGATGGTTAGATTCTCTCTTGTTGGAGATGATCATTGCCTGGCACTTGTGTGGTGTGAATGTTACTTGCCACTTGTCAGCCCAAGTCTGGATATTGTCCAGGTCTTGCTGCATTTGGACATGGACTGCTTCAGCATCTGAGGAGTTGTGAATGGTGCTGAACATTGTGCAATCATCAGCGAACATCCCCACTTCTGACCTTATGATGCAGGGAAGGTCAGTGATGAAGCAGCTGAAGATGGTTGGGCCGAGGACACTACCCTGAGGGACTCCTGCAGTGATGTCCTGGAACTGAGGTGACTGACCTCCAACAACACAACCACCTTCCTTTGTGCTGGGTAGTGGTCGCGGGTTTGGAAAATGCTGTCTAAGGAGCAGATAGGATGAGGAAAAATGGGATTAGGCTTGAGTGGAATATAAATAGCAGCATGGACTGGTTAGGCTGAATGGTCTGTTTCTCTGCTGTAGACTTGGTGTAATTCGATGTAATTTGATTTGTGTCTAGGATTTATATGATGAAGATGATGAACTGAGAAAACCGAAGAAGACCCGACGGAAAATGAGCCGCACGACCTCGATGACACGGGTAATGATAATTAAAGCTGGGCTCCCACTCCTGCTCATTGTAAATTAGTTAAAGCACTGTTTATCTCAAGCCAGCGTTCCCTTGTATCACTGGGAATCGGCAGCTCTGAGTTTGGTTGGGGTACAGTATGCCATCAACTATATCTCTGTCTAGTTACTTATTCGGGCTGGACCAGCTCATTGATCAGAAACACTTGCGCACACCATTCAAATTGAAACTTTCATAATGAGGTGAATGACATTCCCTGATGAGATAAGGTGAGGGTGAGTCACCTTGACATCAAGGCAGCATTTGACCGTGTGGCATCAAGGAGCCCCAGCATAACTGGAGTCAATGGGAATCAGGGGGAAAACTCTCCGCTGGTTGGGGTCATACCCAGCACAAAGGAAGATGGTTGTGGTTGTTCGAGGTCACTCATCTCAGCTCCAGGACATCACTGCAGGAGTTCCTCAGGGTAGTGTCCTCGGCCCAACCATCTTCAGCTGCTTCATCACTGACCTTCCTTCCATCATAAGGTCAGAAGTGGGGATGTTCGCTGATGATTGCACAATGTTCAGCACCATTCACGACTCCTCAGATACTGAAGCAAATGCAGCAAGACCTGGACAATATCCAGGTTTGGGCTGACAAGTGGCCAGTAACATTGGTGCCACACAAGTGTCAGGCAATGACCATCTCCACCAAGACATCATCCATTGACATTCAATGGCATTACCATCACTGAATCCCCCACTATCAACATCCTGGAGGTTACCACTGACCAGAAACTGAACCGGATTAGCCATATAAATACTGTGGCTACAAGAGCAGGTCAGAGACTAGGAATCTTGCGGTGAGTAACTCACCTCCTGACTCCCCAAAGCCTGTCCACCATCTACAAGGCACAAGTAAGGAGTGTGATGGAATACTCCTCACTTGCCTGGATGAGTGCAGCTCCCACAACACTCAAGAAGCTTGATACCATCCAGGGCAAAGCAGCCAACTTTATTATCACCTCATCCACAAACCTTCACTCCCTCCACCACCGATGCACAGTAGCAGCAGTGTGTGTACCATCTACAAGATGCACTGCAGGAACTCACCAAGGGTCCTTAGACAGCACCTTCCAAACCCACGACCACTACCATCTAGAAGGACAAGGGCAGCAGATAGATGGGAACACCACCACCTGGAAGTTCCCCTCCTAGTCACTCACCATCCTGACTTGGAAATATATCACCGTTCCTTCACTGTCACTGGGTCAAAATCCTGGAACTCCCTCCCTAACAGCACTGTGGGTGTACCTACACCACATGGACAGCAGCGGCTCAAGAAGGCAGCTCACCACCATCTTCTCAAGGGCAATTAGGGATGGGCAATAAATGCTGGGGCCAGCCAGCGAAGCCCACATCCTGTGAATTAAAAAAAATAAAGGGGAAGGTAGCTCTACCAGTGCCATTTCCACTGAATTAAAGGCACAATGATAAAAAAAACACTGCTCAGTTAGCAAGGGTAGCCGTTCCCCTGTGTCCCAGAGCAGCGCTATTGCAATGTGGATGGTGGGTATGGATTCTAGAACCAGCCTGACAGTCAGACCAGAGCAATGTGACCCTAGAAACCCAGGGCTGCACCTGTTAATTCATGGAGATGCTGCATAAACACTCTGAGTAACTGAACTCATGTCGTGGCCACTGAGAAAGGGAAGGTGAGGGGGGAGAAAGACTTAACATCGCCACACAGGAAAGTGATGTCACCTTCTTACTGGCAGGTAAAAGTTTCAGTTATGAATCGTTAAATGACTTTGACTAATCTATACTCACTGCCATACCCCACCTTCTCCCACTCTCCCTTGTTCCGATAATCCCCCAGACTTGGCCTGCAAGGTAGAGGCAGCTTGGTGGCCATGGCGCTGAGCTAGAAGGTCACCAAAAGCAACCACCTTGAAGCGGATGACTCACCACCAGCACCTCCTCAGTATGCAGAGGGATGGTCAAGTCCTGACCCTGCCAGTGCCACTCACATTCCGACAGCAAGTCAAACCAAAAGACAGGTCTTTGTTGTGGGGAGCCAAGGCCACTGCCCCTAACCTGAGTCAAAAGGATGCCAAGATCCCCTGACCCTTCAACTCACCTTTTAGGGGCCACTGCAAATATTCCCAAACTTTCACATCATTCCACATTGAATGACGATGGTCCATGTGCTGAGGAAAGTTTGGAAGTGTACCTCATGAGCAGTGAGCCAGCGCTGAAAGATCAACTGTGTTCCACATCACCACCCCCATCTCATTCCAGCAATTCAAATCAGAATCCCAACCAACAGCTCCTACATCCTCACGATCAGGTACAAATCCCCTGGTACTCTGCTCATGGTAAATGCCTGGCTTGCCTGAAAGGCCTAGATCAGCTATTCCCGGTACAGGTGATCAGGTGTTCTCAGTACGGGTGATCAGGTGTTCTCAGTACGGGTGATCAGGTGTTCTCAGTACAGGTGATCAGGTGTTCTCAGTACGGGTGATCAGGTGTTCTCAGTACAGGTGATCAGGTGTTCTCAGTACAGGTGATCAGGTGTTCCCGGTACAGGTGATCAGGTTTTCTCAGTACAGGTGATCAGGTGTTCTCAGTACAGGTGATCAGGTGTTCTCAGTACGGGTGATCAGGTGTTCTCAGTACAGGTGATCAGGTGTTCCCGGTACAGGTGATCAGGTTTTCTCAGTACAGGTGATCAGGTGTTCTCGGTACAGGTGATCAGGTGTTCTCAGTACAGGTGATCAGGTGTTCCCTGTACAGGTGATCAGGTGTTCTCGGTACGGGTGATCAGGTGTTCTCGGTACAGGTGATCAGGTGTTCCCTGTACAGGTGATCAGGTGTTCCTGTTACAGGTGATCAGGTGTTCTCGGTACAGGTGATCAGGTGTTCTCAGTACAGGTGATCAGGTGTTCTCAGTACAGGTGATCAGGTGTTCTCAGTACGGGTGATCAGGTGTTCTCAGTACGGGTGATCAGGTGTTCTCAGTACAGGTGATCAGGTGTTCTCAGTACAGGTGATCAGGTGTTCCCGGTACAGGTGATCAGGTTTTCTCAGTACAGGTGATCAGGTGTTCTCGGTACAGGTGATCAGGTGTTCTCAGTACAGGTGATCAGGTGTTCCCTGTACAGGTGATCAGGTGTTCTCGGTACGGGTGATCAGGTGTTCTCGGTACAGGTGATCAGGTGTTCCCTGTACAGGTGATCAGGTGTTCCTGTTACAGGTGATCAGGTGTTCTCGGTACAGGTGATCAGGTGTTCTCAGTACAGGTGATCAGGTGTTCTCAGTACGGGTGATCAGGTGTTCTCAGTACAGGTGATCAGGTGTTCTCAGTACAGGTGATCAGGTGTTCCCGGTACAGGTGATCAGGTTTTCTCAGTACAGGTGATCAGGTGTTCTCAGTACAGGTGATCAGGTGTTCTCAGTACGGGTGATCAGGTGTTCTCAGTACAGGTGATCAGGTGTTCCCGGTACAGGTGATCAGGTTTTCTCAGTACAGGTGATCAGGTGTTCTCGGTACAGGTGATCAGGTGTTCTCAGTACAGGTGATCAGGTGTTCCCTGTACAGGTGATCAGGTGTTCTCGGTACAGGTGATCAGGTGTTCCCTGTACAGGTGATCAGGTGTTCCTGTTACAGGTGATCAGGTGTTCTCGGTACAGGTGATCAGGTGTTCTCAGTACAGGTGATCAGGTGTTCTTAGTACAGGTGATCAGGTGTTCTCTGTAGAGGTGATCAGGTGTTCCCAGTACGGGTGATCAGGTGTTCTCAGTACGGGTGATCAGGTGTTCGCAGTACGGGTAATCAGGTGTTCTCAGTACAGGTGATCAGGTGCTCCCGGTACAGGTGATCAGGTGTTCTCAGTACAGGTGATCAGGTGTTCGCGGTACAGGTGATCAGGTGTTCTCAGTACGGGTGATCAGGTGTTCTCAGTACGGGTGATCAGGTGTTCTAGGTACAGGTGATCAGGTGTTCTCGGTACGGGTGATCAGGTGTTCTCAGTACAGGTGATCAGGTGTTTCCGGTACAGGTGATCAGGTGTTCTCAGTACGGGTGAGCAGGTGTTCTCAGTACAGGTGAGCAGGTTTTCTCGGTACAGGTGATCAGGTGTTCCCGGTACAGGTGATCAGGCGTTCTCAGTACGAGTGATCAGGTGTTCTCACTATGGGTGATCAGGTGTTCCCTGTACAGGTGATCAGGTATTCTCAGTACAGGTGATCAGGTGTTCTCAGTACGGGTGAACAGGTGTTCTCAGTACAGGTGATCAGGTGTTCCCGGTACAGGTGATCAGGTATTCTCAATACAGGTGATCAGGTGTTCCCGGTACAGGTGATCAGGTGTTCTCAGTACGGGTGATCAGGTGTTCTCAGTACGGGTGATCAGGTGTTCGCAGTAAGGGTGATCAGGTGTTCTCAGTACAGGTGATCAGGTGTTCCCGGTACAGGTGATCAGGTGTTCTCAGTACAGGTGATCAGGTGTTCCCGGTACAGGTGATCAGGTGTTCTCAGTACGGGTGATCAGGTGTTCTCAGTACAGGTGATCAGGTGTTGTCAGTACAGGTGATCAGGTGTTCTCAGTACGGGTGATCAGGTGTTCTCAGTACAGGTGATCAGGTGTTCTCAGTACGGGTGATCAGGTGTTCTCAGTACGGGTGATCAGGTATTCTCAGTACAGGTGATCAGGTGTTCTCAGTACAGGTGATCAGGTTTTTCTGGTACAGGTGATCAGGTGTTCTCAGTACAGGTGATCAAGTGTTCCCGGTACAGGTGATCAGGTGTTCTCAGTACAGGTGATCAGGTGTTGTCAGTAGAGGTGATCAGGTGTTCTCAGTACGGGTAATCAGGTGTTCTCAGTACAGGTGATCAGGTGTTCTCAGTACAGGTGATCAGGTGTTCTCAGTACAGGTGATCAGGTGTTCCCTGTATGGGTGATCAAGTGTTCTCAGTACGGGTGATCAGGTGTTCACGGTACAGGTGATCAGGTGTTCTCAGTACAGGTGATCAGGTGTTCCCGGTACAGGTGATCAGGTGTTCTCAGTACAGGTGATCAGGTGTTCTCAGTACGGGTGATCAGGTGTTCTCAGTACGGGTGATCAGGTGTTCTCAGTACAGGTGATCAGGTGTCCTCAGTACAGGTGATCAAGTGTTCCCGGTACAGGTGATCAGGTGTTCTCAGTACAGGTGATCAGGTGTTCTCAGTACAGGTGATCAGGTGTTGTCAGTACAGGTGATCAGGTGTTCTCAGTACGGGTGATCAGGTGTTCTCAGTACAGGTGATCAGGTGTTCTCAGTACGGGTGATCAGGTGTTCTCAGTACAGGTGATCAGGTGTTCTCAGTATGGGTGATCAGGTGTTCTCAGTACGGGTGATCAGGTGTTCTCAGTACAGGTGATCAGGTGTTCTCAGTACGGGTGATCAGGTGTTTCCGGTACAGGTGATCAGGTGTTCTCAGTACGGGTGATCAGGTGTTCTCAGTACAGGTGATCAGGTGTTCTCAGTACAGGTGATCAGGTGTTCCCGGTACAGGTGATCAGGTGTTCTCAGTACAGGTGATCAGGTGTTCCCGGTATGGGTGATCAGGTGTTCTCAGTACGGGTGATCAGGTGTTCCCGGTACAGGTGATCAGGTGTTCTCAGTACGGGTGATCAGGTGTTCTCAGTACAGGTGATCAGGTGTTCTCAGTACGGGTGATCAGGTGTTCTCAGTACAGGTGATCAGGTGTTCTCAGTACAGGTGATCAGGTGTTCTCAGTACGGGTGATCAGGTGTTCTCAGTACGGGTGATCAGGTGTTCTCAGTACAGGTGATCAAGTGTTCCCGGTACAGGTGATCAGGTATTCTCAGTACTGGTGATCAGGTGTTCTCAGTGCAGGTGATCAGGTGTTCTCAGTACAGGTGATCAGGTGTTGTCAGTACAGGTGATCAGGTGTTGTCAGTACAGGTGATCAGGTGTTCTCAGTACGGGTGATCAGGTGTTCTCAGTACGGATGATCAGGTGTTCTCAGTACAGGTGATCAGGTGTTCTCAGTACGGGTGATCAGGTGTTCTCAGTACGGGTGATCAGGTGTTCTCAGTACAGGTGATCAAGTGTTCCCGGTACAGGTGATCAGGTGTTCTCAGTACGGGTGATCAGGTGTTCTCAGTGCAGGTGATCAGGTGTTCTCAGTACAGGTGATCAGGTGTTGTCAGTACAGGTGATCAGGTGTTCTCAGTACGGGTGATCAGGTGTTCTCAGTACGGATGATCAGGTGTACTCAGTACAGGTGATCAGGTGTTCTCAGTACGGGTGATCAGGTGTTTCCGGTACAGGTGATCAGGTGTTCTCAGTACAGGTGATCAGGTGTTCTCAGTACGGGTGATCAGGTGTTTCCGGTACAGGTGATCAGGTGTTCTCAGTACAGGTGATCAGGTGTTGTCGGTACAGGTGATCAGGTGTTCTCAGTACAGGTGATCAGGTGTTCTCAGTACGGGTGATCAGGTGTTCTCAGTACGGGTGATCAGGTGTTCTCAGTACAGGTGATCAGGTGTTCCCGGTACAGGTGATCAGGTGTTTCTGGTACAGGTGATCAGGTGTTCTCAGTACAGGTGATCAAGTGTTCCCGGTACAGGTGATCAGGTGTTCTCAGTACAGGTGATCAGGTGTTGTCAGTAGAGGTGATCAGGTGTTCTCAGTACGGGTGATCAGGTGTTCTCAGTACAGGTGATCAGGTGTCCTCAGTACAGGTGATCAAGTGTTCCCGGTACAGGTGATCAAGTGTTCTCAGTACGGGTGATCAGGTGTTCTCAGTACAGGTGATCAGGTGTTGTCAGTACAGGTGATCAGGTGTTGTCAGTACAGGTGATCAGGTGTTCTCAGTACGGGTGATCAGGTGTTCTCAGTACAGGTGATCAGGTGTTCTCAGTACGGCTGATCAGGTGTTCTCAGTACGGGTGATCAGGTGTTCTCAGTACAGGTGATCAGGTGTTCTCAGTATGGGTGATCAGGTGTTCTCAGTACAGGTGATCAGGTGTTCTCAGTACGGGTGATCAGGTGTTCTCAGTACAGGTGATCAGGTGTTCTCAGTACGGGTGATCAGGTGTTTCCGGTACAGGTGATCAGGTGTTCTCAGTACGGGTGATCAGGTGTTCTCAGTACAGGTGATCAGGTGTTCTCAGTACAGGTGATCAGGTGTTCCCGGTACAGGTGATCAGGTGTTCTCAGTACAGGTGATCAGGTGTTCTCAGTACAGGTGATCAGGTGTTCCCGGTATGGGTGATCAGGTGTTCTCAGTACGGGTGATCAGGTGTTCCCGGTACAGGTGATCAGGTGTTCTCAGTACGGGTGATCAGGTGTTCTCAGTACAGGTGATCAGGTGTTCTCAGTACGGGTGATCAGGTGTTCTCAGTACAGGTGATCAGGTGTTCTCAGTACGGGTGATCAGGTGTTCTCAGTACGGGTGATCAGGTGTTTCCGGTACAGGTGATCAGGTGTTCTCAGTACAGGTGATCAGGTGTTCTCAGTACGGGTGATCAGGTGTTTCCGGTACAGGTGATCAGGTGTTCTCAGTACAGGTGATCAGGTGTTCTCAGTACAGGTGATCAGGTGTTCCCGGTACAGGTGATCAGGTGTTCTCAGTACAGGTGATCAGGTGTTCTCAGTACAGGTGATCAGGTGTTCTCAGTACGGGTGATCAGGTGTTTCCGGTACAGGTGATCAGGTGTTCTCAGTACAGGTGATCAGGTGTTCTCAGTACGGGTGATCAGGTGTTCTCAGTACAGGTGATCAGGTGTTCTCAGTACAGGTGATCAGGTGTTCTCAGTACAGGTGATCAGGTGTTCCCGGTACAGGTGATCAGGTGTTTCTGGTACAGGTGATCAGGTGTTCTCAGTACAGGTGATCAGGTGTTCCCGGTACAGGTGATCAGGTGTTCTCAGTACAGGTGATCAGGTGTTGTCAGTAGAGGTGATCAGGTGTTCTCAGTACGTGTAATCAGGTGTTCTCAGTACAGGTGATCAGGTGTTCTCAGTACAGGTGATCAGGTGTTCTCAGTACAGGTGATCAGGTGTTCCCGGTATGGGTGATCAGGTGTTCTCAGTACGGGTGATCAGGTGTTCCCGGTACAGGTGATCAGGTGTTCTCAGTACAGGTGATCAGGTGTTCTCAGTGCAGGTGATCAGGTGTTCTCAGTACTGGTGATCAGGTGTTCTCAGTACGGGTGATCAGGTGTTCTCAGTACGGGTGATCAGGTATTCTCAGTACAGGTGATCAGGTGTTCTCAGTACAGGTGATCAGGTGTTTCTTGTACAGGTGATCAGGTGTTCTCAGTACAGGTGATCAAGTGTTCCCGGTACAGGTGATCAGGTGTTCTCAGTACAGGTGATCAGGTGTTGTCAGTAGAGGTGATCAGGTGTTCTCAGTACGGGTAATCAGGTGTTCTCAGTACAGGTGATCAGGTGTTCCCGGTACAGGTGATCAGGTTTTCTCAGTACAGGTGATCAGGTGTTCTCGGTACAGGTGATCAGGTGTTCTCAGTACAGGTGATCAGGTGTTCCCTGTACAGGTGATCAGGTGTTCTCGGTACAGGTGATCAGGTGTTCCCTGTACAGGTGATCAGGTGTTCTTAGTACAGGTGATCAGGTGTTCGCGGTACAGGTGATCAGGTGTTCTCAGTACGGGTGATCAGGTGTTCTCAGTACGGGTGATCAGGTGTTCTAGGTACAGGTGATCAGGTGTTCTTGGTACGGGTGATCAGGTGTTCTCAGTACAGGTGATCAGGTGTTTCCGGTACAGGTGATCAGGTGTTCTCAGTACGGGTGAGCAGGTGTTCTCAGTACAGGTGAGCAGGTTTTCTCGGTACAGGTGATCAGGTGTTCCCGGTACAGGTGATCAGGTGTTCTCAGTACGAGTGATCAGGTGTTCTCACTATGGGTGATCAGGTGTTCCCTGTACAGGTGATCAGGTATTCTCAGTACAGGTGATCAGGTGTTCTCAGTACGGGTGAACAGGTGTTCTCAGTACAGGTGATCAGGTGTTCCCGGTACAGGTGATCAGGTATTCTCAATACAGGTGATCAGGTGTTCCCGGTACAGGTGATCAGGTGTTCTCAGTACGGGTGATCAGGTGTTCTCAGTACGGGTGATCAGGTGTTCGCAGTAAGGGTGATCAGGTGTTCTCAGTACAGGTGATCAGGTGTTCCCGGTACAGGTGATCAGGTGTTCTCAGTACAGGTGATCAGGTGTTCCCGGTACAGGTGATCAGGTGTTCTCAGTACGGGTGATCAGGTGTTCTCAGTACAGGTGATCAGGTGTTGTCAGTACAGGTGATCAGGTGTTCTCAGTACGGGTGATCAGGTGTTCTCAGTACAGGTGATCAGGTGTTCTCAGTACGGGTGATCAGGTGTTCTCAGTACGGGTGATCAGGTATTCTCAGTACAGGTGATCAGGTGTTCTCAGTACAGGTGATCAGGTTTTTCTGGTACAGGTGATCAGGTGTTCTCAGTACAGGTGATCAAGTGTTCCCGGTACAGGTGATCAGGTGTTCTCAGTACAGGTGATCAGGTGTTGTCAGTAGAGGTGATCAGGTGTTCTCAGTACGGGTAATCAGGTGTTCTCAGTACAGGTGATCAGGTGTTCTCAGTACAGGTGATCAGGTGTTCCCTGTATGGGTGATCAAGTGTTCTCAGTACGGGTGATCAGGTGGTCCCGGTACAGGTGATCAGGTGTTCTCAGTACAGGTGATCAGGTGTTCCCGGTACAGGTGATCAGGTGTTCTCAGTACAGGTGATCAGGTGTTCTCAGTACGGGTGATCAGGTGTTCTCAGTACGGGTGATCAGGTGCTCTCAGTACAGGTGATCAGGTGTCCTCAGTACAGGTGATCAAGTGTTCCCGGTACAGGTGATCAGGTGTTCTCAGTACAGGTGATCAGGTGTTCTCAGTACAGGTGATCAGGTGTTCTCAGTACAGGTGATCAGGTGTTCTCAGTACGGGTGATCAGGTGTTCTCAGTACAGGTGATCAGGTGTTCTCAGTACAGGTGATCAGGTGATCTCAGTACGGGTGATCAGGTGTTCTCAGTACAGGTGATCAGGTGTTCTCAGTACGGGTGATCAGGTGTTTCCGGTACAGGTGATCAGGTGTTCTCAGTACGGGTGATCAGGTGTTCTCAGTACGGGTGATCAGGTGTTTCCGGTACAGGTGATCAGGTGTTCTCAGTACAGGTGATCAGGTGTTCTCAGTACAGGTGATCAGGTGTTCCCGGTACAGGTGATCAGGTGTTCTCAGTACAGGTGATCAGGTGTTCTCAGTACGGGTGATCAGGTGTTCTCAGTACAGGTGATCAGGTGTTCCCGGTACAGGTGATCAGGTGTTTCTGGTACAGGTGATCAGGTGTTCTCAGTACAGGTGATCAGGTGTTCCCGGTACAGGTGATCAGGTGTTCTCAGTACAGGTGATCAGGTGTTGTCAGTAGAGGTGATCAGGTGTTCTCAGTACGGGTAATCAGGTGTTCTCAGTACAGGTGATCAGGTGTTCTCAGTACAGGTGATCAGGTGTTCTCAGTACAGGTGATCAGGTGTTCCCGGTATGGGTGATCAGGTGTTCTCAGTACGGGTGATCAGGTGTTCCCGGTACAGGTGATCAGGTGTTCTCAGTACAGGTGATCAGGTGTTCTCAGTGCAGGTGATCAGGTGTTCTCAGTACAGGTGATCAGGTGTTGTCAGTACGGGTGATCAGGTGTTCTCAGTACTGGTGATCAGGTGTTCTCAGTACGGGTGATCAGGTGTTCTCAGTACGGGTGATCAGGTATTCTCAGTACAGGTGATCAGGTGTTCTCAGTACAGGTGATCAGGTGTTTCTTGTACAGGTGATCAGGTGTTCTCAGTACAGGTGATCAAGTGTTCCCGGTACAGGTGATCAGGTGTTCTCAGTACAGGTGATCAGGTGTTGTCAGTAGAGGTGATCAGGTGTTCTCAGTACGGGTAATCAGGTGTTCTCAGTACAGGTGATCAGGTGTTCCCGGTACAGGTGATCAGGTTTTCTCAGTACAGGTGATCAGGTGTTCTCGGTACAGGTGATCAGGTGTTCTCAGTACAGGTGATCAGGTGTTCCCTGTACAGGTGATCAGGTGTTCTCGGTACAGGTGATCAGGTGTTCCCTGTACAGGTGATCAGGTGTTCCTGTTACAGGTGATCAGGTGTTCTCTGTACAGGTGATCAGGTGTTCTCAGTACAGGTGATCAGGTGTTCTTAGTACAGGTGATCAGGTGTTCTCTGTAGAGGTGATCAGGTGTTCCCAGTACGGGTGATCAGGTGTTCTCAGTACGGGTGATCAGGTGTTCGCAGTACGGGTAATCAGGTGTTCTCAGTACAGGTGATCAGGTGCTCCCGGTACAGGTGATCAGGTGTTCTCAGTACAGGTGATCAGGTGTTCGCGGTACAGGTGATCAGGTGTTCTCAGTACGGGTGATCAGGTGTTCTCAGTACGGGTGATCAGGTGTTCTAGGTACAGGTGATCAGGTGTTCTCGGTACGGGTGATCAGGTGTTCTCAGTACAGGTGATCAGGTGTTTCCGGTACAGGTGATCAGGTGTTCTCAGTACGGGTGAGCAGGTGTTCTCAGTACAGGTGAGCAGGTTTTCTCGGTACAGGTGATCAGGTGTTCCCGGTACAGGTGATCAGGTGTTCTCAGTACGAGTGATCAGGTGTTCTCACTATGGGTGATCAGGTGTTCCCTGTACAGGTGATCAGGTATTCTCAGTACAGGTGATCAGGTGTTCTCAGTACGGGTGAACAGGTGTTCTCAGTACAGGTGATCAGGTGTTCTCAGTACAGGTGATCAGGTGTTCCCGGTACAGGTGATCAGGTTTTCTCAGTACAGGTGATCAGGTGTTCTCGGTACAGGTGATCAGGTGTTCTCAGTACAGGTGATCAGGTGTTCCCTGTACAGGTGATCAGGTGTTCTCGGTACAGGTGATCAGGTGTTCCCTGTACAGGTGATCAGGTGTTCCTGTTACAGGTGATCAGGTGTTCTCGGTACAGGTGATCAGGTGTTCTCAGTACAGGTGATCAGGTGTTCTTAGTACAGGTGATCAGGTGTTCGCGGTACAGGTGATCAGGTGTTCTCAGTACGGGTGATCAGGTGTTCTCAGTACGGGTGATCAGGTGTTCTAGGTACAGGTGATCAGGTGTTCTTGGTACGGGTGATCAGGTGTTCTCAGTACAGGTGATCAGGTGTTTCCGGTACAGGTGATCAGGTGTTCTCAGTACGGGTGAGCAGGTGTTCTCAGTACAGGTGAGCAGGTTTTCTCGGTACAGGTGATCAGGTGTTCCCGGTACAGGTGATCAGGTGTTCTCAGTACGAGTGATCAGGTGTTCTCACTATGGGTGATCAGGTGTTCCCTGTACAGGTGATCAGGTATTCTCAGTACAGGTGATCAGGTGTTCTCAGTACGGGTGAACAGGTGTTCTCAGTACAGGTGATCAGGTGTTCCCGGTACAGGTGATCAGGTATTCTCAATACAGGTGATCAGGTGTTCCCGGTACAGGTGATCAGGTGTTCTCAGTACGGGTGATCAGGTGTTCTCAGTACGGGTGATCAGGTGTTCGCAGTAAGGGTGATCAGGTGTTCTCAGTACAGGTGATCAGGTGTTCCCGGTACAGGTGATCAGGTGTTCTCAGTACAGGTGATCAGGTGTTCCCGGTACAGGTGATCAGGTGTTCTCAGTACGGGTGATCAGGTGTTCTCAGTACAGGTGATCAGGTGTTCTCAGTACGGGTGATCAGGTGTTCTCAGTACGGGTGATCAGGTATTCTCAGTACAGGTGATCAGGTGTTCTCAGTACAGGTGATCAGGTTTTTCTGGTACAGGTGATCAGGTGTTCTCAGTACAGGTGATCAAGTGTTCCCGGTACAGGTGATCAGGTGTTCTCAGTACAGGTGATCAGGTGTTGTCAGTAGAGGTGATCAGGTGTTCTCAGTACGGGTAATCAGGTGTTCTCAGTACAGGTGATCAGGTGTTCTCAGTACAGGTGATCAGGTGTTCCCGGTATGGGTGATCAAGTGTTCTCAGTACGGGTGATCAGGTGGTCCCGGTACAGGTGATCAGGTGTTCTCAGTACAGGTGATCAGGTGTTCCCGGTACAGGTGATCAGGTGTTCTCAGTACAGGTGATCAGGTGTTCTCAGTACGGGTGATCAGGTGTTCTCAGTACGGGTGATCAGGTGCTCTCAGTACAGGTGATCAGGTGTCCTCAGTACAGGTGATCAAGTGTTCCCGGTACAGGTGATCAGGTGTTCTCAGTACAGGTGATCAGGTGTTCTCAGTACAGGTGATCAGGTGTTGTCAGTACAGGTGATCAGGTGTTCTCAGTACGGGTGATCAGGTGTTCTCAGTACAGGTGATCAGGTGTTCTCAGTACAGGTGATCAGGTGTTCTCAGTACGGGTGATCAGGTGTTCTCAGTACGGGTGATCAGGTGTTCTCAGTACGGGTGATCAGGTGTTTCCGGTACAGGTGATCAGGTGTTCTCAGTACAGGTGATCAGGTGTTCTCAGTACGGGTGATCAGGTGTTTCCGGTACAGGTGATCAGGTGTTCTCAGTACAGGTGATCAGGTGTTCTCAGTACAGGTGATCAGGTGTTCCCGGTACAGGTGATCAGGTGTTCTCAGTACAGGTGATCAGGTGTTCTCAGTACGGGTGATCAGGTGTTCTCAGTACAGGTGATCAGGTGTTCCCGGTACAGGTGATCAGGTGTTTCTGGTACAGGTGATCAGGTGTTCTCAGTACAGGTGATCAGGTGTTCCCGGTACAGGTGATCAGGTGTTCTCAGTACAGGTGATCAGGTGTTGTCAGTAGAGGTGATCAGGTGTTCTCAGTACGGGTAATCAGGTGTTCTCAGTACAGGTGATCAGGTGTTCTCAGTACAGGTGATCAGGTGTTCTCAGTACAGGTGATCAGGTGTTCCCGGTATGGGTGATCAGGTGTTCTCAGTACGGGTGATCAGGTGTTCCGGTACAGGTGATCAGGTGTTCTCAGTACAGGTGATCAGGTGTTCTCAGTGCAGGTGATCAGGTGTTCTCAGTACAGGTGATCAGGTGTTGTCAGTACGGGTGATCAGGTGTTCTCAGTACTGGTGATCAGGTGTTCTCAGTACGGGTGATCAGGTGTTCTCAGTACGGGTGATCGGGTATTCTCAGTACAGGTGATCAGGTGTTCTCAGTACAGGTGATCAGGTGTTTCTTGTACAGGTGATCAGGTGTTCTCAGTACAGGTGATCAAGTGTTCCCGGTACAGGTGATCAGGTGTTCTCAGTACAGGTGATCAGGTGTTGTCAGTAGAGGTGATCAGGTGTTCTCAGTACGGGTAATCAGGTGTTCTCAGTACAGGTGATCAGGTGTTCCCGGTACAGGTGATCAGGTTTTCTCAGTACAGGTGATCAGGTGTTCTCGGTACAGGTGATCAGGTGTTCTCAGTACAGGTGATCAGGTGTTCCCTGTACAGGTGATCAGGTGTTCTCGGTACAGGTGATCAGGTGTTCCCTGTACAGGTGATCAGGTGTTCCTGTTACAGGTGATCAGGTGTTCTCGGTACAGGTGATCAGATGTTCTCAGTACAGGTGATCAGGTGTTCTTAGTACAGGTGATCAGGTGTTCTCTGTAGAGGTGATCAGGTGTTCCCAGTACGGGTGATCAGGTGTTCTCAGTACGGGTGATCAGGTGTTCGCAGTACGGGTAATCAGGTGTTCTCAGTACAGGTGATCAGGTGCTCCCGGTACAGGTGAT
Organism: Carcharodon carcharias; assembly: GCF_017639515.1. NCBI lineage: Eukaryota > Metazoa > Chordata > Chondrichthyes > Lamniformes > Lamnidae > Carcharodon > Carcharodon carcharias. The sequence goes on along the minus strand of NC_054471.1, from coordinate 5,380,899 downwards.
CAGGTGTTCTCAGTACAGGTGATCAGGTGTTCGCGGTACAGGTGATCAGGTGTTCTCAGTACGGGTAATCAGGTGTTCTCAGTACGGGTGATCAGGTGTTCTAGGTACAGGTGATCAGGTGTTCTCGGTACGGGTGATCAGGTGTTCTCAGTACAGGTGATCAGGTGTTTCCGGTACAGGTGATCAGGTGTTCTCAGTACGGGTGAGCAGGTGTTCTCAGTACAGGTGAGCAGGTTTTCTCGGTACAGGTGATCAGGTGTTCCCGGTACAGGTGATCAGGTGTTCTCAGTACGAGTGATCAGGTGTTCTCACTATGGGTGATCAGGTGTTCCCTGTACAGGTGATCAGGTATTCTCAGTACAGGTGATCAGGTGTTCTCAGTACGGGTGAACAGGTGTTCTCAGTACAGGTGATCAGGTGTTCCAGGTACAGGTGATCAGGTATTCTCAATACAGGTGATCAGGTGTTCCCGGTACAGGTGATCAGGTGTTCTCAGTACGGGTGATCAGGTGTTCTCAGTACGGGTGATCAGGTGTTCGCAGTAAGGGTGATCAGGTGTTCTCAGTACAGGTGATCAGGTGTTCCCGGTACAGGTGATCAGGTGTTCTCAGTACGGGTGATCAGGTGTTCCGGTACAGGTGATCAGGTGTTCTCAGTACGGGTGATCAGGTGTTCTCAGTACAGGTGATCAGGTGTTCTCAGTACAGGTGATCAGGTGTTCTCAGTACGGGTGATCAGGTGTTCTCAGTACAGGTGATCAGGTGTTCTCAGTACGGGTGATCAGGTGTTCTCAGTACGGGTGATCAGGTGTTCTCAGTACAGGTGATCAGGTGTTCTCAGTACAGGTGATCAGGTTTTTCTGGTACAGGTGATCAGGTGTTCTCAGTACAGGTGATCAAGTGTTCCCGGTACAGGTGATCAGGTGTTCTCAGTACAGGTGATCAGGTGTTGTCAGTAGAGGTGATCAGGTGTTCTCAGTACGGGTAATCAGGTGTTCTCAGTACAGGTGATCAGGTGTTCTCAGTACAGGTGATCAGGTGTTCTCAGTACAGGTGATCAGGTGTTCCCTGTATGGGTGATCAAGTGTTCTCAGTACGGGTGATCAGGTGGTCCCGGTACAGGTGATCAGGTGTTCTCAGTACAGGTGATCAGGTGTTCCCGGTACAGGTGATCAGGTGTTCTCAGTACAGGTGATCAGGTGTTCTCAGTACGGGTGATCAGGTGTTCTCAGTACGGGTGATCAGGTGTTCTCAGTACAGGTGATCAGGTGTCCTCAGTACAGGTGATCAAGTGTTCCCGGTACAGGTGATCAGGTGTTCTCAGTACAGGTGATCAGGTGTTCTCAGTACAGGTGATCAGGTGTTGTCAGTACAGGTGATCAGGTGTTCTCAGTACGGGTGATCAGGTGTTCTCAGTACAGGTGATCAGGTGTTCTCAGTACGGGTGATCAGGTGTTCTCAGTACGGGTGATCAGGTGTTCTCAGTACAGGTGATCAGGTGTTCTCAGTATGGGTGATCAGGTGTTCTCAGTACGGGTGATCAGGTGTTCTCAGTACAGGTGATCAGGTGTTCTCAGTACGGGTGATCAGGTGTTTCCGGTACAGGTGATCAGGTGTTCTCAGTACGGGTGATCAGGTGTTCTCAGTACAGGTGATCAGGTGTTCTCAGTACAGGTGATCAGGTGTTCCCGGTACAGGTGATCAGGTGTTCTCAGTACAGGTGATCAGGTGTTCTCAGTACAGGTGATCAGGTGTTCTCAGTACGGGTGATCAGGTGTTCCCGGTACAGGTGATCAGGTGTTCTCAGTACGGGTGATCAGGTGTTCTCAGTACAGGTGATCAGGTGTTCTCAGTACGGGTGATCAGGTGTTCTCAGTACAGGTGATCAGGTGTTCTCAGTACAGGTGATCAGGTGTTCTCAGTACGGGTGATCAGGTGTTCTCAGTACGGGTGATCAGGTGTTCTCAGTACAGGTGATCAAGTGTTCCCGGTACAGGTGATCAGGTGTTCTCAGTACTGGTGATCAGGTGTTCTCAGTGCAGGTGATCAGGTGTTCTCAGTACAGGTGATCAGGTGTTGTCAGTACAGGTGATCAGGTGTTGTCAGTACAGGTGATCAGGTGTTCTCAGTACGGGTGATCAGGTGTTCTCAGTACGGATGATCAGGTGTTCTCAGTACAGGTGATCAGGTGTTCTCAGTACGGGTGATCAGGTGTTCTCAGTACAGGTGATCAGGTGTTCTCAGTACAGGTGATCAAGTGTTCCCGGTACAGGTGATCAGGTGTTCTCAGTACAGGGTGATCAGGTGTTCTCAGTAGCAGGTGATCAGGTGTTTCTCAGTACAGGGTGATCAGGTGTTCTCAGTACAGGTGATCAGGTGTTCTCAGTACAGGGTGATCAGGTGTTCTCAGTACAGTTGATCAGGTGTTCTCAGTACGGGTGATCAGGTGTTCTCAGTACAGGTGATCAGGTGTTCTCAGTACGGGTGATCAGGTGTTCTCGGTACAGGTGATCAGGTGTTCTCAGTACAGGTGATCAGGTGTTCTCAGTACGGTGATCAGGTGTTCTCGGTACAGGTGATCAGGTGTTCTCAGTACAGGTGATCAGGTGTTCCCGGTACAGGTGATCAGGTGTTCTCAGTACGGGTGATCAGGTGTTCTCAGTACGGGTGATCAGGTGTTCTCGGTACGGGTGATCAGGTGTTCTCAGTACAGTGATCAGGTGTTCTCCCGGTACAGGTGATCAGGTGTTTCTGGTACAGGTATCAGTGTTCTCAGTACAGGTGATCAAGTGTTCCCGGTACAGGTGATCAGGTGTTCTCAGTACAGGTGATCAGGTGTTGTCAGTAGAGGTGATCAGGTGTTCTCAGTACGGGTGATCAGGTGTTCTCAGTACAGGTGATCAGGTGTCCTCAGTACAGGTGATCAAGTGTTCCCGGTACAGGCGATCAAGTGTTCTCAGTACGGGTGATCAGGTGTTCTCAGTACAGGTGATCCGGTGTTCTCAGTACAGGTGATCAGGTGTTGTCAGTACAGGTGATCAGGTGTTGTCAGTACAGGTGATCAGGTGTTCTCAGTACGGGTGATCAGGTGTTCTCAGTACAGGTGATCAGTGTTCTCAGTACGGCTGATCAGGTGTTCTCAGTACGGGTGATCAGGTGTTCTCAGTACAGGTGATCAGGTGTTCTCAGTACATGGTGATAGGGGTGTTCGTTACAGTGGATCAGGTGGTCTCAGTACAGGGTGATCAGGTGGTTTCCGTACAGGGTGATCAGGGTTCTCAGTACAGGTGATCAGTGTTTCCCGGTACAGGTGATCAGGGGTGTTCTCAGTACAGGTGATCAGGTGTTCTCAGTACGGGTGATCAGTGTTTCTCAGTACGGATGATCAGGTGTTCTCAGTACAGGGTGATCAGGTGTTCTCAGTACAGGGTGATCAGGTGTTCCCGGTACAGGTGATCAGGTGTTTCTCAGTACAGGGTGATCAGGTGTTCCAGTACAGGTGATCAGGTTGTTCTCAGTACAGGTGATCAGGTGTCCCTCATACAGGTGATCAGGTGTTCTCAGTACAGGTGATCAGGTGTTCTCAGTACAGGTGATCAGGTGTTTCTCAGTACGGGTGATCAGGTGTTCTCAGGTACAGGTGATCAGGTGTTCTCAGTAACGGTGATCAGGTGTTCTCAGTTACAGTTGATCAGTGTGTTCTCAGGTACGGTGATCAGGTGTTCTCAGTACGGGGCTGATCAGGTGTTCTCAGTACAGGTGATCAGGTGTTCCAGTACGGTGATCAGGTGTTCTCAGTACAGGCGTGATCAGGTGTTCTCAGTAGGGTGAATCAGGTGTTCTCAGTACAGTGTGATCAGGTGTTCTCCAGTACTGGGTGATCATGGTGTTTCTCGGTACAGGGTGATCCAGGCTGTCTCAGTACAGGGTGATCAGGTGTTCCTCCCGATCCAGGGTGATAAGGTGTTCTCACGGTACAGGTGATCAGGTGTTCTCAGTACAGGTGAAGTGTCCGGTCAGGTGAAGGTGATCTCAGTACAGGTGAACAGGTGATACTCAGTACAGGGAGATCAGGTGAATCTCAGGTACAGGTGATCAGGGAGTTCTCAGAACGGGTGATCACGGTGTCTCTCAGATAAGGTGATCAGGTGTTCTGCAAGTACGGGTGATCAGGTCGTTCCGAGTTACAGGTGATCAGGTAGTTCTCAGTACGGGTGATACAGGTGTTCTCAGTACAGGTGATCAGGTGTTCTCAGTTACGGGTGATCAGGTGTTCTCAGTACGGGTGATCAGGTGTTCTCAGTACAGGTGATCAGGTGTTCTCAGTACGGGTGATCAGGTGTTACCGGTACGGGTGATCAGGTGTTCTCAGTACAGGTGATCAAGTGTTCCCGGTACAGGTGATCAGGTGTTCTCAGTACGGGTGATCAGGTGTTCTCAGTGCAGGTGATCAGGTGTTCTCAGTACAGGTGATCAGGTGTTGTCAGTACAGGTGATCAGGTGTTGTCAGTACAGGTGATCAGGTGTTCTCAGTACGGGTGATCAAGTGTTCCTCAGTACAGGATGATCAGGTGTTCTCAGTACAGGTGATCAGGTGTTCTCAGTACGGGTGATCAGGGTGTTCTCAGTACAGGTGATCAGGTGTTCTCAGTAAGGTGATCAGTGTTCCCGGTACAGGTGATCAGGTGTTCTCAGTACGGGTGATCAGGTGTTCTCAGTACAGGTGATCATGTGTTTCCGTACAGGTGAACAGGTGTTCTCAGTACAGGTGATCGGTGTTCTCAGTACAGGTGATCAGGTGTTCTCAGTACAGGTGATCAGGTGTTCTCAGTACGGGTGATCAGGTGTTCTCAGTACAGGTGATCAGGTGTTTCCTCAGTACAGGTGATCAGTGTTCTCAGTACAGGTGATCAGGTGTTCTCAGTACAGGTGATCAGGTGTTCTCAGTACGGGTGATCAGGTGTTCTCAGTACAGGTGATCAGGTGTTCTCAGTACAGGTGATCAGGTGTTCTCAGTACAGGTGATCAGGTGTTCTCAGTACGGGTGATCAGGTGTTCTCAGTACAGGTGATCAGGTGTTCTCAGTACGGGTGATCAGTGTTCTCAGTACGGTGATCAGGTGTTCTCAGTACGGGTGATCAGGTGTTCTCAGGTACAGGTGATCAGGTGTTCTCAGTACAGGTGATCAGGTGTTCTCAGTACGGGTGATCAGGTGTTCTCAGTACAGGTGATCAGGTGTTCTCAGTACGGGTGATCAGGTGTTCTCAGTACAGGTGATCAGGTGTTCTCAGTACGGGTGATCAGGTGTTCTCAGTACAGGTGATCAGGTGTTCTCAGTACGGGTGATCAGGTGTTCCGGTACAGGTGATCAGGTGTTCTCAGTACGGGTGATCAGGTGTTCTCAGTACAGGTGATCAGGTGTTCTCAGTACAGGTGATCAGGTGTTCTCAGTACGGGTGATCAGGTGTTCTCATTATGGGTGATCAGGTGTTCTCAGTACAGGTGATCAAGTGTTCCCGGTACAGGTGATCAGGTGTTCTCAGTACGGGTGATCAGGTGTTCTCGTTACGGGTGATCAGGTGTTCTCGATACGGGTGATCAGGTGTTCTCAGTACAGGTGATCAGGTGTTCTCAGTACGGCTGATCAGGTGCTCTCAGTACAGGTGATCAGGTGTTCTCAGTACGGGTGATCAGGTGTTCTCAGTACAGGTGATCAGGTGTTCTCAGTACGGGTGATCAGGTGTTTCCCGTACAGGTGATCAGTTGTTCTCAGTACAGGTGATCAGGTTTTCCCGGTACAGGTGATCAGGTGTTCTCAGTACAGGTTATCAGGTGTTCTCAGTACAGGTGATCAGGTGTTCTCAGTACGGGTGATCAGGTGTTTCCGGTACAGGTGATCAGGTGTTCTCAGTACAGGTGATCAGGTGTTCCCGTTACATGCGATCAGGTGTTCCCGGTACAGGTGATCAGGTGTTCTCAGTACGGGTGATCAGGCGTTCTCAGTACAGGTGATCAAGTGTTCCCGGTACAGGTGATCAGGTGTTCTCAGTACAGGTGATCAGGTGTTCTCAGTACGGGTGATCAGGTGTTCTCAGTACGGATGATCAGGTGTTCTCAGTACAGGTGATCAGGTGTTCTCAGTACAGGTGATCAGGTGTTCTCAGTACGGGTGATCAGGTGTTCTCAGTACAGGTGATCAGGTGTTCTCAGTACAGGTGATCAAGTGTTCCCGGTACAGGTGATCAGGTGTTCTCAGTACGGGTGATCAGGTGTTCCTAGTGCAGGTGATCAGGTGTTCTCAGTACAGGTGATCAGGTGTTCCCGGTACAGGTGATCAGGTGTTCTCAGTACGGGTAATCAGGTGTTCTCAGTACAGGTGATCAGGTGTTCTCAGTACGGGTGATCAGGTGTTCTCAGTACAGGTGATCAGGTGTTCTCAGTACGGGTGATCAGGTGTTCTCAGTACAGGTGATCAGGTGTTCTCAGTACGGGTGATCAGGTGTTCTCAGTACAGGTGATCAGGTGTTCTCAGTACGGGTGATCAGGTGTTTCCGGTACAGGTGATCAGGTGTTCTCAGTACGGGTGATCACGTGTTCTCAGTACGGGTGATCAGGTGTTCTCAGTACAGGTGATCAGGTGTTCTCAGTACAGGTGATCAGGTGTTCTCAGTACGGGTGATCAGGTGTTTCCGGTACAGGTGATCAGGTGTTCTCAGTACGGGTGATCAGGTGTTCTCAGTACAGGTGATCAGGTGTTCTCAGTACAGGTGATCAGGTATTCTCAGTACAGGTGATCAAGTGTTCCCGGTACAGGTGATCAGGTGATCTCAGTACGGGTGATCAGGTGTTCTCAGTACGGGTGATCAGGTGTTCTCAGTACAGGTGATCAGGTGTTCTCAGTACGGGTGATCAGGTGTTCCTAGTGCAGGTGATCAGGTGTTCTCAGTACAGGTGATCAGGTGTTCCCGGTACAGGTGATCAGGTGTTCTCAGTACGGGTAATCAGGTGTTCTCAGTACAGGTGATCAGGTGTTCTCAGTACGGGTGATCAGGTGTTCTCAGTACAGGTGATCAGGTGTTCTCAGTACGGGTGATCAGGTGTTCTCAGTACAGGTGATCAGGTGTTCTCAGTACGGGTGATCAGGTGTTCTCAGTACAGGTGATCAGGTGTTCTCAGTACGGGTGATCAGGTGTTTCCGGTACAGGTGATCAGGTGTTCTCAGTACGGGTGATCAGGTGTTCTCAGTACAGGTGATCAGGTGTTCTCAGTACAGGTGATCAGGTATTCTCAGTACAGGTGATCAAGTGTTCCCGGTACAGGTGATCAGGTGATCTCAGTATAGGTGATCAGGTGATCTCAGTACGGGTGATCAGGTGTTCTCAGTACAGGTGATCAGGTGTTCTCAGTACGGGTGATCACGTGTTCTCAGTACAGGTGATCAGGTGTTCTCAGTACGGGTGATCAGGTGTTTCCGGTACAGGTGATCAGGTGTTCTCAGTACGGGTGATCAGGTGTTCTCAGTACAGGTGATCAGGTGTTCTCAGTACAGGTGATCAGGTATTCTCAGTACGGGTGATCAGGTGTTCTCAGTACAGGTGATCAGGTGTTCTCAGTACGGGTGATCAGGTGTTTCCGGTACAGGTGATCAGGTGTTCTCAGTACGGGTGATCAGGTGTTCTCAGTACAGGTGATCAGGTGTTCTCAGTACAGGTGATCAGGTATTCTCAGTACAGGTGATCAAGTGTTCCCGGTACAGGTGATCAGGTGATCTCAGTATAGGTGATCAGGTGATCTCAGTACGGGTGATCAGGTGTTCTCAGTACAGGTGATCAGGTGTTCTCAGTACGGGTGATCAGGTGTTCTCAGTACAGGTGATCAGGTGTTCTCAGTACGGGTGATCAGGTGTTTCCGGTACAGGTGATCAGGTGTTCTCAGTACGGGTGATCAGGTGTTCTCAGTACAGGTGATCAGGTGTTCTCAGTACAGGTGATCAGGTATTCTCAGTACAGGTGATCAAGTGTTCCCGGTACAGGTGATCAGGTGATCTCAGTATAGGTGATCAGGTGTTCTCAGTATGGGTGATCAGATTTTTTTTTTGAAAGGTTTGGGGAAGCCGGGTGGTCTGATCTCTATAATTCCGGCCCCAGGCTCTCGCTTTATCCTTTCCGCAGTAAAAACCTTTTCTCTGTTTACCTGATGTTCTCCCTTGTGATCTCCGTGGGTCACTTCATTTTCATCAAGCGGACCCGTGTGGATCTGCTGTTGAACATCCATCAATCTGTGTACGCTGGCTGTAGAAGGCACATGGGTTGTTACCAAGGGATCATTCTACCTCCACTGTTTCCTGTGGTGAGACAGTCACCTCCCCTCAGACGCGGGCTGAAATAAGAAGTGGGAGATTGTCCTGTTGTCTTGTCATTCTGTGGTGCCTCACCTTGGTGCTCGAACGCACAGTGTCTGCAGGCCAGCTCTATCCTACTTGCAATGATGTGCGATCACAGCCTCAGCTCACACCCTTTCCTTTTTTCTTCCCCTCACTTAGCAACCAAACTTTAAACAGAAATTCGTTGCCTTGCTGAAGAGATTCAAAGTGACCGATGAGGTATGTATTGCTGGATCAACTGTTGGGTCAACCTCCTTTCTTCTACAGTTCACACACTTTGAGTGAGCAGAAAACACTTGATGTTGAAATGTACGGAATAGGTGATGAAAGTAGTAGCTTTTCTTTTCTCTCTTTCAAACTCTGCAACTAACTGCGGAAAACCATCCTGTTTCTACACCCCTTTGCCCACTTCAAAGATACATTTCACAGATGAGACCTCATGACTTATCTGTTCTCAGATCCTTTAAAGAACACTTCTATTGAGAGTTTATTTGCCTAAAAATTCACTCTATACTATGGCTAATTGATCCATCTGCCAATATTTATTAGACTAGTCACTCATGAACACTGTTATCCCAATAACATGTTTCCTTGTAGATAATACTGAGACATTTGGAGGAGAACAGAATCCTTTCTTCTGTCAGTACACTGCCATTGTCCTGCTTATCTCAGAAAGCCTGTTGTTCTATGGTACAAGTCAATTCAATTATTAACCCTTAGTGCTCCAAAACGTACATGGGTTCAGCTTTCCTGGGTCTTTATTTTTGGTTTTGATTCAAAAAACGAGTTCAATCAGCTTTGCTGTGAATGGTTTCTGGATGTGACATATTATTGATTTTATTCCACTTTATGTTACTGTTGAAAAGCTAACTGCTCATTTTTGGATTCCATAAATACCCCAAGCTGCCGGGAACATCCCTGATAGCTCTCAAAATACGCCCTTGGCTTCTACTGAGACACCTGAAACTAGTGTGTGCAAGTTTCCAGTCCCAATTTATGTTATTGCTTTTAAAGCTAAGGGAAACTATGCTGTTTGGTTCTCATTATAGAAATAACAGGGAAAGCTATAGGAGTCAGAGGAGGGATTTGAGTAACTGCCACTATTCCCACTGGAGCAGGACAGCTAAGACAGATATAGTAGAGGGTTCATAAAGTTCTGAAGGGGTTTGCACATCCATTTTTTTAAATCACTCTACCATTGGCAGCTTTGCTTTCACCTGTTTTGGCCAAAGTTCTGCAATTCTCTCGCTATGCCTCTCTCCTCTTTTAAGATGCTCTTTAGAACCTACCTCTTGGCATTAGGATTTTGGTCATCTTTCCTGCTTTCTCCTTCTGTGCCTTGGTGTCAAAGAAAATGCCAAAAATGTCTTTATTGCTATCAGTCTTGTTAAGCACCTTGGGATATTGTATTAGATTAAATGTGCTATGTAAAGGTAAGTTGTTGTTGGAGAGTCTGATTAGATTACTCCAGCAAACAGCTAGCCCAGAAATAATTGGTGGAATGGCTTCTTTCTGCCTGTGGAATTTGTTACCACAGAAAGTAGTTGAGTCCAAAACATTGTATGTTTTCAAGAAGGAGTTAGATATAGCTCTTGGGGCGAAAGGGATCAAAGGATATGGGGAGAAAGCGGGAGCAGGCTATTGAGTTGGATGATCAGCCATGATCATAATGAATGGGGGAGCAGGCCTGAAGGGCTGATTGGCCTACTCCTGCTCCTAGTTTCTATGTTTCTGTGCTAGAAAAGTCCGGGTATCAGAAGTTTCGGTTCTGATGGAAAGTTAAGGAGTAAGATTCATTTCCTTTGGAAAAAATGTTGACTTTGAAGTGTCCTAATTGAAGTTTTTAAAATTATGAAGGGCATTCACAAAGTTGACATAGGCAAATTGCCCATTGTAATAAGACAGAAATTTACAACAAAGAAGGAGACCGTTTAGCCCATCGTGTCTGTGCCGACCCAAAAAGAGCTTTCCAATCTAATCTCTCTTTCCATCTCTTGGTCAATAGCCCTGTAGGTTACAGCACTCCAAGCAAACATTCAAATATTTTTAAAAGTGAGGAGGGTTTCTGCCTCTATCACACTTTCAAGCAGTGAGCTCCAGATCCCCACCACCCTCTGAGTGAAAAGTTTTCTCTTCAACTTCCCTCTAATAATTCTGTCAATTGCTTTAAATCTATACCCCTGGTTACTGATAAAGGCAAAATACTGTGGATGCTGGAGATTTGAAACAAAGACAAAAAATGCTGGAAAAACTCAGCAGATCTGGCAGCATCTGTGGAGAGAAAAACAGAGTTAACCTTTCGAGCCCGTATGACTCCGCTTCGGCTCTGAAGAGTCATACAGATTCGAAACGTTAACTCTGTCTTTCTCTCCACAGATGCTGCCAGACCTGCTGAGTTTGTTCCAGCATTTTTTGTCTTTACTCCTGGTTACTGACCTGGTTATTAGGTGCTTCTGATCCACTCTATTTAGGCCCCTCTTAATTTTATATACCTCAATTAAGACTGCCGCAGCCTCTTGTATCCCAAACAAAACGACCCCAGCCTATCCAGTCTTTCCTCACAGCTAAAATTCTCCACTCCCGACAACACCCTCATAAATTTTCTTTGTACCCTCTCTAGCATGATTATATCCTTCCTGCAATACATTGATCAGAACTGTAAACTGTACTCTAACTGTGGCCTAACTAGTGTTCTCTACAGTTCTAACATAACAGCCCTCCTCTTATATTCTATGCCACATAATAAAGGGAAGTATCTTGTATGGCTTCTCAAACACCTTATGTCCTTATCTACCTGTTCTGCTACCTATGAACACGCATCCCTACGTCCCCCTATTCCTCGATACCTCTCACAAACCTACCATATATTGCCTTGTTTGTCCTTCCCAAATGCATTATTACCTCACACTCCTTCAGAGTGAATGCCATTTGCCTCCTTTCTGTTTACCCGGCCAGTACTGAGCCCTGTGGGACCACACTGGAAGCAGCCTTCCAGTCACTAAAACACCCATCCATCATTATCCTTTGCTTCCTGCCATTGAGCCAGTTTTGGATCCAAATTGCCCCTTTCTCTTGGATCCTGTTGTCAATATGGCAATTACCTTGTTAAAGACAATTGTGAGTTAAGCATGTGATGGACATTGATTATCCCATCTAAATAGAATAAAAAGTTACAGCTGGAACACTTTGTGTGGAAGCAACTTGGAATTCAGTAGCACTGAGGAGTTGTCTTGAAAATAAACCAGCTTGAACTAAAAGACCAGCCTGGATTAATTCTCCCACCACAACCTCTTATTGTGACTAACATTGTAGCAGAGGATGAACTTAAAGCTTTGCTGATTGATTGCTGTATGTGAAGATTTCTGTCTCACTCCTCTGAGGGAAAAGAGCTGCACTGTTGCTAACAATTTTAGTTATGGAATGGCAGAAGGACATTGCAAGTTTGCCAGCTTTGACTATCCACCAATTATTTTTGACTCCGAACCTTGTTAGCAATGGAAGGCTGAAGTTGAAATGTGGACCTGGGTTACTGCTATACCCTGGAAGATGCAAGGCGTGGCTTTGGCGTTCTCATTACCAGCCAGAAGTAAGATAAGCAGTAAGGTTTTTTTCAGAGTGGAAAGTGGATGATTTGGATCATGAAGAGGGATCGAACCTTCTGTTACAATTTTTGGATAAGTTTTACAAAAAGGATGAGTTATTGGAACTGTATGAAGCTTGGATGACCTTTGATGGGTTTTGGAAATCAGATGATCAGTCCATGGAAGAACCTATCATGGCTTTTGATAAATGGTACAGGAGACTACAGAGATTTGAACTTGAAATTCTGGAATTGGTATTGGCATTTCAATGACTGGACTGTGCTCGCATTTCCCATGTTGATAGTCTTTTAGTACTAACAGGTTCAATTCTGGGGGAAAGAACCTCTCTCCCAGATCAAAAGGCTTCTGCCCTTAAAAAAATTTCTGGGGAAACAGTTGTTCCTTGCCACTTTCTTAGCAAATGCGAATAACTATGCTGTAAAATAAATGGGTCTTTTTCCGAATGGCAGGCAGTGACTAGTGGGGTACCGCAGGGATTGGTGCTGGGACCTCAGCTATTAACAATATATATTGATTTAGATGAGGGAACTAAATGTATTATCTCCAAATTTGCAGATGACACAAAGCTGGGTGGGAGAGTGAGCTGTGAGGAGGATGCAGAGATGCTTCAGTGTGATTTGGACAAGCTGAGTGAGTGGGCAAATGTGTGGCAGATGCAGTATAATGTGGATAAATGTGAGGTTATCCATTTTGGTAGCAAAAACAGGAAGGCAGGTTATTATCTGAATGACTATAAATTGAAAGAGGGGAAGACCTGCAAGCAAGACCTGGGTGTCCTTGTACACCAGTCGCTGAAGGTGAACATGCAGGTCCAGCAGGTGGTAAAGAAGGCAAATGGTATGTTGGCCTTCATAGCCAGAGGATTCAAGTGCAGGAACAGGGATGTCTTGCTGCAATTATACAGGGCCTTGGTGAGACCACACCTGGAATATTGTGTGCAGTTTTGGTCTCCTTATCTGAGGAAGGATGTTCTTGCTATAGAGGGAGTGCAGTGAAGGTTTCCCAGACTGATTCCTGGGATGGTGGGACTGACATATGAAGAGAGATTGAATCGATTAGGATTATACTCGCTGGAGTTCAGAAGAATGAGGGGGGATCTCATAGAAACCTATAAAATTCTAACAGGACTAGACAGGGCAGATGCAGGAAGGATGTTCCTGATGGTGGGGAAGTCCAGAACCAGCGGTCACAGTCTGAGGATACGGAGTAGACCATTTAGGACTGAGATGAGGAGAAATGTCTTCACCCAGAGAGTGGTGAGCCTGTGGAATTCATTACCACAGAAAGTAGTTGAGTCCAAAACATTGTATGTTTTCAAGAAGGAGTTAGATATAGCTCTTGGGGCAAAAGGGATCAAAGGGTATGGGGAGAAAGCGGGAGCAGGCTATTGAGTTGGATGATCAGCCATGATCATAATGAATGGGGGAGCAGGCTCGAAGGGCTGAATGGCCTACTCCTGCTCCTAGTTTCTATGTTTCTATGTTTTTAAAATAAGGGATGGAGGATTCAATGGTGGCCGAGTTTCGAGGTTGACCAAATATAACATGAAGATTCCAACACAAAGATGGATGGGGTTAATGACAAGAGATCTGAAAATGGTCATAACCCTAGCCAATTTGAGAGTCGGAACAAAAAGCACGTCTGGGACAGTGACCATCATTTAAACCCAAAAAATGCCTGGGAAATGGTTAATCGGTGTTTTTGGTGTGATTCCCAGTATCATTACGCGATGAACTGCCCACAGCAAAGGAATTGTATTTTTGAAGTGACCCACGAGACGGATTCATCTGAAACTCAAAATGATGACGGTGGCTGCCATGATGGAATTCTATAGATCACTGAGAGTTTGAATCCAGTGATGAGTTTCTTGATAGATTCTTTCAACAGTGCAGTTCTGGTCAGTGGCTGCACTTCTACGGTGTGAGCCATGGACTGGCTTGACTGCTATCTGGAATCTCTCGATGAGGCAGACCGGCAGAAGCTCAAGGAGTATGAAAGCTCTACCTGCTTCAGGTTTGGAGATGACAATACATTAACATCCTCCAAACAGGTAGTCCTCCCTTGTAAGATAGCAGGGATCAAACTGTTTATCAGCACTGATGTGGTTTCTAGGGAGATACACCTGTTGTTGAGTTGATCTGCGATTGACGAAGGCTCAGATGATGCTAGATATGAAGAATGATAGAGCAATCATGTTTGGGAAACAATGTGGATCTACATATTACTTAGTCAGGCCATTACTGCTTGCCCCTAAGGAAGCCAGAGAGTTCCCATCAATAAGTTCATGAAGTTTTGTTAACTGCTGAGAATGAGAATTTGGTGGACAAAAAGAAGATCATTTGGATATTACATAGGCTACACATCCGGCGCCACAGAAACTGAAAACTCTGCTTCGAGCTGCGGGAGTGGTCGATAAAGGATATGATGATCTTATTGAACAAATCACTGCTCAGTGTGAAATTTGCCTTAAATATTGCAAGACACTACTGCGCCATGTTGTGAGCTGCCACTAGCCAGGGAGTTTAACGATGAAGTGGCAATGGACTTGAAAGTTTGGGACAAAGATAGGGATTTTTTTTACTACACTTCATTGATATGGCAACCAGGTTTAGCCTATCCACTGTGATATATATTAAAGATAAAAGGACCATTGTCAATAAGGTCATGGAGAAATGGGTAGGAAAAGGATTAGGAACATCAACGAAGTTCCTCACAGATAATGGTGGGGAGTTCGCCAATGAGGCATTTTGAGAGGTGTGTGAAAATTTAAACATCATAGTTATGCAAACTGCAGCTGAGAGTCCGTTTAGTAATGGTCTTTGTGAAAGAAACCATGTGGTAATAGATGACAGGTTACATAAAATATTAGCTGACCAGCCAGATTGTAAATTGCAAACGGCACTAGCATAGGTGGTGCACACAAAGAACTCCCTGCAAATGGGTGGTACAGTCCCTACCAGTTGGTGTACGGAAGAAATCTGAAGCTACCTTTGGTGTTGTCAGATGCTCCCCTCCTCTAGAAGGGACTAGCATTAGCTCCACCTTTTCTGCTCATCTGAACGCTTCGCATGTGGGCAGAAAAGCTTTCATTAAAGCTGAGGTTTCGGAGAAAATTTGGCAGGCCCTACGGCACCACATAAGACCATCGAGAATGCAGTTTAGACAAGGAGACGTGGTATATTGTAAAAGAGAAGGCTGGAAAGAGTGGAAAGGACCTGGCAATGTAATAAGGAGTGATGGGGGAAAAAATAATTGTGTAACACGGCAATCAAACTGTTAGGGTACATTCTTCATGGTTAATTGGTACTGACTATACCATTACAGGCTCTGAACAGGACATAGAACACGAGGAGGCATCATGCACTTCACACACACACAGTAGTTAGGAGGAGCAGATGACGGCAGATACAGGGTTGACTGACTATGAACAGAGTAATACTGAGGTACAGGATAATGCTATTCATCCAAAAGGGCAACTACGTAAAGTAGGAACAAAGGTAACATACATGCCAGAAGGGACCAGTGTGCGGAGGGATGCCACCCCCTTATCAAATTACCCTGTATCCCATGTGCATTTGCCTTCTTTATAAGTCTCCCATGTGGGACCTTGTCAAAGGCTTTGCTGAAATCCATATAAACTACATCAACAGCACTACCCTCATCTACACACCTGGTCACCTCCTCAAACAATTCAATCACATTTGTTAGGCATGACCTCCCTCTGACAAAGCCATGCTGACTATCCCTGATCAAACCTTGCCTCTCCAAGTGGAGATAGATTCTCTCCTTCAGAATTTTCTCCAATAGTTTCCCTACCACTGACGTGAGACTCACTGGCCTGTAGTTCCCTGGCTTATCTCCACAACCCTTCTTAAATAGCGGAACCACATTAGCTGTTCTCCAGTCCTCTGGCACCTCCCCCGTGGCCAGAGAGGAATTAAAAATTTGGGTCAGAGCCCCTGCGATCTCCTCCCTTGCCTCCCTCAGCAGTCTGGGACACAAATCATCCAGACCTGAAGATTTGTCCACTTTTAAGCCTGCCAACACCTCCAATACCTTGTCACTCCCTATATCAACTTGCTTAAGAACTTCACAGTCTCTCTCCCCGAGTTCCATACCTTCATCCTCCTTCTCTTGGGTGAAGACGGATGTGAAGTATCCATTCAACCCTCTAGCGATGTCCTCTGGCTCCACCTATAGATTGCCCCCTTGGTCCCTAATGGGCCCTACTCTTTCCCTGGTTATCCTCTTCCCATTGATATACTTATAGAATATCTTGGGATTTTCCCTACTTTTACCAGCCAGAGCTTCCTCATATCTCCTCTTTGCTCTCCTAATTGCTTCCTTAAGCTCCACCCTGCACTGTCTGTACTCCACTAATGCCTCTGCTGATTTGCTTCCCTTGTACCTGCTAAAAGCCTCTCTTTTCCTTCTCATCATACCCAGAATATCTCTGGTCATCCATGGTTCTCTGGGCTTGTTACTCCTTCCTATCACCCTAGAGGGAACATGTTGAGCATGTACCCTCCCCATTTCCTTTTTGAACACCCCCCACTGTTCTTCTGTAGATTTCCCCACAAGTAGCTGTTCCCAGTCTACCTTGGCCAGATCCTGCCTTATTTTACTAAAATCCACTCTCCCCCAATCCAAAACATTTTTTTTTTTTTGCAGCTTGTCTAGTTCTTTGTCCATAACAAACTTAAACTGTACCATGTTGTGGTCGCTATCACTAAAATGCTCCCCCACCACCACCTCAGCCACCTGTCCAGCTTCATTCCCCAGAATTAGGTCCAGCATTGTGCCGTCCCTTGTTGGACCCTCTACATATTGACCTAAAAAGTTCTCCTGTACACGTTTTAAGAAATCCACTCCATCCAAGCCCTTAACACTATGTCTATCCCAATTAATGTTGGGAAAGTTGAAATCACCTAATATAATTACCCTATTGTTATTGTTTTTACACACCTCTGCAAATTGTGCACATATTTGCTCCTCAATTTCCCGCTGACTATCTGGGGATCTATGATAAACACCTAACAATGTGACTGCCCCTTTTTTATTCCTAAGCTCTACCCACAAAGCTTCATTCGATGCCCCCTCCAAGATATCATCTCTCCTTACTGCAGTAACTGACTCCGGAACTAATCATGCAATGCCTGCTCCTCTTTTACCCCCTCCCGTGTCTCGCCTGAAGATTCTATATCCCGGAATGCTGAGCTGCCAATCCTGGCCCTATGACGTGTTGGAGCTCAGTACAACGATGAAACATGCTACAGTTGAGCAAGTTCTGAGAGCAAGTAAAGCACTTAAAAAATTAAATCCTGAGAGAGATGTGCTCAAGTTTTCAGCCTTGGGTGATCCAGAAGATATGAGGCCAGTCACTTTTAGTGATGCTTCACATGCCAATCTTCCAGATGGGTACTCTAGCACAGCAGGGTTTATCATATTCTTGGTAGGAAAGAATGATAAATGTTGCCCACTGTCTTGGGAGGCCAAAGAAATAAAAAGGATAGTGAAAAGGACCTTAGCTGTTGAAATGCTAGCCTTGGTTGAAGCATTAGATATGGGGTCTTACTTATCCAATGTACTGACAGAAATATTACATAAGGGGCAATGTGGGAGAAGTTTGCCCGTAGAATGTTACGTTGATAACTGGTCTCTTTGGGACAACATTCATTCCACGAAAAGTATCACTGGTAAAAAGCTAAGAATAGACGTAGCCAGCATAAGAGAGATGTTAGAGAGAAGAGGGATCTCTTAGATACAATGGGTTGACACGAGTCCCCAACCATCAGACTGTTTTACACAAAGAAGTGCCGGCTCTAAGAAATTATTGAATATATTGGAGGAGGGGGGGATGTGATAATGATGCAATGGGGAAATAAACTTTTTTTGTTTTATAATTGTTTTTATATATATATTTGGTAAAAGAAATATGGGAATTATAAGATGTGGAAATATGTGACATTATTTCCTTCTGTTTGTTTGAAAAAAAACTTAAAGAACATTTTTTTCAAAATTTTAATTTAAAAAGAAAAGCGGGGAATCTGTCAATCACCTAGTTAAAGACAGTTGCTAGTAAAACAGGTGATGGGCATCGGTTATTCCATCTCAATAGAATAAAAAATTACAGCTGGAACACTTTGCGTGGAAGCAACTTG
Source organism: Carcharodon carcharias (assembly GCF_017639515.1). Classification (NCBI taxonomy): domain Eukaryota; kingdom Metazoa; phylum Chordata; class Chondrichthyes; order Lamniformes; family Lamnidae; genus Carcharodon; species Carcharodon carcharias. Next base: position 5,362,754 of record NC_054471.1, on the reverse strand, counting down.
GAAGTCAGTAGCACTGAGGAGTTGTCTTGGAAATAAACCAGCTTGAACCAAAAGACCAGCCTGGATTAATTCTCCCACCACAACCTCTTATTGTGACTAACACCTGCGAGCTTTTAATCTTCTACCCAAAACCTGTCAAAAATGGTACTAAAATCCATGGAAGACTAAATACAGTGCACTACCCTATTGATCCTATTGTTACTCCCTCAAAGAATTCAACAAGTTAGTTGGACATGACCTTCCCTTAATAAATCCTTGCTGACTGTCCTTCATTCATCTATGCCTTTTTAAAAGATGATTTTTCCTGTCTCTCAGATCTTTTTCCAATAATTTGCCCACATCTGACTGGCCTGTAATTACTCAGTATACCTCTTCCTCCCAACATTAGCTGTCTTCCAGAAGCCTGTCTATAACCAGAGAGGATTGGGAAACAATGGTCAGAGCCTCTGCTGTTTCCTCCCTTGCTGCTTTTTGCAGCCTGAGATACATTACATCTGGGCCTGGGGATTTATCTATTTTAATAAATGGTAAACACCTTGATATATCCTCCTTCATGTTTCTTTAAGTATGAACCAGACGGAGCAAAATAGGAAGGAGCAAGAGCTGGGCTCCAGCTCTGCTTTGCTGTTGAAAAACATTCAGTGAAAAGCTGACTGACTAACAGCTCCTCATCCTGTCTCACTGGAAGTACGCCTTACATCTACACTGAGCTTTCATGTAGGAAGAAAGAAGAAAGACTTGTATTCCTATAGCACCTTTCAGGACCTCAGGATATCCCAGAGCACTTTGCAGCCAATGAAGTGCATTCACTACTGGAAGGTAGTAAACACTATGAACAAACTGTGCATAGCAAGATCCCACAAGCAGCAATGTGATAGTGACCAGATCTCTTGTTTATTTAGTAGGTTGGTTAAGAGATAGATATTGGCCAGTACTTTCAGGAGAGCTCACCTGCTGTTGTTCAAAATAATGCTATGGGATCTTTTACATCCACTTAACAAAGCACACTGGGTCTCGGCTTGAGATCTCATATAAGACCTCTGACAATGCAGCACTGGGTCAGTACTGCGCTGAAGTAGCCCCGAGATTTTTGTGTTCAAGTCTCTGGAGTGGAACTTGAACCTGCAACCTGCTAACTCAGAGGCGAGGATGCTACCAACTGAACCACAGCTGACACATAGCAGTACCATTGTGGACTGTCAGTCACCTTGAGTACTGATTCTAATAGCAGTGTGATTGACGTCTTTCTGATAGTTAAATTGTGCTGATTTATTTTGTGTAAGGTGCTGGACTCTGATCCTGTGGACCAGACCCAGGAAGCAGAAGAGGATCTTGACCTACTTTACGAAAGCCTGGAAGTTTACAACCCCAGTGACAGTGGCCCAGAAATGGAGGACAATGAAAGCGTTCTCAGCACACCAAAGCCCAAACTAAAGTAAGTGATAAAGACTGACTGCGGTACAGGCAGAAGAGTGTGTGTGTGTGTGTGTGTGTTGATAAGCTCACCCTGAGTGTTGCTAGGACTGAGGAGATCTTGTGGTTTAGTAGGTATCACCACTTCCTCTCAGTCAGAAGCTCTGAGTTCAAGTCCCACTCCAGGACTTGTTGATCGTGGAAGGAATGTTCCTGATGAGGTTTAACAGATTGATAGTCAGCCTGCTAATCCTTCCCCCGGTTCCTCAAAAGTAAAACAGTGTGTGTGAAAATACAAAGGAAAAAAAGCTGGAGGCTCATGGAATAAAAGGATCAATGTCAGCTTTGTTGTGCTTTTTCGGACTGGAGAGTGGTAGATAGTGTTGTTCCCCAAGGGTCAAAGCTAGGACCACTGATTTTTTTGACAAATATAAATGAATTGGATATTGGAATACAGAGTGAAGCTTCAAAATTTGTCAATGATACCAAACTTGGAGGGTGATAACCATTCACCTGCAAAAGGATGTAGATATAAAAACAAAAAACTGCGGATGCTGGAAATCCAAAACAAAAACAGAATTACCTGGAAAAACTCAGCAGGTCTGGCAGCATCGGCGGAGAAGAAAAGAGTTGGCGTTTTGAGTCCTCATGCAGTTCTGTTGAAGGGTCATGAGGACTCGAAACGTCAACTCCTTTCTTCTCCTCCGATGCTGCCAGACCTGCTGAGTTTTTCCAGGTAAAGGATGTAGATAGGCTGGCAGAATGGGCAGACAAGCGGAGATGGAATTAATACAGAGAAGTATGAGGTGATGCATTTTGGCAGAAGGGGAGAGACAATATTGACTTAGTAACCCAATTCCAAAAAATCTGCAGGGACAAATAAACCTTGGGGTGATGTGCCAATCCTTGAAGTGACAGGACATACTGAGAGAGTGATTAGCAAAGCTCATCCTTGGATCCTGAGCTTCATAAATTGAGGCATTGAGTACAAAAGCAGGGCAGTTATACTGAACCTTTATAAAGCTCTGGTTAGGCACCAACTAGAATATTGTGTCCACACTTGAATTTAGTCACCACGCTTTAGGGAGGATGTGAGGGTCTTTGAGATGGTGCAGAGGAGATTTACCTGAATGGTTCCAAGGATGTGGGATTTGAGCTACAAGGTTAGGTTGGAGGAGCTGGGGCTGAATTCCTTGGAGAGAAGGAGATTGAGGCAGATTTGATAGAGGTGTACAAGATGATGACAGATTTAGATAAGGGAGACAGAAAAAAGCTGTTCCCATTGGCTGATGGTACATGGACTTGGGGGAACACAGATTTAAGGTTTTGGGCAAGAGATTCTGGGGAGGAAAAGGATGTGTGGAAGACCTTTTTTGCACAGTGAAACCGGCTGCTTCCGAGGTCGTGGAAGTGGAAATGATTAATGATTTCAAAAGGAAATTGGACTTGAGGGAAATAAACTTGCAGGGCTATGGAGATAGAGCGGGAGAATGTGATGACTGGATTGCTTTACAGAGAGCTGGTATGGACAAGATGAATTGAATGGCTTCCTCCTATGTTGTAATGACTCTATGTGAGGCAAAGTTCAGCCTACCCAGTAAACACCTACGGATAAAAACAAGAAAAACTGCGGATGCTGGAAATCCGAAACAAAAACAGAATTACCTGGAAAAACTCAGCAGGTCTGACAGCATCGGCGGAGAAGAAAAGAGTTGACGTTTCGAGTCCTCATGACCCTTCGACAGAACTTGAGTTTGAGTCCAAGAAAGAGTTGAAATATAAGCTGGTTTAAGGTGTGTGTGTGGGGGGCGGAGAGAGAGGTGGAGGGTGGGGAGGTGTGCCTACGGAACTGCCAGCTGCCAATTCACAACAGCACATAGCTATGAGGAGCTACCTCCACTATCGCTGCACATCTCCTACTGGCTGCTTATGGAATGCAGTCAACAGTGCTTAGGAACAGGAGGGCCGGCGAAGAAGACCAGCATAAAAGGACCTCTGGATCGGGAAGGGCAGCATTTGTTGTCCGTCCTCGATGCCCAGACAACTGAGAGGCTCCAGAATAAGGTTCAGAGTGTGGGACTGAAATTAAATGTTGGCAGGACCATCTATGGTGATAGATTCCCTGCCGTGCCTCACATCAATCCTGTGCTCGCTGACCTATATTGGAAAACTTTAATTTTAAAGTCCTCATCCTTCTTTTCAAATCCCTCTATGGCCTCGCCCTCATTTCTGGAATCTTTTCCAACCCCACAACCATCAAGCTCTCTGCGCTTATCTAATTCAGGCCTCTTGACTATTCCCAATTTTAATTGCTCCACTATTAGTGTCCATGCCCTCAGCTGCTTAGGTCATAACTTCTAGGATTCCCTCCCTGAACCATTCTACCTTTCCCCCTTTAAGACGCTCCTTAAAACGACTTCACTGACCAAGCTCGGTGTCATATTTTATTGATACTGCCTTGGGAACGTTGGAAGTCAGTTGGGATTTTACAAGAATCAAGAGAGCCCACCAAAGACCAGATTTCATTTTCACAATTAGTAACAATGGGAATTGAACTGATCTCCGGGTTATCATTGCAAAAGCAAACCAATCCATAGAGAGCAAAGGAAATGAAAATGACTTCAAACTCTTGACCGTTCATCAATCAGAAGAAGCCTGTGTTTTAAGAACACCTTTCACAGCTTCAGGAGGGTGGAAAGCACCTTACAGCCAGTGAGTTACTTTTAAGTGTTGTAATATAGGAAGCACAATGGCCAATTTGCACACAGCAAACTCCCAGAAACAGGAAAGCAATATCAGCCATAAAATCTGTTTGTGATGTTGGTTGGTTTGAGGGATATATATTAACCTGGACACCTGGTAGAAGTCCACTGATGTTCTTCAAATAGTACCTTGGGATCTTTTATATCTAGCTTAGAGACAGATGGGGTCTTGGTAAAAGATCTCATTCAGATAGACACTTTGGTCAGTGCAGCACTCCCTGAGCATTGGGAGTATCAACCTGGTTATGTGCTAACAGCTCTGAAGTGGATCTTGAACCTACCCCTCTGACTCGGAGTACAATATCCACTGACACATTTGGCAGGAATTTGCCAGGTGGTGAACTGTCCATATTCAGTATTTTTATACATTACAACAGTGACTAGAATTCAAAAAGTACTTCATTGGCTGTAAAGTGCTTTGAAATAAACAGAATTACCTGGGAAAACTCAGCAGGTCTGGCAGCATCGGCGGAGAAGAAAAGAGTTGACGTTTCGAGTCCTCATGACCCTTCGACAGAACATGTCTGGTGATCACGAGAGAGAGAGCTGCATTTTTCTAGCATTTTCGTTTCTTTTCTGACCAATTGTTCTGTCCCTGAGAAAGTAATTTTACATTTTTGAACTGTTGTTAAATGTCTCCATTATAATTGATTATTAGATTTTTGAAACTAATTTTTGTTAAAATAATTATTTTAAAGTTTATTCGTGTGTATGTCCCAATTTTTATTTTACTCTGTCAATGTTTTTAAAAGTGATTTGATTTTAGTGATTTTTGTTTCCTGGTTGGCTGTCTGTGGGAATTCTTTAATGTGATTAGCTGCTTGGATTTTGATTGACAACACTGTCCCTCCATGCTGGAAATCCCCATGAAAGAGTAGTGTAATTTGCTGCACAAGGAGAGGTAATGTTCTTGGCACAGTGTTCTCTAGATCAATCAGCAAGACTTTCTTCAAGGTCAGCGGAGAACACCCAAAATATAGGTTCCTTTATCCATCACATCCTCAATAAATGGAGGACACAACACAGCTAGGTCTGTGTTTGCTTCTCTATGTATATCAAAAAAGTAACCAGTAATTTATTCTCATTCCAACAGGCCATTTTTTGAAGGAATGTCACATTCCAGCTCACAAACCGAGATTGTCAGCCTCCAGAGCCATAAGAGCCAAACGAAGGAACAACCAAGTCCAGTGAGTCTCTCTCTCTATTTAATTGATGGACCTTCACTCCAGTCCAGTGAGTCTCTCTCTATATAACTGCCGGACATTCACTACAGTCCAGTGAGTCTCTCTCTATATAACTAACGGACATTCACTACAGTCCAGTGAGTCTCTCTCTGTATAACTGACGGACATTCACCACAGTCCAGTGAGTCTCTCTCTATATAACTGACGGACATTCACTACAGTCCAGTGAGTCTCTCTCTATATAACTGATGGACATTCACTCCAGTCCAATCAGTCTCTCCCTGTATAACTGACAGACATTCACTACCAGTCCAGTCATTCTCTCTCTATATAACTGATGGACCTTCACTCACAGCCGAGTCAGACTCACTCTATATAACTGATGGACCTTCACTCCGAACACATTCAACCTCTCCCTATATAACTGGTGAACATTCACTCCCATCTCAGTCATTCTCTCTCTATATAACTGATGGACCTTCACTCCCAGTCCAGTCAATCTCTCTCTATATAACTGATGGACCTTCACTCCCAGTCCAGTCATGCTCTCTCTATATAACTGATGGACCTTCACTCCCAGTCCAGTCATTCTCTCTCTATATAACTGACAGACATTCACTCCCAGTCCAGTCATTCTCTCTCTATATAACTGATGGACCTTCACTCACAGCCCAGTCAGACTCACTCTATATAACTGATGGACCTTCACTCACAGTCCAGTCATGCTCTCTCTATATAACTGATGGACCTTCACTCCCAGTCCAGTCATTCTCTCTCTATATCACTGATGGACCTTCACTCCCAGTCCAGTCATTCTCTCTCTATATAACTGATGGACCTTCACTCCCAGTCCAGTCATTCTCTCTCTATATAACTGATGGACCTTCACTCACAGCCCAGTCATTCTCTCTCTATATAACTGATGGACCTTCACTCACAGCCCAGTCATTCTCTCTCTATATAACTGATGGACCTTCACTCCCAGTCCAGTCATTCTCTCTCTATATAACTGATGGACCTTCACTCCCAGTCCAGTCATTCTCTCTCTATATCACTGATGGACCTTCACTCCCAGTCCAGTCATTCTCTCTCTATATAACTGATGGACCTTCACTCCCAGTCCAGTCATTCTCTCTCTATATAACTGATGGACCTTCACTCCCAGTCCAGTCATTCTCTCTCTATATAACTGATGGACCTTCACTCACAGTCCAGTCATTCTCTCTCTATATAACTGATGGACCTTCACTCCCAGTCCAGTCATTCTCTCTCTATATAACTGATGGACCTTCACTCACAGCCCAGTCAGACTCTCTCTATATAACTGATGGACCTTCACTCACAGCCCAGTCAGACTCACTCTATATAACTGATGGACCTTCACTCCCAGTCCAGTCAGACTCACTCTATATAACTGATGGACCTTCACTCACAGCCCAGTCAGACTCTCTCTATATAACTGATGGACCTTCACTCCCAGTCCAGTCATTCTCTCTCTATATCACTGATGGACCTTCACTCCCAGTCCAGTCATTCTCTCTCTATATAACTGATGGACCTTCACTCCCAGTCCAGTCATTCTCTCTCTATATAACTGATGGACCTTCACTCACAGCCCAGTCATTCTCTCTCTATATAACTGATGGACCTTCACTCACAGCCCAGTCATTCTCTCTCTATATAACTAATGGACCTTCACTCACAGCCCAGTCAGACTCACTCTATATCACTGATGGACCTTCACTCCCAGTCCAGTCATTCTCTCTCTATATAACTGATGGACCTTCACTCCCAGTCCAGTCATGCTCTATCTATATCACTGATGGACCTTCACTCACAGTCCAGTCATTCTCTCTCTATATAACTGATGGACCTTCACTCCCAGCCCAGTCATTCTCTCTCTATATCACTGATGGACCTTCACTCCCAGTCCAGTCAGACTCACTCTATATAACTGATGGACCTTCACTCCCAGTCCAGTCATTCTCTCTCTATATAACTGATGGACCTTCACTCCCAGTCCAGTCATTCTCTCTCTATATAACTGATGGACCTTCACTCCCAGTCCAGTCATTCTCTCTCTATATAACTGATGGACCTTCACTCCCAGTCCAGTCATTCTCTCTCTATATCACTGATGGACCTTCACTCACAGCCCAGTCATTCTCTCTCTATATAACTGATGGACCTTCACTCCCAGTCCAGTCATTCTCTCTCTATATAACTGATGGACCTTCACTCCCAGTCCAGTCATTCTCTCTCTATATAACTGATGGACCTTCACTCACAGCCCAGTCATTCTCTATATAACTGATGGACCTTCACTCACAGTCCAGTCATTCTCTCTCTATATAACTGATGGACCTTCACTCCCAGTCCAGTCATTCTCTCTCTATATCACTGATGGACCTTCACTCCCAGTCCAGTCATTCTCTCTCTATATAACTGATGGACCTTCACTCCCAGTCCAGTCATTCTCTCTCTATATAACTGATGGACCTTCACTCACAGCCCAGTCAGACTCACTCTATATAACTGATGGACCTTCACTCCCAGTCCAGTCATTCTCTCTCTATATAACTGACAGACATTCACTCCCAGTCCAGTCATTCTCTCTCTATATAACTGATGGACCTTCACTCACAGCCCAGTCAGACTCACTCTATATAACTGATGGACCTTCACTCACAGTCCAGTCATGCTCTCTCTATATAACTGATGGACCTTCACTCCCAGTCCAGTCATTCTCTCTCTATATCACTGATGGACCTTCACTCCCAGTCCAGTCATTCTCTCTCTATATAACTGATGGACCTTCACTCCCAGTCCAGTCATTCTCTCTCTATATAACTGATGGACCTTCACTCACAGCCCAGTCATTCTCTCTCTATATAACTGATGGACCTTCACTCACAGCCCAGTCATTCTCTCTCTATATAACTGATGGACCTTCACTCCCAGTCCAGTCATTCTCTCTCTATATAACTGATGGACCTTCACTCCCAGTCCAGTCATTCTCTCTCTATATAACTGATGGACCTTCACTCCCAGTCCAGTCATTCTCTCTCTATATAACTGATGGACCTTCACTCCCAGTCCAGTCATTCTCTCTCTATATAACTGATGGACCTTCACTCCCAGTCCAGTCATTCTCTCTCTATATAACTGATGGACCTTCACTCCCAGTCCAGTCATTCTCTCTCTATATAACTGATGGACCTTCACTCCCAGTCCAGTCATTCTCTCTCTATATAACTGATGGACCTTCACTCCCAGTCCAGTCATTCTCTCTCTATATAACTGATGGACCTTCACTCCCAGTCCAGTCATTCTCTCTCTATATCACTGATGGACCTTCACTCCCAGTCCAGTCATTCTCTCTCTATATAACTGATGGACCTTCACTCCCAGTCCAGTCATTCTCTCTCTATATAACTGATGGACCTTCACTCCCAGGCCAGTCATTCTCTCTCTATATAACTGATGGACCTTCACTCCCAGTCCAGTCATTCTCTCTCTATATAACTGATGGACCTTCACTCCCAGTCCAGTCATTCTCTCTCTATATAACTGATGGACCTTCACTCCCAGTCCAGTCATTCTCTCTCTATATAACTGATGGACCTTCACTCACAGTCCAGTCATTCTCTCTCTATATAACTGATGGACCTTCACTCCCAGTCCAGTCATTCTCTCTCTATATAACTGATGGACCTTCACTCCCAGTCCAGTCATTCTCTCTCTATATAACTGATGGACCTTCACTCACAGTCCAGTCATTCTCTCTCTATATAACTGATGGACCTTCACTCCCAGTCCAGTCATTCTCTCTCTATATAACTGATGGACCTTCACTCACAGCCCAGTCAGACTCACTCTATATAACTGATGGACCTTCACTCCCAGTCCAGTCATTCTCTCTCTATATAACTGATGGACCTTCACTCACAGCCCAGTCATTCTCTCTCTATATAACTGATGGACCTTCACTCCCAGTCCAGTCATTCTCTCTCTATATCACTGATGGACCTTCACTCCCAGTCCAGTCATTCTCTCTCTATATAACTGATGGACCTTCACTCCCAGTCCAGTCATTCTCTCTCTATATAACTGATGGACCTTCACTCCCAGTCCAGTCATTCTCTCTCTATATAACTGATGGACCTTCACTCCCAGTCCAGTCATTCTCTCTCTATATAACTGATGGACCTTCACTCCCAGCCCAGTCATTCTCTCTCTATATAACTGATGGACCTTCACTCCCAGTCCAGTCATTCTCTCTCTATATAACTGATGGACCTTCACTCCCAGTCCAGTCATTCTCTCTCTATATAACTGATGGACCTTCACTCCCAGTCCAGTCATTCTCTCTCTATATAACTGATGGACCTTCACTCACAGCCCAGTCATTCTCTCTCTATATAACTGATGGACCTTCACTCCCAGTCCAGTCATTCTCTCTCTATATAACTGATGGACCTTCACTCCCAGTCCAGTCATTCTCTCTCTATATAACTGATGGACCTTCACTCCCAGTCCAGTCATTCTCTCTCTATATAACTGATGGACCTTCACTCCCAGTCCAGTCATTCTCTCTCTATATAACTGATGGACCTTCACTCCCAGTCCAGTCATTCTCTCTCTATATAACTGATGGACCTTCACTCCCAGTCCAGTCATTCTCTCTCTATATAACTGATGGACCTTCACTCCCAGTCCAGTCATTCTCTCTCTATATAACTGATGGACCTTCACTCCCAGTCCAGTCATTCTCTCTCTATATAACTGATGGACCTTCACTCACAGCCCAGTCAGACTCACTCTATATAACTGATGGACCTTCACTCCCAGTCCAGTCATTCTCTCTCTATATCACTGATGGACCTTCACTCACAGCCCAGTCATTCTCTCTCTATATAACTGATGGACCTTCACTCCCAGTCCAGTCATTCTCTCTCTATATAACTGATGGACCTTCACTCACAGTCCAGTCATTCTCTCTCTATATCACTGATGGACCTTCACTCCCAGTCCAGTCATTCTCTCTCTATATAACTGATGGACCTTCACTCCCAGCCCAGTCATTCTCTCTCTATATAACTGATGGACCTTCACTCACAGCCCAGTCATTCTCTCTCTATATAACTGATGGACCTTCACTCACAGCCCAGTCATTCTCTCTCTATATAACTGATGGACCTTCACTCACAGTCCAGTCATTCTCTCTCTATATAACTGATGGACCTTCACTCCCAGTCCAGTCATTCTCTCTCTATATCACTGATGGACCTTCACTCCCAGTCCAGTCATTCTCTCTCTATATAACTGATGGACCTTCACTCCCAGTCCAGTCATTCTCTCTCTATATAACTGATGGACCTTCACTCACAGCCCAGTCAGACTCACTCTATATAACTGATGGACCTTCACTCACAGCCCAGTCATTCTCTCTCTATATAACTGATGGACCTTCACTCACAGCCCAGTCAGACTCACTCTATATAACTGATGGACCTTCACTCCCAGTCCAGTCATTCTCTCTCTATATAACTGATGGACCTTCACTCACAGCCCAGTCATTCTCTCTCTATATAACTGATGGACCTTCACTCACAGTCCAGTCATTCTCTCTCTATATAACTGATGGACCTTCACTCCCAGTCCAGTCATTCTCTCTCTATATCACTGATGGACCTTCACTCACAGCCCAGTCATTCTCTCTCTATATAACTGATGGACCTTCACTCACAGCCCAGTCATTCTCTCTCTATATAACTGATGGACCTTCACTCACAGTCCAGTCATTCTCTCTCTATATAACTGATGGACCTTCACTCCCAGTCCAGTCATTCTCTCTCTATATAACTGATGGACCTTCACTCACAGCCCAGTCATTCTCTCTCTATATAACTGATGGACCTTCACTCCCAGTCCAGTCATTCTCTCTCTATATAACTGATGGACCTTCACTCACAGCCCAGTCATTCTCTCTCTATATAACTGATGGACCTTCACTCACAGCCCAGTCATTCTCTCTCTATATAACTGATGGACCTTCACTCACAGCCCAGTCAGACTCACTCTATATAACTGATGGACCTTCACTCCCAGTCCAGTCATTCTCTCTCTATATAACTGATGGACCTTCACTCACAGCCCAGTCAGACTCACTCTATTTAACTGATGGACCTTCACTCCCAGTCCAGTCATTCTCTCTCTATATAACTGATGGACCTTCACTCCCAGTCCAGTCATTCTCTCTCTATATCACTGATGGACCTTCACTCCCAGTCCAGTCATTCTCTCTCTATATAACTGATGGACCTTCACTCCCAGTCCAGTCATTCTCTCTGTATATAACTGACGGACATTCACTACAGTCCAGTGAGTCTCTCTCTATATAACTGATGGACATTCACTCCAGTCCAATCAGTCTCTCTCTGTATAACTGACAGACATTCACTACCAGTCCAGTCATTCTCTCTCTATATAACTGATAGAACTTCACTCCCGGTCCAGTCAGCCTCTCTCTGTATAACCGATGGACCTTCACTCCGAACACATTCAACCTCTCCCTATATAACTGGTGAACATTCACTCCCATCTCAGTCAGTCTCTCTCTCTATTTAACTGATGGATCATTCACTCCCAGTACATTCAACCTCTATATAATTGATGGACCTTCACTCACAGCCCAGCCAAACTCTTTCTATATAACTGATGGACCTTCACACTCAGTCCAGTGAGTCTCTCTCTTTATAACTGATGGACCTTCACTCCCAGTCCAGTCAGACTCTCTCTATATAACTGATGGACCTTCACTCACAGCCCAGTCAGACTCACTCTATATCACTGATGGACCTTCACTCACAGCCCAGTCATTCTCTCTCTATATAACTGATGGACCTTCACTCACAGCCCAGTCATTCGCTCTCTATATAACTGATGGACCTTCACTCCCAGTCCAGTCATTCTCTCTCTATATAACTGATGGACCTTCACTCCCAGTCCAGTCAATCTCTCTCTATATAACTGATGGACCTTCACTCCCAGTCCAGTCATTCTCTCTCTATATAACTGATGGACCTTCACTCCCAGTCCAGTCATTCTCTCTCTATATAACTGATGGACCTTCACTCACAGTCCAGTCATTCTCTCTCTATATAACTGATGGACCTTCACTCACAGTCCAGTCATTCTCTCTCTATATAACTGATGGACCTTCACTCCCAGTCCAGTCATTCTCTCTCTATATAACTGATGGACCTTCACTCACAGCCCAGTCATTCTCTCTCTATATAACTGATGGACCTTCACTCCCAGTCCAGTCATTCTCTCTCTATATAACTGATGGACCTTCACTCCCAGTCCAGTCATTCTCTCTCTATATCACTGATGGACCTTCACTCCCAGTCCAGTCAATCTCTCTCTATATAACTGATGGACCTTCACTCCCAGTCCAGTCATTCTCTCTCTATATAACTGATGGACCTTCACTCACAGCCCAGTCAGACTCTCTCTATATAACTGATGGACCTTCACTCACAGCCCAGTCAGACTCTCTCTATATAACTGATGGACCTTCACTCCCAGTCCAGTCAATCTCTCTCTATATAACTGATGGACCTTCACTCCCAGTCCAGTCATGCTCTCTCTATATAACTGATGGACCTTCACTCCCAGTCCAGTCAATCCCTCTCTATATAACTGATGGACCTTCACTCCCAGTCCAGTCATGCTCTCTCTATATAACTGATGGACCTTCACTCCCAGTCCAGTCATTCTCTCTCTATATAACTGATGGACCTTCACTCCCAGCCCAGTCATTCTCTCTCTATATAACTGATGGACCTTCACTCACAGCCCAGTCAGACTCACTCTATATAACTGATGGACCTTCACTCACAGTCCAGTCATTCTCTCTCTATATAACTGATGGACCTTCACTCCCAGTCCAGTCAATCTCTCTCTATATAACTGATGGACCTTCACTCCCAGTCCAGTCATGCTCTCTCTATATAACTGATGGACCTTCACTCCCAGTCCAGTCATTCTCTCTCTATATAACTGATGGACCTTCACTCCCAGTCCAGTCATTCTCTCTCTATATAACTGATGGACCTTCACTCACAGCCCAGTCAGACTCACTCTATATAACTGATGGACCTTCACTCCCAGTCCAGTCAATCTCTCTCTATATAACTGATGGACCTTCACTCCCAGTCCAGTCATTCTCTCTCTATATAACTGATGGACCTTCACTCCAAACACATTCAACCTCTCTCTATATAACAGGTGAACATTCACTCCCATCCCAGTCAGACTCTCTCTATATAACTGGTGAACATTCACTCCCATCCCAGTCAGTCTCTCCCTGTCTTACCCAATAGCTGACTGTTATAAGTGAATGCAATGGATTTACAGATTCCGGTCCAGCACCCATGCTGGAATGGAAACTGGGCCAATAAAAATAGAAAATGCTGGAAAAACTTAGCAGATCTGACAGCATCTGTGGAGAGAGAAACAGGGCTATCGTTTTGAGTCCGTATGACGCTTCTTTAGAGCTCTGTTCAGAGCAATGTTACAGAACTCTGAAGAAGAGTCATACACACTCGAAACGATAGCCCTGTTTCTCTCTCCACAGATGCTGTCAGACCTGCTGAGTTTTTCCAGCGTTTTCTGTTCTTATTTCAGATTTCCAGCACCGGCAGTATTTTGCTTTTATCTATGGAAACTGGGCTGTCAGTGCACATTGAAAACAATAAGTCCCTCTCACCAATGTGGTAAGCAATTTCTACTCATTTTTTGTCCAGTTCAAAACAGCCATCCAAACCATGCTGGATTGTCCAATTCCAAATGGTCATCCTCGTACACAACTCCCTGCCCACACCTTGCCTCTCGCCCTGCCCTGTGACGGAGTAATCCAGTCATTCTGACAATAACTGCATTATGTTTATCTGCACCTGAGCTATATTTCACAGTGTAAAACTGTTGATCAAACCATGGACACTGGCTTCCTGCATTTTGACAAATTCAACTTTCCCACTCCATGGCGAACATGTGATTCAAAAATTGTTGCATGTAGAAGGTACATTCAGTGGTTGAAACTATAATTACAGCTGTGATGTCACTCGTCCCCTTCTCCCTCCACAGGCTGAATTCTGTCCAGTAGAGAATGAGAATGCGAGCAGCACCAGTCTGCAGGAGGAGGCTGCTGTCGAAGCCATATCCCTCGTAAGTATAACATTCCAGAGCAGGTGTCGCAGTTACAGACTGTGATGGATGACAGGAACAGTGTTACATAGACTGACCTGGGTGACGGGGACTGTGTTACACTGACTGCCCTGGGTGACGGGGACTGTGTTACGCTGACTGACCTGGGTGACGGGGTCTGTGTTACATTGACTGTCCTGGGTGATGGGGTCTGTGTTACACTGACTGTCCTGGTTGAAGGGCTCTGTGTTACACTGACTGCCCTGGGTGACGGGGTCTGTGTTACACTGACTGTCCTGGGTGACGAGGTCTGTGTTACACTGACTGTCCTGGGTGACAGGGACTGTGTTACACTGACTGTCCTGGGTGACGGGGACTGTGTTACACTGACTGATGGGTGACGGGGTCTGGGTTACACTGACTGTCCTGGGTGACGGGGTCTGTGTTACACTGACTGTCCTGGGTGACGGGGTCTGTGTTACACTGACTGTCCTGGGTGACGGGGTCTGTGTTACACTGACTGTCCTGGGTGACGGGGACTGTGTTACACTGACTGTCCTGGGTGACGGGGTCTGTGTTACACTGACTGTCCTGGGTGACGGGGACTGTGTTACACTGACTGTCCTGGGTGACGGGGACTGTGTTACACAGACTGTCCTGGGTTACGGGGTCTGTGTTACACTGACTGTCCTGGGTGACGGGGACTGTGTTACACTCTCTGTCCTGGGTGACGAGGACTGTGTTACACTGACTGCACTGGGTGACGGGGTCTGTGTTACACTGACTGTCCTGGGTGACGGGGAATGTGTTACACTGACTGACCTGGGTGACGAGGACTGTGTTACACTGACTGTCCTGGGTGACGGGGACTGTGTTACACTGACTGTCCTGGGTGACGGGGACTGTGTTACACTGACTGTCCTGGGTGGCGGGGACTGTGTTACACTGACTGTCCTGGGTGGCGGGGACTGTGTTACACTGAATGTCCTGGGTGACGGGGACTGTGTTACACTGACTGCACTGGGAGACGGGGTCTGTGTTACACTGACTGTCCTGGGTGACGGGGACTGTGTTACACTGACTGTCCTGGGTGACGGGGACTGTGCTACACTGACTGCACTGGGTGATGGGGTCTGTGTTACACTGACTGTCCTGGGTGACGGGGTCTGTGTTACACTGACTGTCCTGGGTGGCGGGGTCTGTGTTACACTGACTGTCCTGGGTGACGGGGTCTGTGTTACACTGACTGTCCTGGGTGACGGGGACTGTGTTACACTGACTGTCCTGGGTGACGGGGTCTGTGTTACACTGACTGTCCTGGGTGACGGGGACTGTGTTACACTGACTGTCCTGGGTGACGGGGACTGTGTTACACAGACTGTCCTGGGTTACGGGGTCTGTGTTACACTGACTGTCCTGGGTGACGGGGACTGTGTTACACTCTCTGTCCTGGGTGACGAGGACTGTGTTACACTGACTGCACTGGGTGACGGGGTCTGTGTTACACTGACTGTCCTGGGTGACGGGGACTGTGTTACACTGACTGTCCTGGGTGACGGGGTCTGTATTACACTGACTGCCCTGGGTGACGGGGACTGTGTTACACTGACTGTCCTGGGTGACGGGGACTGTGTTACGCTGACTGTCCTGGGTGACGAGGACTGTGTTACACTGACTGTCATGGGTGACGGAGTCTGTGTTACACTGACTGTCCTGGTTGACGGGGTCTGTGTTACACTGACTGTCCTGGGTGACCGGGTCTGTGTTACACTGACTGTCGTGGGTGACGGGGTCTGTGTTACACTGACTGTCCTGGATGACGGGGACTGTGTTACACTGACTGTCCTGGGTGACAGGGTCTGTGTTACACTGACTGTCCTAGGTGACGGGGACTGTGTTACACTGTCTGCCCTGGGTGACGGTGTCTGTGTTACACGGACTGTCCTGGGTGACGGGGACTGTGTTACACTGACTGCCCTTTGTGACGGGGTCTGTGTTACACTGACTGCCCTGGGTGACGGGGTATGTGTTACAATGACTGTCCTGGGTGACGGGGTCTGTGTTTCACTGACTGTCCTGGGTGACGGGGTCTGTGTTACACTGACTGTCCTGGGTGACGGGGACTGTGTTACACTGACTGTCCTGGGTGACGGGGTCTGTGTTACACTGACTGTCCTGGGTGAAGGGGTCTGTGTTACACTGACTGTCCTGGGTGACGGGATTTGTGTTACACTGACTGACCTGCGTGACAGGGACTTTGTTACACTGACTGTCCTGGGTGACGGGGACTGTGTTACACTGACTGTCCAGGGTGACGGGGTCTGTATTACACTGACTGCCCTGGGTGACGGGGTCTGTGTTACACTGACTGTCCTGGGTGACGGGGTCTGTGTTACACTGACTGTCCTGGGTTACGGGGTCTGTGTTACACTGACTGCCCTGGGTGACGGGGTATGTGTTACACTGACTGATGGGTGACGGGTTCTGTGTTACACTGACTGTCCTTGGTGACGGGGACTGTGTTACACTGACTGTCCTGGGTGACGGGGAATGTGTTACACTGACTGACCTGGGTGACGAGGACTGTGTTACACTGACTGTCCTGGGTGACGGGGACTGTGTTACACTGACTGTCCTGGGTGACGGGGACTGTGTTACACTGACTGTCCTGGGTGGCGGGGACTGTGTTACACTGAATGTCCTGGGTGACGGGGACTGTGTTACACTGACTGCACTGGGAGACGGGGTCTGTGTTACACTGACTGTCCTGGGTGACGGGGACTGTGTTACACTGACTGTCTTGGGTGACGGGGACTGTGCTACACTGACTGCACTGGGTGATGGGGTCTGTGTTACACTGACTGTCCTGGGTGACGGGGTCTGTGTTACACTGACTGTCCTGGGTGGCGGGGAATGTGTTACACTGACTGCCCTTTGTGACGGGGTCTGTGTTACACTGACTGCCCTGGGTGACGGGGTATGTGTTACACTGACTGTCCTGGGTGACGGGGTCTGTGTTTCACTGACTGTGCTGGGTGACGGGGTCTGTGTTACACTGACTGTCCTGGGTGACGGGGACTGTGTTACACTGACTGTCCTGGGTGACAGGGTCTGTGTTACACTGACTGTCCTGGGTGACGGGGACTGTGTTACACTGGCTGTCCTGGGTGACGGGGTCTGTGTTACACTGACTGTCCTGGGTGACGGGGTTTGTGTTACACTGACTGACCTGGGTGACAGGGACTTTGTTACACTGACTGTCCTGGGTGACGGGGACTGTGTTACACTGACTGTCCTGGGTGACGGGGTCTGTGTTACACTCACTGCCCTGGGTGACGGGGTCTGTGTTACACTGACTGTCCTGGGTGACGGGGACTGTGTTACACTGACTGCCCTTTGTGACGGGGTCTGTGTTACACTGACTGGCCTGGGTGACGGGGTATGTGTTACACTGACTGTCCTGGGTGACGGGGTCTGTGTTTCACTGACTGTCCAGGGTGACGGGGTCTGTGTTACACTGACTGTCCTGGGTGACGGGGACTGTGTTACACTGACTGTCCTGGGTGACGGGGACTGTGTTACACTGACTGTCCTGGGTGACGGGGACTGTGTTGCACTGGCTGTCCTGGGTGACGGGGTCTGTGTTACACTGACTGTCCTGGGTGACGGGGTTTGTGTTACACTGACTGACCTGGGTGACAGGGACTTTGTTACAGTGACTGTTCTGGGTGACGGGGACTGTGTTACACTGACTGTCCTGGGTGACGGGGTCTGTGTTACACTGACTGCCCTGGGTGACGGGGTCTGTGTTACACTGACTGTCCTGGGTGACGGGGTCTGTTTTACACTGACTGTCCTGGGTAACGGGGTCTGTGTTACACTGACTGTCCTGGGTGACGGGGTCTGTGTTACACTGACTGATGGGTGACGGGTTCTGTGTTACACTGACTGTCCTTGGTGACGGGGACTGTGTTACACTGACTGTCCTGGGTGACGGGGTCTGTGTTACACTGACTGGCCTGGGTGAAGGGGTCTGTGTTACACTGACTGACCTGGGTGACAGGATCTGTGTTACACTGACTGCCCTGGGTGACGGAGACTGTGTTACACTGACTGCCCTTAGTGACGGGGACTGTGTTACACTGACTGTCCTGGGTGACAGGGTCTGTGTTACACTGACTGTCCTGGGTTACAGGGACTGTGTTACACTGACTGTCCTGGTGACGGGGACTGTGTTACACTGACTGTCCTGGGTGACGGGGTCTGTGTTACACTGACTGTCCTGGGTGACGGGGTCTGTGTTACACTGACTGTCCTGGGTGACGGGGTCTGTGTTACACTGACTGTCCTGGGTGACGGGGTCTGTGTTACACTGACTGTCCTGGGTGACAGGGACTGTGTTACACTGACTGTCCTGGGTGACGGGGACTGTGTTACACTGACTGTCCTGGGTGACGAGGACTGTGTTACGCTGACTGTCCTGGGTGATGAGGACTGTGTTACACTGACTGTCATGGGTGACGTGGTCTGTGTTACACTGACTGTCCTGGGTGACGGGGTCTGTGTTACACTGACTGTCCTGGGTGACGGGGTCTGTGTTACACTGACTGTGCTGGGTGACAGAGTCTGTGTTACACTGACTGTCCTGGGTGACGGGGTCTGTGTTACACTGGCTGTCATGGGTGACGGCGTCTGTGTTACACTGACTGTCCTGGGTGACGGGGTCGGTGTTACACTGACTGTCCTGGGTGACGGGGTCTGTGTTACACTGACTGTCCTCGGTGACAGGGTCTGTGTTACACTGACTGTCCTGGGTGACGGTGTCTGTGTTACACTGACTGTCCTGGATGACGGGGACTGTGTTACACTGACTGTCCTGGGTGACAGGGTCTGTGTTACACTGACTGTCCTGGGTGACGGGGACTGTGTTACACTGACTGCCCTTTGTGACGGGGTCTGTGTTACACTGACTGTCCTGGGTGACGGGGACTGTGTTACACTGATTGCCCTGGGTGAGGGGGTCTGTGTTACACTGACTGCCCTGGGTGATGGGGTCTGTGTTACACTGACTATCCTGTGTGACGGGGTCTGTGTTACACTGACTGTCCTGGGTGACGGTGTCTGTGTTACACTGACTGTCCTGGGTGACGGGGTTTGTGTTACACTGACTGTCCTGGGTGACGGAGACTGTGTTACACTGACAGTGCTGGGTGACGGGATCTGTGTTACACTGACTGTCCTGGGTGACGGGGACTGTGTACCACAGGCTATCCTGGGTGACGGGGTCCTTGTTACACTGACTTTCCTGGGTGATGGGGACTGTGTTACACTGACTGACCTGGGTGACAGGGACTTTGTTACACTGACTGTCCTGGGTGACGGAGACTGTGTTACACTGACTGTCCTGGGTGACGGGGTCTGTGTTACACTGACTGCCCTGGGTGACGGGGTCTGTGTTACACTGACTGTCCTGGGTGACAGGGTCTGTGTTACACTGAGTGTCCTGGGTGACGGGGTCTGTGTTGCACTGAATGTCCTGGGTGACGGGGTCTGTGTTACACTGACTGATGGGTGACGGGGTCTGTGTTACACTGACTGATGGGTGACGGGGTCTGTGTTACACTGACTGTCCTGGGTGACGGGGTCTGTGTTACACTGACTGTCCTGGGTAACGGGGTCTGTGTTACACTGACTGCCCTGGGTGACGGGGTCTGTGTTACGCTGACTGTCCTGGGTGACGGGGTCTGTGTTACACTGACTGTCCTGGGTGACGAGGACTGTGTTACACTGACTGTCCTGGGTGACAGGGTCTGTGTTACACTGACTGTCCTGTGTGACGGGGACTGTGTTACATTGACTCTCCTGGGTGACGGGGACTGTGTTACACTGACTGTCCTGGGTGACGAGGACTGTGTTACAGTGACTGTCCTGGGTGACGGGGTCTGTGTTACACTGACTGTCCTGGGTGACGGGGTCTGTGTTACACTGACTGTCCTGGGTGACGAGGACTGTGTTACACTGACTGTCCTGGGTGACAGGGTCTGTGTTACACTGACTGTCCTGGGTGACGGGGACTGTGTTACACTGACTCTCCTGGGTGACGGGGACTGTGTTACACTGACTGTCCTGGGTGACGAGGACTGTGTTACAGTGACTGTCCTGGGTGACGGGGTCTGTGTTACACTGACTGTCCTGGGTGACGGGGTCTGTGTTACACTGACTGTCCTGGGTGACGGGGACTGTGTTACACTGACTGTCCTGGGTGACGGGGTCTGTGTTACACTGACTGTCCTGGGTGACGGGGACTGTGTTACACTGACTGTCCTGGGTGACGGGGACTGTGTTACACTGACTGTCCTGGGTGACGAGGACTGTGTTACACTGACTGTCCTGGGTGACGGGGTCTGTGTTACACTGACTGTCCTGGGTGACGGGGTCTGTGTTACACTGACTGTCCTGGGTGACCGGGTCTGTGTTACACTGACTGTCGTGGGTGACGGGGTCTGTGTTACACTGACTGTCCTGGATGACGGGGACTGTGTTACACTGACTGTCCTGGGTGACGGTGTCTGTGTTACACTGACTGTCCTGGGTGACGGGGACTGTGTTACACTGACTGCCCTTGGTGACGGGGTCTGTGTTACACTGACTGTCCTGGGTGACGGGGACTGTGTTACAATGACTGTCCTGGGTGACGGGGTCTGTGTTACACTGACTGTCCTGGGTGACGGGGTCTGTGTTACACTGACTGTCCTGGGTGACGGGGACTGTGTTACACTGACTGTCCTGGGTGACGGGGTCTGTGTTACACTGACTGTCCTGGGTGACGGGGTCTGTGTTACACTGACTGTCCTGGGTGACGGGGTCTGTGTTACACTGACTGACCTGCGTGACAGGGACTTTGTTACACTGACTGTCCTGGGTGACGGGGACTGTGTTACACTGACTGTCCAGGGTGACGGGGTCTGTATTACACTGACTGCCCTGGGTGACGGGGTCTGTGTTACACTGACTGTCCTGGGTGACGGGGTCTGTGTTACACTGACTGTCCTGGGTGACGGGGTCTGTGTTACACTGACTGTCCTGGGTGACGGGGTCTGTGTTACACACACTGCCCTGGGTGACGAGGTATGTGTTACACTGACTGATGGGTGACGGGTTCTGTGTTACACTGACTGTCCTTGGTGACGGGGACTGTGTTACACTGACTGTCCTGGGTGACAGGGTCTGTGTTACACTGACTGGCCTGGGTGAAGGGGTCTGTGTTACACTGACTGCCCTGGGTGACAGAATCTGTGTTACACTGACTGCCCTGGGTGACGGGGACTGTGTTACACTGACTGCCTTTGGTGACGGGGACTGTGTTGCACTGACTGTCCTGGGTGACAGGGTCTTTGTTACACTGACTGTCCTGGGTTACAGGGACTGTGTTACACTCACTGTCCTGGTGACGGGGACTGTGTTGCCCTGACTGTCCTGGGTGACGGCGTCTGTTTTACACTGACTGTCCTGGGTGACGGGGTCTGTGTTACACTGATTGTCCTGGTTAACGGGGTCTGTGTTACACTGACTGCCCTGGGTGACGGGGTCTGTGTTACACTGACTGTCCTTTGTGACGGGGTCTGTGTTACACTGACTGTCCTGGGTGACAGGGACTGTGTTACACTGACTGTCCTGGGTGACAGGGTCTGTGTTACACTGACTGTCCTGGGTGACGGGGTTTGTGTTACACTGACTGTCCTGGGTGACGGAGACTGTGTTACACTGACAGTGCTGGGTGACGGGATCTGTGTTACACTGACTGTCCTGGGTGACGGGGACTGTGTACCACAGGCTATCCTGGGTGACGGGGTCTGTGTTACACTGACTTTCCTGGGTGATGGGGACTGTGTTACACTGACTGACCTGGGTGACAGGGACTTTGTTACACTGACTGTCCTGGGTGACGGGGACTGTGTTACACTGACTGTCCTGGGTGACGGGGTCTGTGTTACACTGACTGCCCTGGGTGACGGGGTCTGTGTTACACTGACTGTCCTGGGTGACAGGGTCTGTGTTACACTGAGTGTCCTGGGTGACGGGGTCTGTGTTGCACTGAATGTCCTGGGTGACGGGGTCTGTGTTACACTGACTGATGGGTGACGGGGTCTGTGTTACACTGACTGATGGGTGACGGCGTCTGTGTTACACTGACTGTCCTGGGTGACGGGGTCTGTGTTACACTGACTGTCCTGGGTGACGGGGTCTGTGTTACACTGACTGACCTGGGTGACAGGGACTGTGTTACACTGACTGTCCTGGGTGACGGGGACTGTGTTACACTGACTGTCCTGGGTGACGGGGTCTGTGTTACACTGACTGTCCTGGGTGACGGGGTCTGTGTTACACTGACTGTCCTGGGTGACGGGGTCTGTGTTACACTGACTGTCCTGGGTGACGGGGTCTGTGTTACACTGACTGTCCTGGGTGACGGGGTCTGTGTTACACTGACTGTCCTGGGTGACGGGGTCTGTGTTACACTGACTGTCCTGGGTGACGGGGTCTGTGTTACACTGACTGTCCTGGGTGACGGGGACTGTGTTACACTGACTGTCCTGGGTGACAGGGTCTGTGTTACACTGACTGTCCTGGGTGACGGGGTCTGTGTTACACTGACTGCCCTGGGTGACGGGGACTGTGTTACACTGACTGTCCTGGGTGACGGGGACTGTGTTACACTGACTGTCCTGGGTGACGGGGTCTGTGTTACACTGACTGTCCTGGGTGACGGGGTCTGTGTTACACTGACTGTCCTGGGTGACGGGGACTGTGTTACACTGACTGTCCTGGGTGACGGGGTCTGTGTTACACTGACTGTCCTGGGTGACGGGGTCTGTGTTACACTGACTGTCCTGGGTGACGGGGTCTGTGTTACACTGACTGTCCTGGGTGACGGGGTCTGTGTTACACTGACTGCCCTGGGTGACGGGGTCTGTGTTACACTGACTGTCCTGTGTGACGGGGTCTGTGTTACACTGACTGTCCTGGGTGACGGGATCTGTGTTACACTGACTGTCCTGGGTGACAGGGTCTGTGTTACACTGACTGTCCTGGGTGACGGGGTCTGTGTTACACTGACTGTCCTGGGTGACGGAGACTGTGTTACACTGACTGTCCTGGGTGACGGGATCTGTGTTACACTGACTGTCCTGGGTGACGGGGACTGTGTTACACTGACTGTCCTGGGTGACGGGGTCTGTGTTACACTGACTGTCCTGGGTGACGGGGACTGTGTTACACAGACTAATGGGTGACGGGGACTGTGTTACACTGACTGTCCTGGGTGACGAGGACTGTGTTACATTCACTGTCCTGGGTGACGGGGTCTGTGTTACACTGACTGCCCTCGGTGACGGGGTCTGTGTTACACTGACTGTCCTGGGTGACGGGGTCTGTGTTACACTGACTGTCCTGGGTGACGGGGTCTGTGTTACACTGACTGTCCTGGGTGACGGGGTCTGTGTTACACTGACTGACCTGGGTGACGGGGTCTGTGTTACACTGACTGTCCTGGGTGACGGGGTCTGTGTTACACTGACTGTCCTTGGTGACGGGGACTGTGTTACACTGACTGTCCTGGGTGACGGGGTCTGTGTTACACTGACTGTCCTGGGTGACGGGGTCTGTGTTACACTGACTGTCCTGGGTGACGGGGTCTGTGTTACACTGACTGTCCTGGGTGACGGGGACTGTGTTACACTGACTGTCCTGGGTGACGGGGTCTGTGTTACACTGACTGTCCTGGGTGACGGGGACTGTGTTACACTGACTGTCCTGGGTGACGGGGTCTGTGTTACACTGACTGTCCTGGGTGACGGGGACTGTGTTACACTGACTGTCCTGGGTGACGGGGTCTGTGTTACACTGACTGTCCTGGGTGACGGGGTCTGTGTTACACTGACTGTCCTGGGTGACGGGGACTGTGTTACACTGACTGTCCTGGGTGACAGGGTCTGTGTTACACTGACTGTCCTGGGTGACGGGGACTGTGTTACACTGACTGTCCTGGGTGACGGGGACTGTGTTACACTGACTGTCCTGGGTGACGTGGACTGTGTTACACTGACTGTCCTGGGTGACGGGGTCTGTGTTACACTGACTGTCCTGGGTGACGGGGTCTGTGTTACACTGACTGTCCTGGGTGACGGGGACTGTGTTACACTGACTGTCCTGGGTGACGGGGTCTGTGTTACACTGACTGTCCTGGGTGACAGGGACTGTGTTACACTGACTGTCCTGGGTGACGGGGACTGTGTTACACTGACTGTCCTGGGTGACGGGGTCTGTGTTACACTGACTGTCCTGGGTGACGGGGTCTGTGTTACACTGACTGTCCTGGGTGACGGGGACTGTGTTACACTGACTGTCCTGGGTGACGGGGTCTGTGTTACACTGACTGTCCTGGGTGACGGGGTCTGTGTTACACTGACTGTCCTGGGTGACGGGGACTGTGTTACACTGACTGTCCTGGGTGACGGGGTCTGTGTTACACTGACTGTCCTGGGTGACGGGGACTGTGTTACACTGACTGTCCTGGGTGACGGGGACTGTGTTACACTGACTGTCCTGGGTGACGGGGACTGTGTTACACTGACTGTCCTGGGTGACGGGGTCTGTGTTACACTGACTGTCCTGGGTGACGGGGTCTGTGTTACACTGACTGTCCTGGGTGACGGGGTCTGTGTTACACTGACTGTCCTGGGTGACGGGGTCTGTGTTACACTGACTGTCCTGGGTGACGGGGACTGTGTTACACTGACTGTCCTGGGTGACGGGGTCTGTGTTACACTGACTGTCCTGGGTGACGGGGTCTGTGTTACACTGACTGTCCTGGGTGACGGGGACTGTGTTACACTGACTGTCCTGGGTGACGGGGTCTGTGTTACACTGACTGTCCTGGGTGACGGGGACTGTGTTACACTGACTGTCCTGGGTGACGGGGTCTGTGTTACACTGACTGTCCTGGGTGACGGGGTCTGTGTTACACTGACTGTCCTGGGTGACGGGGTCTGTGTTACACTGACTGTCCTGGGTGACGGGGTCTGTGTTACACTGACTGTCCTGGGTGACGGGGTCTGTGTTACACTGACTGTCCTGGGTGACGGGGTCTGTGTTACACTGACTGTCCTGGGTGACGGGGACTGTGTTACACTGACTGTCCTGGGTGACGGGGTCTGTGTTACACTGACTGTCCTGGGTGACGGGGTCTGTGTTACACTGACTGTCCTGGGTGACGGGGTCTGTGTTACACTGACTGTCCTGGGTGACGGGGACTGTGTTACACTGACTGTCCTGGGTGACGGGGTCTGTGTTACACTGACTGTCCTGGGTGACGGGGACTGTGTTACACTGACTGTCCTGGGTGACGGGGACTGTGTTACACTGACTGTCCTGGGTGACGGGGACTGTGTTACACTGACTGTCCTGGGTGACGGGGTCTGTGTTACACTGACTGTCCTGGGTGACGGGGTCTGTGTTACACTGACTGTCCTGGGTGACGGGGTCTGTGTTACACTGACTGTCCTGGGTGACGGGGACTGTGTTACACTGACTGTCCTGGGTGACGGGGTCTGTGTTACACTGACTGTCCTGGGTGACGGGGACTGTGTTACACTGACTGTCCTGGGTGACGGGGTCTGTGTTACACTGACTGTCCTGGGTGACGGGGTCTGTGTTACACTGACTGTCCTGGGTGACGGGGACTGTGTTACACTGACTGTCCTGGGTGACGGGGACTGTGTTACACTGACTGTCCTGGGTGACGGGGACTGTGTTACACTGACTGTCCTGGGTGACGGGGTCTGTGTTACACTGACTGTCCTGGGTGACGGGGTCTGTGTTACACTGACTGTCCTGGGTGACGGGGACTGTGTTACACTGACTGTCCTGGGTGACGGGGACTGTGTTACACTGACTGTCCTGGGTGACGGGGACTGTGTTACACTGACTGTCCTGGGTGACGGGGTCTGTGTTACACTGACTGTCCTGGGTGACGGGGTCTGTGTTACACTGACTGTCCTGGGTGACGGGGACTGTGTTACACTGACTGTCCTGGGTGACGGGGTCTGTGTTACACTGACTGTCCTGGGTGACGGGGACTGTGTTACACTGACTGTCCTGGGTGACGGGGTCTGTGTTACACTGACTGTCCTGGGTGACGGGGACTGTGTTACACTGACTGTCCTGGGTGACGGGGTCTGTGTTACACTGACTGTCCTGGGTGACGGGGACTGTGTTACACTGACTGTCCTGGGTGACGGGGTCTGTGTTACACTGACTGTCCTGGGTGACGGGGTCTGTGTTACACTGACTGTCCTGGGTGACGGGGACTGTGTTACACTGACTGTCCTGGGTGACGGGGTCTGTGTTACACTGACTGTCCTGGGTGACGGGGACTGTGTTACACTGACTGTCCTGGGTGACGGGGTCTGTGTTACACTGACTGTCCTGGGTGACGGGGTCTGTGTTACACTGACTGTCCTGGGTGACGGGGTCTGTGTTACACTGACTGTCCTGGGTGACGGGGTCTGTGTTACACTGACTGTCCTGGGTGACGGGGACTGTGTTACACTGACTGTCCTGGGTGACGGGGACTGTGTTACACTGACTGTCCTGGGTGACGGGGACTGTGTTACACTGACTGTCCTGGGTGACGGGGTCTGTGTTACACTGACTGTCCTGGGTGACGGGGTCTGTGTTACACTGACTGTCCTGGGTGACGGGGTCTGTGTTACACTGACTGTCCTGGGTGACGGGGTCTGTGTTACACTGACTGTCCTGGGTGACGGGGACTGTGTTACACTGACTGTCCTGGGTGACGGGGTCTGTGTTACACTGACTGTCCTGGGTGACGGGGACTGTGTTACACTGACTGTCCTGGGTGACGGGGTCTGTGTTACACTGACTGTCCTGGGTGACGGGGACTGTGTTACACTGACTGTCCTGGGTGACGGGGACTGTGTTACACTGACTGTCCTGGGTGACGGGGACTGTGTTACACTGACTGTCCTGGGTGACGGGGTCTGTGTTACACTGACTGTCCTGGGTGACGGGGTCTGTGTTACACTGACTGTCCTGGGTGACGGGGACTGTGTTACACTGACTGTCCTGGGTGACGGGGTCTGTGTTACACTGACTGTCCTGGGTGACGGGGTCTGTGTTACACTGACTGTCCTGGGTGACGGGGTCTGTGTTACACTGACTGTCCTGGGTGACGGGGACTGTGTTACACTGACTGTCCTGGGTGACGGGGACTGTGTTACACTGACTGTCCTGGGTGACGGGGTCTGTGTTACACTGACTGTCCTGGGTGACGGGGTCTGTGTTACACTGACTGTCCTGGGTGACGGGGTCTGTGTTACACTGACTGTCCTGGGTGACGGGGTCTGTGTTACACTGACTGTCCTGGGTGACGGGGTCTGTGTTACACTGACTGTCCTGGGTGACGGGGTCTGTGTTACACTGACTGTCCTGGGTGACGGGGTCTGTGTTACACTGACTGTCCTGGGTGACGGGGACTGTGTTACACTGACTGTCCTGGGTGACGGGGTCTGTGTTACACTGACTGTCCTGGGTGACGGGGTCTGTGTTACACTGACTGTCCTGGGTGACGGGGTCTGTGTTACACTGACTGTCCTGGGTGACGGGGTCTGTGTTACACTGACTGTCCTGGGTGACGGGGACTGTGTTACACTGACTGTCCTGGGTGACGGGGTCTGTGTTACACTGACTGTCCTGGGTGACGGGGACTGTGTTACACTGACTGTCCTGGGTGACGGGGACTGTGTTACACTGACTGTCCTGGGTGATGGGGTCTGTGTTACACTGACTGTCCTGGGTGACGGGGTCTGTGTTACACTGACTGCCCTGGGTGACGGGGTCTGTGTTACACTGACTGTCCTGGGTGACGGGGTCTGTGTTACGCTGACTGCCCTGGTGATGGGGTCTGTGTTACACTGACTGTCCTGGGTGACGGGGACTGTGTTACACTGACTGTCCTGGGTGACGGGGACTGTGTTGCACTGGCTGTCCTGGGTGACGGGGTCTGTGTTACACTGACTGTCCTGGGTGACGGGGACTGTGTTACACTGACTGTCCTGTGTGACAGGGTCTGTGTTACAATGACTGACCTGGGTGACGGGGTCTGTGTTACACTGACTGTCCTGGGTGACGGGGTCTGTGTTACACTGACTGTCCTGGGTGACGGGGACTGTGTTACACTGACTGTCCTGGGTGACGGGGTCTGTGTTACACTGACTGTCCTGGGTGACGGGGTCTGTGTTACACTGACTGTCCTGGGTGACGGGGTCTGTGTTACACTGACTGTCCTGGGTGACGGGGACTGTGTTACACTGACTGTCCTGGGTGACGGGGTCTGTGTTACACTGACTGTCCTGGGTGACGGGGTCTGTGTTACACTGACTGTCCTGGGTGACGGGGTCTGTGTTACACTGACTGTCCTGGGTGACGGGGTCTGTGTTACACTGACTGTCCTGGGTGACGGGGACTGTGTTACACTGACTGTCCTGGGTGACGGGGTCTGTGTTACACTGACTGTCCTGGGTGACGGGGTCTGTGTTACACTGACTGTCCTGGGTGACGGGGACTGTGTTACACTGACTGTCCTGGGTGACGGGGTCTGTGTTACACTGACTGTCCTGGGTGACGGGGACTGTGTTACACTGACTGTCCTGGGTGACGGGGTCTGTGTTACACTGACTGTCCTGGGTGACGGGGACTGTGTTACACTGACTGTCCTGGGTGACGGGGACTGTGTTACACTGACTGTCCTGGGTGACGGGGTCTGTGTTACACTGACTGTCCTGGGTGACGGGGTCTGTGTTACACTGACTGTCCTGGGTGACGGGGACTGTGTTACACTGACTGTCCTGGGTGACGGGGACTGTGTTACACTGACTGTCCTGGGTGACGGGGTCTGTGTTACACTGACTGTCCTGGGTGACGGGGTCTGTGTTACACTGACTGTCCTGGGTGACGGGGACTGTGTTACACTGACTGTCCTGGGTGACGGGGACTGTGTTACACTGACTGTCCTGGGTGACGGGGTCTGTGTTACACTGACTGTCCTGGGTGACGGGGTCTGTGTTACACTGACTGTCCTGGGTGACGGGGACTGTGTTACACTGACTGTCCTGGGTGACGGGGTCTGTGTTACACTGACTGTCCTGGGTGACGGGGACTGTGTTACACTGACTGTCCTGGGTGACGGGGTCTGTGTTACACTGACTGTCCTGGGTGACGGGGTCTGTGTTACACTGACTGTCCTGGGTGACGGGGTCTGTGTTACACTGACTGTCCTGGGTGACGGGGACTGTGTTACACTGACTGTCCTGGGTGACGGGGACTGTGTTACACTGACTGTCCTGGGTGACGGGGTCTGTGTTACACTGACTGTCCTGGGTGACGGGGACTGTGTTACACTGACTGTCCTGGGTGACGGGGACTGTGTTACACTGACTGTCCTGGGTGACGGGGACTGTGTTACACTGACTGTCCTGGGTGACGGGGTCTGTGTTACACTGACTGTCCTGGGTGACGGGGTCTGTGTTACACTGACTGTCCTGGGTGACGGGGTCTGTGTTACACTGACTGTCCTGGGTGACGGGGTCTGTGTTACACTGACTGTCCTGGGTGACGGGGTCTGTGTTACACTGACTGTCCTGGGTGACGGGGTCTGTGTTACACTGACTGTCCTGGGTGACGGGGACTGTGTTACACTGACTGTCCTGGGTGACGGGGTCTGTGTTACACTGACTGTCCTGGGTGACGGGGTCTGTGTTACACTGACTGTCCTGGGTGACGGGGACTGTGTTACACTGACTGTCCTGGGTGACGGGGACTGTGTTACACTGACTGTCCTGGGTGACGGGGACTGTGTTACACTGACTGTCCTGGGTGACGGGGTCTGTGTTACACTGACTGTCCTGGGTGACGGGGTCTGTGTTACACTGACTGTCCTGGGTGACGGGGTCTGTGTTACACTGACTGTCCTGGGTGACGGGGTCTGTGTTACACTGACTGTCCTGGGTGACGGGGACTGTGTTACACTGACTGTCCTGGGTGACGGGGTCTGTGTTACACTGACTGTCCTGGGTGACGGGGACTGTGTTACACTGACTGTCCTGGGTGACGGGGTCTGTGTTACACTGACTGTCCTGGGTGACGGGGACTGTGTTACACTGACTGTCCTGGGTGACGGGGACTGTGTTACACTGACTGTCCTGGGTGACGGGGTCTGTGTTACACTGACTGTCCTGGGTGACGGGGTCTGTGTTACACTGACTGTCCTGGGTGACGGGGTCTGTGTTACACTGACTGTCCTGGGTGACGGGGACTGTGTTACACTGACTGTCCTGGGTGACGGGGTCTGTGTTACACTGACTGTCCTGGGTGACGGGGTCTGTGTTACACTGACTGTCCTGGGTGACGGGGTCTGTGTTACACTGACTGTCCTGGGTGACGGGGTCTGTGTTACACTGACTGTCCTGGGTGACGGGGTCTGTGTTACACTGACTGTCCTGGGTGACGGGGTCTGTGTTACACTGACTGTCCTGGGTGACGGGGACTGTGTTACACTGACTGTCCTGGGTGACGGGGTCTGTGTTACACTGACTGTCCTGGGTGACGGGGTCTGTGTTACACTGACTGTCCTGGGTGACGGGGTCTGTGTTACACTGACTGTCCTGGGTGACGGGGACTGTGTTACACTGACTGTCCTGGGTGACGGGGTCTGTGTTACACTGACTGTCCTGGGTGACGGGGTCTGTGTTACACTGACTGTCCTGGGTGACGGGGACTGTGTTACACTGACTGTCCTGGGTGACGGGGTCTGTGTTACACTGACTGTCCTGGGTGACGGGGACTGTGTTACACTGACTGTCCTGGGTGACGGGGTCTGTGTTACACTGACTGTCCTGGGTGACGGGGTCTGTGTTACACTGACTGTCCTGGGTGACGGGGACTGTGTTACACTGACTGTCCTGGGTGACGGGGACTGTGTTACACTGACTGTCCTGGGTGACGGGGTCTGTGTTACACTGACTGTCCTGGGTGACGGGGTCTGTGTTACACTGACTGTCCTGGGTGACGGGGTCTGTGTTACACTGACTGTCCTGGGTGACGGGGACTGTGTTACACTGACTGTCCTGGGTGACGGGTCTGTGTTACACTGACTGTCCTGGGTGACGGGGACTGTGTTACACTGACTGTCCTGGGTGACGGGGACTGTGTTACACTGACTGTCCTGGGTGACGGGGACTGTGTTACACTGACTGTCCTGGGTGACGGGGTCTGTGTTACACTGACTGTCCTGGGTGACGGGGTCTGTGTTACACTGACTGTCCTGGGTGACGGGGTCTGTGTTACACTGACTGTCCTGGGTGACGGGGACTGTGTTACACTGACTGTCCTGGGTGACGGGGTCTGTGTTACACTGACTGTCCTGGGTGACGGGGTCTGTGTTACACTGACTGTCCTGGGTGACGGGGTCTGTGTTACACTGACTGTCCTGGGTGACGGGGTCTGTGTTACACTGACTGTCCTGGGTGACGGGGTCTGTGTTACACTGACTGTCCTGGGTGACGGGGTCTGTGTTACACTGACTGTCCTGGGTGACGGGGTCTGTGTTACACTGACTGTCCTGGGTGACGGGGTCTGTGTTACACTGACTGTCCTGGGTGACGGGGACTGTGTTACACTGACTGTCCTGGGTGACGGGGACTGTGTTACACTGACTGTCCTGGGTGACGGGGACTGTGTTACACTGACTGTCCTGGGTGACGGGGTCTGTGTTACACTGACTGTCCTGGGTGACGGGGTCTGTGTTACACTGACTGTCCTGGGTGACGGGGACTGTGTTACACTGACTGTCCTGGGTGACGGGGACTGTGTTACACTGACTGTCCTGGGTGACGGGGTCTGTGTTACACTGACTGTCCTGGGTGACGGGGTCTGTGTTACACTGACTGTCCTGGGTGACGGGGACTGTGTTACACTGACTGTCCTGGGTGACGGGGACTGTGTTACACTGACTGTCCTGGGTGACGGGGACTGTGTTACACTGACTGTCCTGGGTGACGGGGACTGTGTTACACTGACTGTCCTGGGTGACGGGGACTGTGTTACACTGACTGTCCTGGGTGACGGGGACTGTGTTACACTGACTGTCCTGGGTGACGGGGTCTGTGTTACACTGACTGTCCTGGGTGACGGGGTCTGTGTTACACTGACTGTCCTGGGTGACGGGGTCTGTGTTACACTGACTGTCCTGGGTGACGGGGTCTGTGTTACACTGACTGTCCTGGGTGACGGGGACTGTGTTACACTGACTGTCCTGGGTGACGGGGTCTGTGTTACACTGACTGTCCTGGGTGACGGGGACTGTGTTACACTGACTGTCCTGGGTGACGGGGTCTGTGTTACACTGACTGTCCTGGGTGACGGGGACTGTGTTACACTGACTGTCCTGGGTGACGGGGTCTGTGTTACACTGACTGTCCTGGGTGACGGGGACTGTGTTACACTGACTGTCCTGGGTGACGGGGTCTGTGTTACACTGACTGTCCTGGGTGACGGGGTCTGTGTTACACTGACTGTCCTGGGTGACGGGGACTGTGTTACACTGACTGTCCTGGGTGACGGGGTCTGTGTTACACTGACTGTCCTGGGTGACGGGGTCTGTGTTACACTGACTGTCCTGGGTGACGGGGTCTGTGTTACACTGACTGTCCTGGGTGACGGGGTCTGTGTTACACTGACTGTCCTGGGTGACGGGGACTGTGTTACACTGACTGTCCTGGGTGACGGGGACTGTGTTACACTGACTGTCCTGGGTGACGGGGACTGTGTTACACTGACTGTCCTGGGTGACGGGGTCTGTGTTACACTGACTGTCCTGGGTGACGGGGACTGTGTTACACTGACTGTCCTGGGTGACGGGGACTGTGTTACACTGACTGTCCTGGGTGACGGGGTCTGTGTTACACTGACTGTCCTGGGTGACGGGGTCTGTGTTACACTGACTGTCCTGGGTGACGGGGACTGTGTTACACTGACTGTCCTGGGTGACGGGGACTGTGTTACACTGACTGTCCTGGGTGACGGGGTCTGTGTTACACTGACTGTCCTGGGTGACGGGGTCTGTGTTACACTGACTGTCCTGGGTGACGGGGTCTGTGTTACACTGACTGTCCTGGGTGACGGGGTCTGTGTTACACTGACTGTCCTGGGTGACGGGGTCTGTGTTACACTGACTGTCCTGGGTGACGGGGACTGTGTTACACTGACTGTCCTGGGTGACGGGGACTGTGTTACACTGACTGTCCTGGGTGACGGGGTCTGTGTTACACTGACTGTCCTGGGTGACGGGGTCTGTGTTACACTGACTGTCCTGGGTGACGGGGACTGTGTTACACTGACTGTCCTGGGTGACGGGGACTGTGTTACACTGACTGTCCTGGGTGACGGGGTCTGTGTTACACTGACTGTCCTGGGTGACGGGGACTGTGTTACACTGACTGTCCTGGGTGACGGGGACTGTGTTACACTGACTGTCCTGGGTGACGGGGTCTGTGTTACACTGACTGTCCTGGGTGACGGGGACTGTGTTACACTGACTGTCCTGGGTGACGGGGTC
Source organism: Carcharodon carcharias (assembly GCF_017639515.1). Taxonomy (NCBI): domain Eukaryota; kingdom Metazoa; phylum Chordata; class Chondrichthyes; order Lamniformes; family Lamnidae; genus Carcharodon; species Carcharodon carcharias. The sequence continues at coordinate 5,328,489 of NC_054471.1, read as the reverse complement.
TGTGTTACACTGACTGTCCTGGGTGACGGGGACTGTGTTACACTGACTGTCCTGGGTGACGGGGTCTGTGTTACACTGACTGTCCTGGGTGACGGGGTCTGTGTTACACTGACTGTCCTGGGTGACGGGGTCTGTGTTACACTGACTGTCCTGGGTGACGGGGTCTGTGTTACACTGACTGTCCTGGGTGACGGGGTCTGTGTTACACTGACTGTCCTGGGTGACGGGGTCTGTGTTACACTGACTGTCCTGGGTGACGGGGACTGTGTTACACTGACTGTCCTGGGTGACGGGGTCTGTGTTACACTGACTGTCCTGGGTGACGGGGACTGTGTTACACTGACTGTCCTGGGTGACGGGGTCTGTGTTACACTGACTGTCCTGGGTGACGGGGTCTGTGTTACACTGACTGTCCTGGGTGACGGGGTCTGTGTTACACTGACTGTCCTGGGTGACGGGGACTGTGTTACACTGACTGTCCTGGGTGACGGGGACTGTGTTACACTGACTGTCCTGGGTGACGGGGACTGTGTTACACTGACTGTCCTGGGTGACGGGGTCTGTGTTACACTGACTGTCCTGGGTGACGGGGTCTGTGTTACACTGACTGTCCTGGGTGACGGGGACTGTGTTACACTGACTGTCCTGGGTGACGGGGTCTGTGTTACACTGACTGTCCTGGGTGACGGGGTCTGTGTTACACTGACTGTCCTGGGTGACGGGGTCTGTGTTACACTGACTGTCCTGGGTGACGGGGTCTGTGTTACACTGACTGTCCTGGGTGACGGGGACTGTGTTACACTGACTGTCCTGGGTGACGGGGACTGTGTTACACTGACTGTCCTGGGTGACGGGGACTGTGTTACACTGACTGTCCTGGGTGACGGGGTCTGTGTTACACTGACTGTCCTGGGTGACGGGGACTGTGTTACACTGACTGTCCTGGGTGACGGGGACTGTGTTACACTGACTGTCCTGGGTGACGGGGACTGTGTTACACTGACTGTCCTGGGTGACGGGGTCTGTGTTACACTGACTGTCCTGGGTGACGGGGTCTGTGTTACACTGACTGTCCTGGGTGACGGGGTCTGTGTTACACTGACTGTCCTGGGTGACGGGGACTGTGTTACACTGACTGTCCTGGGTGACGGGGACTGTGTTACACTGACTGTCCTGGGTGACGGGGTCTGTGTTACACTGACTGTCCTGGGTGACGGGGACTGTGTTACACTGACTGTCCTGGGTGACGGGGTCTGTGTTACACTGACTGTCCTGGGTGACGGGGTCTGTGTTACACTGACTGTCCTGGGTGACGGGGTCTGTGTTACACTGACTGTCCTGGGTGACGGGGTCTGTGTTACACTGACTGTCCTGGGTGACGGGGACTGTGTTACACTGACTGTCCTGGGTGACGGGGACTGTGTTACACTGACTGTCCTGGGTGACGGGGTCTGTGTTACACTGACTGTCCTGGGTGACGGGGACTGTGTTACACTGACTGTCCTGGGTGACGGGGACTGTGTTACACTGACTGTCCTGGGTGACGGGGTCTGTGTTACACTGACTGTCCTGGGTGACGGGGTCTGTGTTACACTGACTGTCCTGGGTGACGGGGACTGTGTTACACTGACTGTCCTGGGTGACGGGGTCTGTGTTACACTGACTGTCCTGGGTGACGGGGTCTGTGTTACACTGACTGTCCTGGGTGACGGGGTCTGTGTTACACTGACTGTCCTGGGTGACGGGGACTGTGTTACACTGACTGTCCTGGGTGACGGGGTCTGTGTTACACTGACTGTCCTGGGTGACGGGGACTGTGTTACACTGACTGTCCTGGGTGACGGGGACTGTGTTACACTGACTGTCCTGGGTGACGGGGACTGTGTTACACTGACTGTCCTGGGTGACGGGGTCTGTGTTACACTGACTGTCCTGGGTGACGGGGTCTGTGTTACACTGACTGTCCTGGGTGACGGGGTCTGTGTTACACTGACTGTCCTGGGTGACGGGGTCTGTGTTACACTGACTGTCCTGGGTGACGGGGTCTGTGTTACACTGACTGTCCTGGGTGACGGGGTCTGTGTTACACTGACTGTCCTGGGTGACGGGGTCTGTGTTACACTGACTGTCCTGGGTGACGGGGTCTGTGTTACACTGACTGTCCTGGGTGACGGGGTCTGTGTTACACTGACTGTCCTGGGTGACGGGGACTGTGTTACACTGACTGTCCTGGGTGACGGGGACTGTGTTACACTGACTGTCCTGGGTGACGGGGTCTGTGTTACACTGACTGTCCTGGGTGACGGGGTCTGTGTTACACTGACTGTCCTGGGTGACGGGGTCTGTGTTACACTGACTGTCCTGGGTGACGGGGACTGTGTTACACTGACTGTCCTGGGTGACGGGGTCTGTGTTACACTGACTGTCCTGGGTGACGGGGACTGTGTTACACTGACTGTCCTGGGTGACGGGGTCTGTGTTACACTGACTGTCCTGGGTGACGGGGTCTGTGTTACACTGACTGTCCTGGGTGACGGGGTCTGTGTTACACTGACTGTCCTGGGTGACGGGGACTGTGTTACACTGACTGTCCTGGGTGACGGGGACTGTGTTACACTGACTGTCCTGGGTGACGGGGTCTGTGTTACACTGACTGTCCTGGGTGACGGGGTCTGTGTTACACTGACTGTCCTGGGTGACGGGGACTGTGTTACACTGACTGTCCTGGGTGACGGGGACTGTGTTACACTGACTGTCCTGGGTGACGGGGTCTGTGTTACACTGACTGTCCTGGGTGACGGGGTCTGTGTTACACTGACTGTCCTGGGTGACGGGGACTGTGTTACACTGACTGTCCTGGGTGACGGGGACTGTGTTACACTGACTGTCCTGGGTGACGGGGACTGTGTTACACTGACTGTCCTGGGTGACGGGGTCTGTGTTACACTGACTGTCCTGGGTGACGGGGACTGTGTTACACTGACTGTCCTGGGTGACGGGGACTGTGTTACACTGACTGTCCTGGGTGACGGGGACTGTGTTACACTGACTGTCCTGGGTGACGGGGTCTGTGTTACACTGACTGTCCTGGGTGACGGGGACTGTGTTACACTGACTGTCCTGGGTGACGGGGTCTGTGTTACACTGACTGTCCTGGGTGACGGGGACTGTGTTACACTGACTGTCCTGGGTGACGGGGACTGTGTTACACTGACTGTCCTGGGTGACGGGGTCTGTGTTACACTGACTGTCCTGGGTGACGGGGTCTGTGTTACACTGACTGTCCTGGGTGACGGGGTCTGTGTTACACTGACTGTCCTGGGTGACGGGGTCTGTGTTACACTGACTGTCCTGGGTGACGGGGACTGTGTTACACTGACTGTCCTGGGTGACGGGGTCTGTGTTACACTGACTGTCCTGGGTGACGGGGTCTGTGTTACACTGACTGTCCTGGGTGACGGGAACTGTGTTACCCTGACTGTCCTGGGTGACGGGGACTGTGTTACTCTGACTGTCCTGGGTGACGGGGTCTGTGTTACACTGACTGTCCTGGGTGACGAGGACTGTGTTACACTGACTGTCCTGGGTGACGGGGTCTGTGTTACAATGACTGTCCTGGGTGACGGGGTCTGTGTTACACTGACTGTCCTGGGTGACGGGGTCTGTGTTACACTGAGTGTCCTGGGTGACGGGGTCTGTGTTACACTGACTGTCCTGGGTGACGGGGTCTGTGTTACACTGACTGTCCTGGGTGACGGGGTCTGTGTTACACTGACTGTCCTGGGTGACGGGGTCTGTGTTACACTGACTGTCCTGGGTGACGGGGTCTGTGTTACACTGACTGTCCTGGGTGACGAGGACTGTGTTACACTGACTGTCCTGGGTGACGGGGACTGTGTTACACTGACTGTCCTGGGTGACGGGGTCTGTGTTACACTGACTGTCCTGGGTGACGGGGACTGTGTTACACTGACTGTCCTGGGTGACGGGGACTGTGTTACACTGACTGTCCTGGGTGACGGGGACTGTGTTACACTGACTGTCCTGGGTGACGGGGACTGTGTTACACTGACTGTCCTGGGTGACAGGGTCTGTGTTACACTGACTGTCCTGGGTGACGGGGTCTGTGTTACACTGACTGTCCTGGGTGACGGGGTCTGTGTTACACTGACTGTCCTGGGTGACGGGGTCTGTGTTACACTGACTGTCCTGGGTGACGGGGTCTGTGTTACACTGACTGTCCTGGGTGACGGGGACTGTGTTACACTGACTGTCCTGGGTGACGGGGACTGTGTTACACTGACTGTCCTGGGTGACGGGGACTGTGTTACACTGACTGTCCTGGGTGACGGGGTCTGTGTTACACTGACTGTCCTGGGTGACGGGGTCTGTGTTACACTGACTGTCCTGGGTGACGGGGTCTGTGTTACACTGACTGTCCTGGGTGACGGGGTCTGTGTTACACTGACTGTCCTGGGTGACGGGGACTGTGTTACACTGACTGTCCTGGGTGACGGGGTCTGTGTTACACTGACTGTCCTGGGTGACGGGGTCTGTGTTACACTGACTGTCCTGGGTGACGGGGTCTGTGTTACACTGACTGTCCTGGGTGACGGGGTCTGTGTTACACTGACTGTCCTGGGTGACGGGGACTGTGTTACACTGACTGCCCTGGGTGACGGGGTCTGTGTTACACTGACTGTCCTGGGTGACGGGGACTGTGTTACACTGACTGTCCTGGGTGACGGGGTCTGTGTTACACTGACTGTCCTGGGTGACGGGGACTGTGTTACACTGACTGTCCTGGGTGACGGGGTCTGTGTTACACTGACTGTCCTGGGTGACGGGGTCTGTGTTACACTGACTGTCCTGGGTGACGGGGTCTGTGTTACACTGACTGTCCTGGGTGACGGGGTCTGTGTTACACTGACTGTCCTGGGTGACGGGGACTGTGTTACACTGACTGTCCTGGGTGACGGGGTCTGTGTTACACTGACTGTCCTGGGTGACGGGGACTGTGTTACACTGACTGTCCTGGGTGACGGGGACTGTGTTACACTGACTGTCCTGGGTGACGGGGTCTGTGTTACACTGACTGTCCTGGGTGACGGGGTCTGTGTTACACTGACTGTCCTGGGTGACGGGGACTGTGTTACACTGACTGTCCTGGGTGACGGGGTCTGTGTTACACTGACTGTCCTGGGTGACGGGGACTGTGTTACACTGACTGTCCTGGGTGACGGGGTCTGTGTTACACTGACTGTCCTGGGTGACGGGGACTGTGTTACACTGACTGTCCTGGGTGACGGGGTCTGTGTTACACTGACTGTCCTGGGTGACGGGGTCTGTGTTACACTGACTGTCCTGGGTGACGGGGACTGTGTTACACTGACTGTCCTGGGTGACGGGGACTGTGTTACACTGACTGTCCTGGGTGACGGGGTCTGTGTTACACTGACTGTCCTGGGTGACGGGGTCTGTGTTACACTGACTGTCCTGGGTGACGGGGTCTGTGTTACACTGACTGTCCTGGGTGACGGGGACTGTGTTACACTGACTGTCCTGGGTGACGGGGTCTGTGTTACACTGACTGTCCTGGGTGACGGGGACTGTGTTACACTGACTGTCCTGGGTGACGGGGACTGTGTTACACTGACTGTCCTGGGTGACGGGGACTGTGTTACACTGACTGTCCTGGGTGACGGGGTCTGTGTTACACTGACTGTCCTGGGTGACGGGGTCTGTGTTACACTGACTGTCCTGGGTGACGGGGTCTGTGTTACACTGACTGTCCTGGGTGACGGGGTCTGTGTTACACTGACTGTCCTGGGTGACGGGGACTGTGTTACACTGACTGTCCTGGGTGACGGGGTCTGTGTTACACTGACTGTCCTGGGTGACGGGGACTGTGTTACACTGACTGTCCTGGGTGACGGGGACTGTGTTACACTGACTGTCCTGGGTGACGGGGACTGTGTTACACTGACTGTCCTGGGTGACGGGGACTGTGTTACACTGACTGTCCTGGGTGACGGGGTCTGTGTTACACTGACTGTCCTGGGTGACGGGGACTGTGTTACACTGACTGTCCTGGGTGACGGGGTCTGTGTTACACTGACTGTCCTGGGTGACGGGGTCTGTGTTACACTGACTGTCCTGGGTGACGGGGTCTGTGTTACACTGACTGTCCTGGGTGACGGGGACTGTGTTACACTGACTGTCCTGGGTGACGGGGTCTGTGTTACACTGACTGTCCTGGGTGACGGGGTCTGTGTTACACTGACTGTCCTGGGTGACGGGGACTGTGTTACACTGACTGTCCTGGGTGACGGGGACTGTGTTACACTGACTGTCCTGGGTGACGGGGACTGTGTTACACTGACTGTCCTGGGTGACGGGGACTGTGTTACACTGACTGTCCTGGGTGACGGGGACTGTGTTACACTGACTGTCCTGGGTGACGGGGTCTGTGTTACACTGACTGTCCTGGGTGACGGGGTCTGTGTTACACTGACTGTCCTGGGTGACGGGGACTGTGTTACACTGACTGTCCTGGGTGACGGGGTCTGTGTTACACTGACTGTCCTGGGTGACGGGGACTGTGTTACACTGACTGTCCTGGGTGACGGGGACTGTGTTACACTGACTGTCCTGGGTGACGGGGACTGTGTTACACTGACTGTCCTGGGTGACGGGGACTGTGTTACACTGACTGTCCTGGGTGACGGGGTCTGTGTTACACTGACTGTCCTGGGTGACGGGGTCTGTGTTACACTGACTGTCCTGGGTGACGGGGTCTGTGTTACACTGACTGTCCTGGGTGACGGGGACTGTGTTACACTGACTGTCCTGGGTGACGGGGTCTGTGTTACACTGACTGTCCTGGGTGACGGGGTCTGTGTTACACTGACTGTCCTGGGTGACGGGGTCTGTGTTACACTGACTGTCCTGGGTGACGGGGTCTGTGTTACACTGACTGTCCTGGGTGACGGGGTCTGTGTTACACTGACTGTCCTGGGTGACGGGGACTGTGTTACACTGACTGTCCTGGGTGACGGGGTCTGTGTTACACTGACTGTCCTGGGTGACGGGGACTGTGTTACACTGACTGTCCTGGGTGACGGGGTCTGTGTTACACTGACTGTCCTGGGTGACGGGGTCTGTGTTACACTGACTGTCCTGGGTGACGGGGACTGTGTTACACTGACTGTCCTGGGTGACGGGGACTGTGTTACACTGACTGTCCTGGGTGACGGGGTCTGTGTTACACTGACTGTCCTGGGTGACGGGGACTGTGTTACACTGACTGTCCTGGGTGACGGGGACTGTGTTACACTGACTGTCCTGGGTGACGGGGACTGTGTTACACTGACTGTCCTGGGTGACGGGGTCTGTGTTACACTGACTGTCCTGGGTGACGGGGTCTGTGTTACACTGACTGTCCTGGGTGACGGGGTCTGTGTTACACTGACTGTCCTGGGTGACGGGGACTGTGTTACACTGACTGTCCTGGGTGACGGGGTCTGTGTTACACTGACTGTCCTGGGTGACGGGGTCTGTGTTACACTGACTGTCCTGGGTGACGGGGTCTGTGTTACACTGACTGTCCTGGGTGACGGGGACTGTGTTACACTGACTGTCCTGGGTGACGGGGACTGTGTTACACTGACTGTCCTGGGTGACGGGGTCTGTGTTACACTGACTGTCCTGGGTGACGGGGTCTGTGTTACACTGACTGTCCTGGGTGACGGGGTCTGTGTTACACTGACTGTCCTGGGTGACGGGGACTGTGTTACACTGACTGTCCTGGGTGACGGGGTCTGTGTTACACTGACTGTCCTGGGTGACGGGGTCTGTGTTACACTGACTGTCCTGGGTGACGGGGACTGTGTTACACTGACTGTCCTGGGTGACGGGGACTGTGTTACACTGACTGTCCTGGGTGACGGGGTCTGTGTTACACTGACTGTCCTGGGTGACGGGGACTGTGTTACACTGACTGTCCTGGGTGACGGGGTCTGTGTTACACTGACTGTCCTGGGTGACGGGGTCTGTGTTACACTGACTGTCCTGGGTGACGGGGACTGTGTTACACTGACTGTCCTGGGTGACGGGGTCTGTGTTACACTGACTGTCCTGGGTGACGGGGACTGTGTTACACTGACTGTCCTGGGTGACGGGGACTGTGTTACACTGACTGTCCTGGGTGACGGGGTCTGTGTTACACTGACTGTCCTGGGTGACGGGGTCTGTGTTACACTGACTGTCCTGGGTGACGGGGACTGTGTTACACTGACTGTCCTGGGTGACGGGGTCTGTGTTACACTGACTGTCCTGGGTGACGGGGTCTGTGTTACACTGACTGTCCTGGGTGACGGGGACTGTGTTACACTGACTGTCCTGGGTGACGGGGACTGTGTTACACTGACTGTCCTGGGTGACGGGGTCTGTGTTACACTGACTGTCCTGGGTGACGGGGTCTGTGTTACACTGACTGTCCTGGGTGACGGGGTCTGTGTTACACTGACTGTCCTGGGTGACGGGGTCTGTGTTACACTGACTGTCCTGGGTGACGGGGACTGTGTTACACTGACTGTCCTGGGTGACGGGGTCTGTGTTACACTGACTGTCCTGGGTGACGGGGACTGTGTTACACTGACTGTCCTGGGTGACGGGGTCTGTGTTACACTGACTGTCCTGGGTGACGGGGTCTGTGTTACACTGACTGTCCTGGGTGACGGGGACTGTGTTACACTGACTGTCCTGGGTGACGGGGACTGTGTTACACTGACTGTCCTGGGTGACGGGGTCTGTGTTACACTGACTGTCCTGGGTGACGGGGTCTGTGTTACACTGACTGTCCTGGGTGACGGGGACTGTGTTACACTGACTGTCCTGGGTGACGGGGACTGTGTTACACTGACTGTCCTGGGTGACGGGGACTGTGTTACACTGACTGTCCTGGGTGACGGGGACTGTGTTACACTGACTGTCCTGGGTGACGGGGACTGTGTTACACTGACTGTCCTGGGTGACGGGGTCTGTGTTACACTGACTGTCCTGGGTGACGGGGTCTGTGTTACACTGACTGTCCTGGGTGACGGGGACTGTGTTACACTGACTGTCCTGGGTGACGGGGTCTGTGTTACACTGACTGTCCTGGGTGACGGGGTCTGTGTTACACTGACTGTCCTGGGTGACGGGGTCTGTGTTACACTGACTGTCCTGGGTGACGGGGACTGTGTTACACTGACTGTCCTGGGTGACGGGGTCTGTGTTACACTGACTGTCCTGGGTGACGGGGTCTGTGTTACACTGACTGTCCTGGGTGACGGGGTCTGTGTTACACTGACTGTCCTGGGTGACGGGGTCTGTGTTACACTGACTGTCCTGGGTGACGGGGTCTGTGTTACACTGACTGTCCTGGGTGACGGGGTCTGTGTTACACTGACTGTCCTGGGTGACGGGGTCTGTGTTACACTGACTGTCCTGGGTGACGGGGACTGTGTTACACTGACTGTCCTGGGTGACGGGGTCTGTGTTACACTGACTGTCCTGGGTGACGGGGACTGTGTTACACTGACTGTCCTGGGTGACGGGGACTGTGTTACACTGACTGTCCTGGGTGACGGGGACTGTGTTACACTGACTGTCCTGGGTGACGGGGACTGTGTTACACTGACTGTCCTGGGTGACGGGGACTGTGTTACACTGACTGTCCTGGGTGACGGGGACTGTGTTACACTGACTGTCCTGGGTGACGGGGACTGTGTTACACTGACTGTCCTGGGTGACGGGGTCTGTGTTACACTGACTGTCCTGGGTGACGGGGTCTGTGTTACACTGACTGTCCTGGGTGACGGGGTCTGTGTTACACTGACTGTCCTGGGTGACGGGGACTGTGTTACACTGACTGTCCTGGGTGACGGGTCTGTGTTACACTGACTGTCCTGGGTGACGGGGACTGTGTTACACTGACTGTCCTGGGTGACGGGGACTGTGTTACACTGACTGTCCTGGGTGACGGGGACTGTGTTACACTGACTGTCCTGGGTGACGGGGACTGTGTTACACTGACTGTCCTGGGTGACGGGGTCTGTGTTACACTGACTGTCCTGGGTGACGGGTCTGTGTTACACTGACTGTCCTGGGTGACGGGGTCTGTGTTACACTGACTGTCCTGGGTGACGGGGACTGTGTTACACTGACTGTCCTGGGTGACGGGGACTGTGTTACACTGACTGTCCTGGGTGACGGGGACTGTGTTACACTGACTGTCCTGGGTGACGGGGACTGTGTTACACTGACTGTCCTGGGTGACGGGGTCTGTGTTACACTGACTGTCCTGGGTGACGGGGTCTGTGTTACACTGACTGTCCTGGGTGACGGGGACTGTGTTACACTGACTGTCCTGGGTGACGGGGTCTGTGTTACACTGACTGTCCTGGGTGACGGGGTCTGTGTTACACTGACTGTCCTGGGTGACGGGGTCTGTGTTACACTGACTGTCCTGGGTGACGGGGTCTGTGTTACACTGACTGTCCTGGGTGACGGGGACTGTGTTACACTGACTGTCCTGGGTGACGGGGACTGTGTTACACTGACTGTCCTGGGTGACGGGGACTGTGTTACACTGACTGTCCTGGGTGACGGGGACTGTGTTACACTGACTGTCCTGGGTGACGGGGACTGTGTTACACTGACTGTCCTGGGTGACGGGGTCTGTGTTACACTGACTGTCCTGGGTGACGGGGTCTGTGTTACACTGACTGTCCTGGGTGACGGGGTCTGTGTTACACTGACTGTCCTGGGTGACGGGGTCTGTGTTACACTGACTGTCCTGGGTGACGGGGTCTGTGTTACACTGACTGTCCTGGGTGACGGGGTCTGTGTTACACTGACTGTCCTGGGTGACGGGGACTGTGTTACACTGACTGTCCTGGGTGACGGGGTCTGTGTTACACTGACTGTCCTGGGTGACGGGGTCTGTGTTACACTGACTGTCCTGGGTGACGGGGTCTGTGTTACACTGACTGTCCTGGGTGACGGGGACTGTGTTACACTGACTGTCCTGGGTGACGGGGACTGTGTTACACTGACTGTCCTGGGTGACGGGGTCTGTGTTACACTGACTGTCCTGGGTGACGGGGTCTGTGTTACACTGACTGTCCTGGGTGACGGGGACTGTGTTACACTGACTGTCCTGGGTGACGGGGACTGTGTTACACTGACTGTCCTGGGTGACGGGACTGTGTTACACTGACTGTCCTGGGTGACGGGGTCTGTGTTACACTGACTGTCCTGGCTGACGGGGACTGTGTTACACTGACTGCCCTTGGTGACGGGGACTGTGTTACACTGACTGTCCTGGGTGACGGGGACTGTGTTACACTGACTGTCCTGGGTGACGGGGTCTGTGTTACACTGACTGTCCTGGGTGACGGGGTCTGTGTTACACTGACTGTCCTGGGTGACGGGGTCTGTGTTACACTGACTGTCCTGGGTGACGGGGTCTGTGTTACACTGACTGTCCTGGGTGACGGGGACTGTGTTACACTGACTGTCCTGGGTGACGGGGACTGTGTTACACTGACTGTCCTGGGTGACGGGGACTGTGTTACACTGACTGTCCTGGGTGACGGGGACTGTGTTACACTGACTGTCCTGGGTGACGGGGACTGTGTTACACTGACTGTCCTGGGTGACGGGGTCTGTGTTACACTGACTGTCCTGGGTGACGGGGTCTGTGTTACACTGACTGTCCTGGGTGACGGGGTCTGTGTTACACTGACTGTCCTGGGTGACGGGGACTGTGTTACACTGACTGTCCTGGGTGACGGGGTCTGTGTTACACTGACTGTCCTGGGTGACGGGGACTGTGTTACACTGACTGTCCTGGTGACGGGACTGTGTTACACTGACTGTCCTGGGTGACGGGGACTGTGTTACACTGACTGTCCTGGGTGACGGGGTCTGTGTTACACTGACTGTCCTGGGTGACGGGGACTGTGTTACACTGACTGTCCTGGGTGACGGGGACTGTGTTACACTGACTGTCCTGGGTGACGGGGACTGTGTTACACTGACTGTCCTGGGTGACGGGGTCTGTGTTACACTGACTGTCCTGGGTGACGGGGTCTGTGTTACACTGACTGTCCTGGGTGACGGGGTCTGTGTTACACTGACTGTCCTGGGTGACGGGGTCTGTGTTACACTGACTGTCCTGGGTGACGGGGACTGTGTTACACTGACTGTCCTGGGTGACGGGGTCTGTGTTACACTGACTGTCCTGGGTGACGGGGACTGTGTTACACTGACTGTCCTGGGTGACGGGGTCTGTGTTACACTGACTGTCCTGGGTGACGGGGACTGTGTTACACTGACTGTCCTGGGTGACGGGGTCTGTGTTACACTGACTGTCCTGGGTGACGGGGTCTGTGTTACACTGACTGTCCTGGGTGACGGGGTCTGTGTTACACTGACTGTCCTGGGTGACGGGGTCTGTGTTACACTGACTGTCCTGGGTGACGGGGACTGTGTTACACTGACTGTCCTGGGTGACGGGGACTGTGTTACACTGACTGTCCTGGGTGACGGGGTCTGTGTTACACTGACTGTCCTGGGTGACGGGGACTGTGTTACACTGACTGTCCTGGGTGACGGGGACTGTGTTACACTGACTGTCCTGGGTGACGGGGTCTGTGTTACACTGACTGTCCTGGGTGACGGGGTCTGTGTTACACTGACTGTCCTGGGTGACGGGGTCTGTGTTACACTGACTGTCCTGGGTGACGGGGACTGTGTTACACTGACTGTCCTGGGTGACGGGGACTGTGTTACACTGACTGTCCTGGGTGACGGGGACTGTGTTACACTGACTGTCCTGGGTGACGGGGACTGTGTTACACTGACTGTCCTGGGTGACGGGGACTGTGTTACACTGACTGTCCTGGGTGACGGGGACTGTGTTACACTGACTGTCCTGGGTGACGGGGTCTGTGTTACACTGACTGTCCTGGGTGACGGGGTCTGTGTTACACTGACTGTCCTGGGTGACGGGGTCTGTGTTACACTGACTGTCCTGGGTGACGGGGACTGTGTTACACTGACTGTCCTGGGTGACGGGGTCTGTGTTACACTGACTGTCCTGGGTGACGGGGACTGTGTTACACTGACTGTCCTGGGTGACGGGGTCTGTGTTACACTGACTGTCCTGGGTGACGGGGTCTGTGTTACACTGACTGTCCTGGGTGACGGGGACTGTGTTACACTGACTGTCCTGGGTGACGGGGACTGTGTTACACTGACTGTCCTGGGTGACGGGGACTGTGTTACACTGACTGTCCTGGGTGACGGGGACTGTGTTACACTGACTGTCCTGGGTGACGGGACTGTGTTACACTGACTGTCCTGGGTGACGGGGACTGTGTTACACTGACTGTCCTGGGTGACGGGGACTGTGTTACACTGACTGTCCTGGGTGACGGGGTCTGTGTTACACTGACTGTCCTGGGTGACGGGGTCTGTGTTACACTGACTGTCCTGGGTGACGGGGTCTGTGTTACACTGACTGTCCTGGGTGACGGGGTCTGTGTTACACTGACTGTCCTGGGTGACGGGGTCTGTGTTACACTGACTGTCCTGGGTGACGGGGTCTGTGTTACACTGACTGTCCTGGGTGACGGGGACTGTGTTACACTGACTGTCCTGGGTGACGGGGACTGTGTTACACTGACTGTCCTGGGTGACGGGGTCTGTGTTACACTGACTGTCCTGGGTGACGGGGACTGTGTTACACTGACTGTCCTGGGTGACGGGGACTGTGTTACACTGACTGTCCTGGGTGACGGGGACTGTGTTACACTGACTGTCCTGGGTGACGGGGTCTGTGTTACACTGACTGTCCTGGGTGACGGGGACTGTGTTACACTGACTGTCCTGGGTGACGGGGACTGTGTTACACTGACTGTCCTGGGTGACGGGGTCTGTGTTACACTGACTGTCCTGGGTGACGGGGTCTGTGTTACACTGACTGTCCTGGGTGACGGGGACTGTGTTACACTGACTGTCCTGGGTGACGGGGTCTGTGTTACACTGACTGTCCTGGGTGACGGGGACTGTGTTACACTGACTGTCCTGGGTGACGGGGACTGTGTTACACTGACTGTCCTGGGTGACGGGGACTGTGTTACACTGACTGTCCTGGGTGACGGGGTCTGTGTTACACTGACTGTCCTGGGTGACGGGGACTGTGTTACACTGACTGTCCTGGGTGACGGGGACTGTGTTACACTGACTGTCCTGGGTGACGGGGACTGTGTTACACTGACTGTCCTGGGTGACGGGGTCTGTGTTACACTGACTGTCCTGGGTGACGGGACTGTGTTACACTGACTGTCCTGGGTGACGGGGACTGTGTTACACTGACTGTCCTGGGTGACGGGGTCTGTGTTACACTGACTGTCCTGGGTGACGGGGTCTGTGTTACACTGACTGTCCTGGGTGACGGGGTCTGTGTTACACTGACTGTCCTGGGTGACGGGGACTGTGTTACACTGACTGTCCTGGGTGACGGGGTCTGTGTTACACTGACTGTCCTGGGTGACGGGGACTGTGTTACACTGACTGTCCTGGGTGACGGGGACTGTGTTACACTGACTATCCTGGGTGACGGGGACTGTGTTACGCTGACTGTCCTGGGTGACCGGGTCTGTGTTACACTGACTGTCGTGGGTGACGGGGTCTGTGTTACACTGACTGTCCTGGGTGACGGGGACTGTGTTACACTGACTGTCCTGGGTGACGGGGACTGTGTTACACTGACTGTCCTGGGTGACGGGGTCTGTGTTACACTGACTGTCCTGGGTGACGGGGTCTGTGTTACACTGACTGTCCTGGGTGACGGGTCTGTGTTACACTGACTGTCCTGGGTGACGGGGTCTGTGTTACACTGACTGTCCTGGGTGACGGGGACTGTGTTACACTGACTGTCCTGGGTGACGGGGACTGTGTTACACTGACTGTCCTGGGTGACGGGACTGTGTTACACTGACTGTCCTGGGTGACGGGGACTGTGTTACACTGACTGTCCTGGGTGACGGGGACTGTGTTACACTGACTGTCCTGGGTGACGGGGTCTGTGTTACACTGACTGTCCTGGGTGACGGGGTCTGTGTTACACTGACTGTCCTGGGTGACGGGGTCTGTGTTACACTGACTGTCCTGGGTGACGGGGACTGTGTTACACTGACTGTCCTGGGTGACGGGGACTGTGTTACACTGACTGTCCTGGGTGACGGGGACTGTGTTACACTGACTGTCCTGGGTGACGGGGTCTGTGTTACACTGACTGTCCTGGGTGACGGGGACTGTGTTACACTGACTGTCCTGGGTGACGGGGTCTGTGTTACACTGACTGTCCTGGGTGACGGGGTCTGTGTTACACTGACTGTCCTGGGTGACGGGGACTGTGTTACACTGACTGTCCTGGGTGACGGGGTCTGTGTTACACTGACTGTCCTGGGTGACGGGGACTGTGTTACACTGACTGTCCTGGGTGACGGGGACTGTGTTACACTGACTGTCCTGGGTGACGGGGTCTGTGTTACACTGACTGTCCTGGGTGACGGGGTCTGTGTTACACTGACTGTCCTGGGTGACGGGGTCTGTGTTACACTGACTGTCCTGGGTGACGGGGACTGTGTTACACTGACTGTCCTGGGTGACGGGGTCTGTGTTACACTGACTGTCCTGGGTGACGGGGACTGTGTTACACTGACTGTCCTGGGTGACGGGGACTGTGTTACACTGACTGTCCTGGGTGACGGGGACTGTGTTACACTGACTGTCCTGGGTGACGGGGACTGTGTTACACTGACTGTCCTGGGTGACGGGGTCTGTGTTACACTGACTGTCCTGGGTGACGGGGTCTGTGTTACACTGACTGTCCTGGGTGACGGGGTCTGTGTTACACTGACTGTCCTGGGTGACGGGGACTGTGTTACACTGACTGTCCTGGGTGACGGGGACTGTGTTACACTGACTGTCCTGGGTGACGGGGTCTGTGTTACACTGACTGTCCTGGGTGACGGGGACTGTGTTACACTGACTGTCCTGGGTGACGGGGTCTGTGTTACACTGACTGTCCTGGGTGACGGGGACTGTGTTACACTGACTGTCCTGGGTGACGGGGACTGTGTTACACTGACTGTCCTGGGTGACGGGGACTGTGTTACACTGACTGTCCTGGGTGACGGGGTCTGTGTTACACTGACTGTCCTGGGTGACGGGGACTGTGTTACACTGACTGTCCTGGGTGACGGGGACTGTGTTACACTGACTGTCCTGGGTGACGGGGACTGTGTTACACTGACTGTCCTGGGTGACGGGGACTGTGTTACACTGACTGTCCTGGGTGACGGGGACTGTGTTACACTGACTGTCCTGGGTGACGGGGTCTGTGTTACACTGACTGTCCTGGGTGACGGGGACTGTGTTACACTGACTGTCCTGGGTGACGGGTCTGTGTTACACTGACTGTCCTGGGTGACGGGGTCTGTGTTACACTGACTGTCCTGGGTGACGGGGTCTGTGTTACACTGACTGTCCTGGGTGACGGGGACTGTGTTACACTGACTGTCCTGGGTGACGGGGACTGTGTTACACTGACTGTCCTGGGTGACGGGGTCTGTGTTACACTGACTGTCCTGGGTGACGGGGTCTGTGTTACACTGACTGTCCTGGGTGACGGGGTCTGTGTTACACTGACTGTCCTGGGTGACGGGGTCTGTGTTACACTGACTGTCCTGGGTGACGGGGTCTGTGTTACACTGACTGTCCTGGGTGACGGGGTCTGTGTTACACTGACTGTCCTGGGTGACGGGGACTGTGTTACACTGACTGTCCTGGGTGACGGGGACTGTGTTACACTGACTGTCCTGGGTGACGGGACTGTGTTACACTGACTGTCCTGGGTGACGGGGTCTGTGTTACACTGACTGTCCTGGGTGACGGGGTCTGTGTTACACTGACTGTCCTGGGTGACGGGGTCTGTGTTACACTGACTGTCCTGGGTGACGGGGTCTGTGTTACACTGACTGTCCTGGGTGACGGGGACTGTGTTACACTGACTGTCCTGGGTGACGGGGTCTGTGTTACACTGACTGTCCTGGGTGACGGGGACTGTGTTACACTGACTGTCCTGGGTGACGGGGACTGTGTTACACTGACTGTCCTGGGTGACGGGGTCTGTGTTACACTGACTGTCCTGGGTGACGGGGACTGTGTTACACTGACTGTCCTGGGTGACGGGGACTGTGTTACACTGACTGTCCTGGGTGACGGGGTCTGTGTTACACTGACTGTCCTGGGTGACGGGGACTGTGTTACACTGACTGTCCTGGGTGACGGGGACTGTGTTACACTGACTGTCCTGGGTGACGGGGACTGTGTTACACTGACTGTCCTGGGTGACGGGGACTGTGTTACACTGACTGTCCTGGGTGACGGGGTCTGTGTTACACTGACTGTCCTGGGTGACGGGGTCTGTGTTACACTGACTGTCCTGGGTGACGGGGTCTGTGTTACACTGACTGTCCTGGGTGACGGGGACTGTGTTACACTGACTGTCCTGGGTGACGGGTCTGTGTTACACTGACTGTCCTGGGTGACGGGGACTGTGTTACACTGACTGTCCTGGGTGACGGGGACTGTGTTACACTGACTGTCCTGGGTGACGGGGACTGTGTTACACTGACTGTCCTGGGTGACGGGGACTGTGTTACACTGACTGTCCTGGGTGACGGGGTCTGTGTTACACTGACTGTCCTGGGTGACGGGGTCTGTGTTACACTGACTGTCCTGGGTGACGGGGTCTGTGTTACACTGACTGTCCTGGGTGACGGGGACTGTGTTACACTGACTGTCCTGGGTGACGGGGTCTGTGTTACACTGACTGTCCTGGGTGACGGGGACTGTGTTACACTGACTGTCCTGGGTGACGGGGACTGTGTTACACTGACTGTCCTGGGTGACGGGGACTGTGTTACACTGACTGTCCTGGGTGACGGGGACTGTGTTACACTGACTGTCCTGGGTGACGGGGACTGTGTTACACTGACTGTCCTGGGTGACGGGGTCTGTGTTACACTGACTGTCCTGGGTGACGGGGTCTGTGTTACACTGACTGTCCTGGGTGACGGGGTCTGTGTTACACTGACTGTCCTGGGTGACGGGGTCTGTGTTACACTGACTGTCCTGGGTGACGGGGTCTGTGTTACACTGACTGTCCTGGGTGACGGGGTCTGTGTTACACTGACTGTCCTGGGTGACGGGGACTGTGTTACACTGACTGTCCTGGGTGACGGGGACTGTGTTACACTGACTGTCCTGGGTGACGGGGTCTGTGTTACACTGACTGTCCTGGGTGACGGGGACTGTGTTACACTGACTGTCCTGGGTGACGGGGTCTGTGTTACACTGACTGTCCTGGGTGACGGGGTCTGTGTTACACTGACTGTCCTGGGTGACGGGGACTGTGTTACACTGACTGTCCTGGGTGACGGGGACTGTGTTACACTGACTGTCCTGGGTGACGGGGTCTGTGTTACACTGACTGTCCTGGGTGACGGGGTCTGTGTTACACTGACTGTCCTGGGTGACGGGGACTGTGTTACACTGACTGTCCTGGGTGACGGGGACTGTGTTACACTGACTGTCCTGGGTGACGGGGACTGTGTTACACTGACTGTCCTGGGTGACGGGGTCTGTGTTACACTGACTGTCCTGGGTGACGGGGTCTGTGTTACACTGACTGTCCTGGGTGACGGGGTCTGTGTTACACTGACTGTCCTGGGTGACGGGGTCTGTGTTACACTGACTGTCCTGGGTGACGGGTCTGTGTTACACTGACTGTCCTGGGTGACGGGGACTGTGTTACACTGACTGTCCTGGGTGACGGGGTCTGTGTTACACTGACTGTCCTGGGTGACGGGGACTGTGTTACACTGACTGTCCTGGGTGACGGGGTCTGTGTTACACTGACTGTCCTGGGTGACGGGGACTGTGTTACACTGACTGTCCTGGGTGACGGGGTCTGTGTTACACTGACTGTCCTGGGTGACGGGGTCTGTGTTACACTGACTGTCCTGGGTGACGGGGACTGTGTTACACTGACTGTCCTGGGTGACGGGGACTGTGTTACACTGACTGTCCTGGGTGACGGGGACTGTGTTACACTGACTGTCCTGGGTGACGGGGACTGTGTTACACTGACTGTCCTGGGTGACGGGGACTGTGTTACACTGACTGTCCTGGGTGACGGGGACTGTGTTACACTGACTGTCCTGGGTGACGGGGTCTGTGTTACACTGACTGTCCTGGGTGACGGGGTCTGTGTTACACTGACTGTCCTGGGTGACGGGGTCTGTGTTACACTGACTGTCCTGGGTGACGGGGACTGTGTTACACTGACTGTCCTGGGTGACGGGGTCTGTGTTACACTGACTGTCCTGGGTGACGGGGACTGTGTTACACTGACTGTCCTGGGTGACGGGGACTGTGTTACACTGACTGTCCTGGGTGACGGGGTCTGTGTTACACTGACTGTCCTGGGTGACGGGGACTGTGTTACACTGACTGTCCTGGGTGACGGGGTCTGTGTTACACTGACTGTCCTGGGTGACGGGGACTGTGTTACACTGACTGTCCTGGGTGACGGGGACTGTGTTACACTGACTGTCCTGGGTGACGGGGACTGTGTTACACTGACTGTCCTGGGTGACGGGGACTGTGTTACACTGACTGTCCTGGGTGACGGGACTGTGTTACACTGACTGTCCTGGGTGACGGGGACTGTGTTACACTGACTGTCCTGGGTGACGGGGACTGTGTTACACTGACTGTCCTGGGTGACGGGGACTGTGTTACACTGACTGTCCTGGGTGACGGGACTGTGTTACACTGACTGTCCTGGGTGACGGGGACTGTGTTACACTGACTGTCCTGGGTGACGGGGTCTGTGTTACACTGACTGTCCTGGGTGACGGGGTCTGTGTTACACTGACTGTCCTGGGTGACGGGGTCTGTGTTACACTGACTGTCCTGGGTGACGGGGACTGTGTTACACTGACTGTCCTGGGTGACGGGGTCTGTGTTACACTGACTGTCCTGGGTGACGGGGACTGTGTTACACTGACTGTCCTGGGTGACGGGGTCTGTGTTACACTGACTGTCCTGGGTGACGGGGACTGTGTTACACTGACTGTCCTGGGTGACGGGGTCTGTGTTACACTGACTGTCCTGGGTGACGGGGTCTGTGTTACACTGACTGTCCTGGGTGACGGGGTCTGTGTTACACTGACTGTCCTGGGTGACGGGGTCTGTGTTACACTGACTGTCCTGGGTGACGGGGTCTGTGTTACACTGACTGTCCTGGGTGACGGGGACTGTGTTACACTGACTGTCCTGGGTGACGGGGACTGTGTTACACTGACTGTCCTGGGTGACGGGGACTGTGTTACACTGACTGTCCTGGGTGACGGGGTCTGTGTTACACTGACTGTCCTGGGTGACGGGGACTGTGTTACACTGACTGTCCTGGGTGACGGGGACTGTGTTACACTGACTGTCCTGGGTGACGGGGTCTGTGTTACACTGACTGTCCTGGGTGACGGGGACTGTGTTACACTGACTGTCCTGGGTGACGGGGTCTGTGTTACACTGACTGTCCTGGGTGACGGGGACTGTGTTACACTGACTGTCCTGGGTGACGGGGACTGTGTTACACTGACTGTCCTGGGTGACGGGGACTGTGTTACACTGACTGTCCTGGGTGACGGGGTCTGTGTTACACTGACTGTCCTGGGTGACGGGGACTGTGTTACACTGACTGTCCTGGGTGACGGGGACTGTGTTACACTGACTGTCCTGGGTGACGGGACTGTGTTACACTGACTGTCCTGGGTGACGGGGACTGTGTTACACTGACTGTCCTGGGTGACGGGGACTGTGTTACACTGACTGTCCTGGGTGACGGGGACTGTGTTACACTGACTGTCCTGGGTGACGGGGTCTGTGTTACACTGACTGTCCTGGGTGACGGGGTCTGTGTTACACTGACTGTCCTGGGTGACGGGGACTGTGTTACACTGACTGTCCTGGGTGACGGGGACTGTGTTACACTGACTGTCCTGGGTGACGGGGTCTGTGTTACACTGACTGTCCTGGGTGACGGGGACTGTGTTACACTGACTGTCCTGGGTGACGGGGACTGTGTTACACTGACTGTCCTGGGTGACGGGGTCTGTGTTACACTGACTGTCCTGGGTGACGGGGACTGTGTTACACTGACTGTCCTGGGTGACGGGGTCTGTGTTACACTGACTGTCCTGGGTGACGGGGTCTGTGTTACACTGACTGTCCTGGGTGACGGGGTCTGTGTTACACTGACTGTCCTGGGTGACGGGGACTGTGTTACACTGACTGTCCTGGGTGACGGGGTCTGTGTTACACTGACTGTCCTGGGTGACGGGGACTGTGTTACACTGACTGTCCTGGGTGACGGGGACTGTGTTACACTGACTGTCCTGGGTGACGGGACTGTGTTACACTGACTGTCCTGGGTGACGGGGACTGTGTTACACTGACTGTCCTGGGTGACGGGGACTGTGTTACACTGACTGTCCTGGGTGACGGGGTCTGTGTTACACTGACTGTCCTGGGTGACGGGTCTGTGTTACACTGACTGTCCTGGGTGACGGGGTCTGTGTTACACTGACTGTCCTGGGTGACGGGGTCTGTGTTACACTGACTGTCCTGGGTGACAGGGACTGTGTTACACTGACTGTCCTGGGTGACGGGGTCTGTGTTACACTGACTGTCCTGGGTGACGGGGTCTGTATTACACTGACTGTCCTGGGTGACGGGGTCTGTGTTACACTGACTGTCCTGGGTGACGGGGTCTGTGTTACACTGACTGTCCTGGGTGACGGGGTCTGTGTTACACTGACTGACCTGGGTGACGGGGACTGTGTTACACTGACTGTCCTGGGTGACGGGGTCTGTGTTACACTGACTGTCCTGGGTGACGGGGACTGTGTTACACTGACTGTCCTGGGTGACGGGGACTGTGTTACACTGACTGTCCTGGGTGACGGGGTCTGTGTTACACTGACTGTCCTGGGTGACGGCGTCTGTGTTACACTGACTGTCCTGGGTGACGGGGTCTGTGTTACACTGACTGTCCTGGGTGACGGGGACTGTGTTACACTGACTGTCCTGGATAACGGGGTCTGTGTTACACTGACTGTCCTGGGTGACGGGAACTGTGTTACCCTGACTGTCCTTGGTGACGGGGACTGTGTTACACTGACTGTCCTGGGTGACGGGGTCTGTGTTACACTGACTGCCCTGGGTGACGAGGACTGTGTTACACTGAATGTCCTGGGTGACGGGGTCTGTGTTACACTGACTGTCCTGGGTGACAGGGACTGTGTTACACTGACTGTCCTGGGTGACGGGGACTGTGTTACACTGACTGTCCTGGGTGACGGGGACTGTGTTACACTGACTGTCCTGGGTGACGGGGTCTGTGTTACACTGACTGTCCTGGGTGACGGGGACTGTGTTACACTGACTGTCCTGGGTGACGGGGACTGTGTTACACTGACTGTCCTGGGTGACAGGGTCTGTGTTACACTGACTGTCCTGGGTGACGGGGTCTGTGTTACACTGACTGCCTTGGGTATCGAGGACTGTGTTACACTGACTGTCCTGGGTGACGGGGTCTGTGTTACACTGACTGTCCTGGGTGACAGGGACTGTGTTACACTGACTGTCCTGGGTGACGGGGACTGTGTTACACTGACTGTCCTGGGTGACGGGGACTGTGTTACACTGACTGTCCTGGGTGACGGGACTGTGTTACACTGACTGTCCTGGGTGACGGGGTCTGTGTTACACTGACTGTCCTGGGTGACGGGGTCTGTGTTACACTGACTGTCCTGGGTGACGGGGTCTGTGTTACACTGACTGTCCTGGGTGACGGGGACTGTGTTACACTGACTGTCCTGGGTGACGGGGTCTGTGTTACACTGACTGTCCTGGGTGACGGGGACTGTGTTACACTGACTGTCCTGGGTGACGGGGACTGTGTTACACTGACTGTCCTGGGTGACGGGGACTGTGTTACACTGACTGTCCTGGGTGACGGGGACTGTGTTACACTGACTGTCCTGGGTGACGGGGTCTGTGTTACACTGACTGTCCTGGGTGACGGGGTCTGTGTTACACTGACTGTCCTGGGTGACGGGGTCTGTGTTACACTGACTGTCCTGGGTGACGGGGACTGTGTTACACTGACTGTCCTGGGTGACGGGGTCTGTGTTACACTGACTGTCCTGGGTGACGGGGACTGTGTTACACTGACTGTCCTGGGTGACGGGGACTGTGTTACACTGACTGTCCTGGGTGACGGGGTCTGTGTTACACTGACTGTCCTGGGTGACGGGGACTGTGTTACACTGACTGTCCTGGGTGACGGGGTCTGTGTTACACTGACTGTCCTGGGTGACGGGGTCTGTGTTACACTGACTGTCCTGGGTGACGGGGACTGTGTTACACTGACTGTCCTGGGTGACGGGGACTGTGTTACACTGACTGTCCTGGGTGACGGGGTCTGTGTTACACTGACTGTCCTGGGTGACGGGGTCTGTGTTACACTGACTGTCCTGGGTGACGGGGTCTGTGTTACACTGACTGTCCTGGGTGACGGGGTCTGTGTTACACTGACTGTCCTGGGTGACGGGACTGTGTTACACTGACTGTCCTGGGTGACGGGGACTGTGTTACACTGACTGTCCTGGGTGACGGGGACTGTGTTACACTGACTGTCCTGGGTGACGGGGACTGTGTTACACTGACTGTCCTGGGTGACGGGGTCTGTGTTACACTGACTGTCCTGGGTGACGGGGACTGTGTTACACTGACTGTCCTGGGTGACGGGGTCTGTGTTACACTGACTGTCCTGGGTGACGGGGTCTGTGTTACACTGACTGTCCTGGGTGACGGGGTCTGTGTTACACTGACTGTCCTGGGTGACGGGGACTGTGTTACACTGACTGTCCTGGGTGACGGGGTCTGTGTTACACTGACTGTCCTGGGTGACGGGGACTGTGTTACACTGACTGTCCTGGGTGACGGGGTCTGTGTTACACTGACTGTCCTGGGTGACGGGGACTGTGTTACACTGACTGTCCTGGGTGACGGGGTCTGTGTTACACTGACTGTCCTGGGTGACGGGGTCTGTGTTACACTGACTGTCCTGGGTGACGGGGACTGTGTTACACTGACTGTCCTGGGTGACGGGGTCTGTGTTACACTGACTGTCCTGGGTGACGGGGACTGTGTTACACTGACTGTCCTGGGTGACGGGGACTGTGTTACACTGACTGTCCTGGGTGACGGGGTCTGTGTTACACTGACTGTCCTGGGTGACGGGGTCTGTGTTACACTGACTGTCCTGGGTGACGGGGACTGTGTTACACTGACTGTCCTGGGTGACGGGGACTGTGTTACACTGACTGTCCTGGGTGACGGGGTCTGTGTTACACTGACTGTCCTGGGTGACGGGGACTGTGTTACACTGACTGTCCTGGGTGACGGGGACTGTGTTACACTGACTGTCCTGGGTGACGGGGACTGTGTTACTCTGACTGTCCTGGGTGACGGGGTCTGTGTTACACTGACTGTCCTGGGTGACGGGGTCTGTGTTACACTGACTGTCCTGGGTGACGGGGACTGTGTTACACTGACTGCCCTGGGTTACGGGGACTGTGTTACTCTGACTGTCCTGGGTGACAGGGTCTGTGTTACATTGACTGTCCTGGGTGAAAGGACTGTGTTACACTGACTGTCCTTTGTGACGGGGACTGTGTTACACTGACTGTCCTGGGTGACGGGGACTGTGTTACACTGACTGTCCTGGGTGACGGGGACTGTGTTACACTGACTGTCCTGGGTGACGGGGTCTGTGTTCCAATGACTGTCCTGGGTGACGGGGTCTGTGTTACACTGACTGTCCTGGGTGACGGGGTCTGTGTTACACTGACTGTCCTGGGTGACGGGGTCTGTGTTACACTGACTGTCCTGGGTGACGGGGACTGTGTTACACTGACTGTCCTGGGTGACGGGGTCTGTGTTACACTGACTGTCCTGGGTGACGGGGTCTGTGTTACACTGACTGTCCTGGGTGACGGGGTCTGTGTTACACTGACTGTCCTGGGTGACGGGGTCTGTGTTACACTGACTGTCCTGGGTGACGGGGTCTGTGTTACACTGACTGTCCTGGGTGACGGGGTCTGTGTTACACTGACTGTCCTGGGTGACGGGGTCTGTGTTACACTGACTGTCCTGGGTGACGGGGTCTGTGTTACACTGACTGTCCTGGGTGACGGGGTCTGTGTTACACTGACTGTCCTGGGTGACGGGGACTGTGTTACACTGACTGTCCTGGGTGACGGGGACTGTGTTACACTGACTGTCCTGGGTGACGGGGTCTGTGTTACACTGACTGTCCTGGGTGACGGGGTCTGTGTTACACTGACTGTCCTGGGTGACGGGGTCTGTGTTACACTGACTGTCCTGGGTGACGGGGTCTGTGTTACACTGACTGTCCTGGGTGACGGGGACTGTGTTACACTGACTGTCCTGGGTGACGGGGTCTGTGTTACACTGACTGTCCTGGGTGACGGGGACTGTGTTACACTGACTGTCCTGGGTGACGGGGTCTGTGTTACACTGACTGTCCTGGGTGACGGGGACTGTGTTACACTGACTGTCCTGGGTGACGGGGACTGTGTTACACTGACTGTCCTGGGTGACGGGGACTGTGTTACACTGACTGTCCTGGGTGACGGGGACTGTGTTACACTGACTGTCCTGGGTGACGGGGACTGTGTTACACTGACTGTCCTGGGTGACGGGGTCTGTGTTACACTGACTGTCCTGGGTGACGGGGACTGTGTTACACTGACTGTCCTGGGTGACGGGGTCTGTGTTACACTGACTGTCCTGGGTGACGGGGACTGTGTTACACTGACTGTCCTGGGTGACGGGGACTGTGTTACACTGACTGTCCTGGGTGACGGGGTCTGTGTTACACTGACTGTCCTGGGTGACGGGGTCTGTGTTACACTGACTGTCCTGGGTGACGGGGTCTGTGTTACACTGACTGTCCTGGGTGACGGGGTCTGTGTTACACTGACTGTCCTGGGTGACGGGGACTGTGTTACACTGACTGTCCTGGGTGACGGGGACTGTGTTACACTGACTGTCCTGGGTGACGGGGTCTGTGTTACACTGACTGTCCTGGGTGACGGGGTCTGTGTTACACTGACTGTCCTGGGTGACGGGGACTGTGTTACACTGACTGTCCTGGGTGACGGGGTCTGTGTTACACTGACTGTCCTGGGTGACGGGGACTGTGTTACACTGACTGTCCTGGGTGACGGGGACTGTGTTACACTGACTGTCCTGGGTGACGGGGTCTGTGTTACACTGACTGTCCTGGGTGACGGGGACTGTGTTACACTGACTGTCCTGGGTGACGGGGACTGTGTTACACTGACTGTCCTGGGTGACGGGGTCTGTGTTACACTGACTGTCCTGGGTGACGGGGACTGTGTTACACTGACTGTCCTGGGTGACGGGGTCTGTGTTACACTGACTGTCCTGGGTGACGGGGTCTGTGTTACACTGACTGTCCTGGGTGACGGGGTCTGTGTTACACTGACTGTCCTGGGTGACGGGGACTGTGTTACACTGACTGTCCTGGGTGACGGGGTCTGTGTTACACTGACTGTCCTGGGTGACGGGGACTGTGTTACACTGACTGTCCTGGGTGACGGGGACTGTGTTACACTGACTGTCCTGGGTGACGGGGACTGTGTTACACTGACTGTCCTGGGTGACGGGGTCTGTGTTACACTGACTGTCCTGGGTGACGGGGTCTGTGTTACACTGACTGTCCTGGGTGACGGGGTCTGTGTTACACTGACTGTCCTGGGTGACGGGGTCTGTGTTACACTGACTGTCCTGGGTGACGGGGTCTGTGTTACACTGACTGTCCTGGGTGACGGGGTCTGTGTTACACTGACTGTCCTGGGTGACGGGGACTGTGTTACACTGACTGTCCTGGGTGACGGGGACTGTGTTACACTGACTGTCCTGGGTGACGGGGTCTGTGTTACACTGACTGTCCTGGGTGACGGGGACTGTGTTACACTGACTGTCCTGGGTGACGGGACTGTGTTACACTGACTGTCCTGGGTGACGGGGACTGTGTTACACTGACTGTCCTGGGTGACGGGGACTGTGTTACACTGACTGTCCTGGGTGACGGGGTCTGTGTTACACTGACTGTCCTGGGTGACGGGGTCTGTGTTACACTGACTGTCCTGGGTGACGGGGTCTGTGTTACACTGACTGTCCTGGGTGACGGGGACTGTGTTACACTGACTGTCCTGGGTGACGGGGTCTGTGTTACACTGACTGTCCTGGGTGACGGGGACTGTGTTACACTGACTGTCCTGGGTGACGGGGTCTGTGTTACACTGACTGTCCTGGGTGACGGGGTCTGTGTTACACTGACTGTCCTGGGTGACGGGGACTGTGTTACACTGACTGTCCTGGGTGACGGGGTCTGTGTTACACTGACTGTCCTGGGTGACGGGGTCTGTGTTACACTGACTGTCCTGGGTGACGGGGACTGTGTTACACTGACTGTCCTGGGTGACGGGGTCTGTGTTACACTGACTGTCCTGGGTGACGGGGACTGTGTTACACTGACTGCCCTGGGTGACGGGGTCTGTTTTACACTGTCTGTCCTGGGTGACGGGGACTGTGTTACACTGACTGTCCTGGGTGATGAGGACTGTGTTACACTGACTGTCCTGGGTGACGGGAACTGTGTTACACTGACTGTCCTGGGTGACGGGGACTGTGTTACACTGACTGTCCTGGGTGACGGGGTCTGTGTTACACTGACTGTCCTGGGTGACGGGGACTGTGTTACACTGACTGCCCTTGGTGACGGGGACTGTGTTACACTGACTGTCCTGGGTGACGGGGTCTGTGTTACACTGACTGTCCTGGGTGACGGGGTCTGTGTTACACTGACTGTCCTGGGTGACGGGGACTGTGTTACACTGACTGTCCTGGGTGACGGGGACTGTGTTACACTGACTGTCCTGGGTGACGGGGACTGTGTTACACTGACTGTCCTGGGTGACGGGGACTGTGTTACACTGACTGTCCTGGGTGACGGGACTGTGTTACACTGACTGTCCTGGGTGACGGGGTCTGTGTTACACTGACTGTCCTGGGTGACGGGGTCTGTGTTACACTGACTGTCCTGGGTGACGGGGTCTGTGTTACACTGACTGTCCTGGGTGACGGGTCTGTGTTACACTGACTGTCCTGGGTGACGGGGTCTGTGTTACACTGACTGTCCTGGGTGACGGGGACTGTGTTACACTGACTGTCCTGGGTGACGGGGACTGTGTTACACTGACTGTCCTGGGTGACGGGACTGTGTTACACTGACTGTCCTGGGTGACGGGGACTGTGTTACACTGACTGTCCTGGGTGACGGGGTCTGTGTTACACTGACTGTCCTGGGTGACGGGGTCTGTGTTACACTGACTGTCCTGGGTGACGGGGTCTGTGTTACACTGACTGTCCTGGGTGACGGGGACTGTGTTACACTGACTGTCCTGGGTGACGGGGACTGTGTTACACTGACTGTCCTGG
This sequence comes from Carcharodon carcharias, assembly GCF_017639515.1. Lineage (NCBI taxonomy): Eukaryota > Metazoa > Chordata > Chondrichthyes > Lamniformes > Lamnidae > Carcharodon > Carcharodon carcharias. The sequence goes on along the minus strand of NC_054471.1, from coordinate 5,299,683 downwards.
GTGACGGGGACTGTGTTACACTGACTGTCCTGGGTGACGGGGACTGTGTTACACTGACTGTCCTGGGTGACGGGGTCTGTGTTACACTGACTGTCCTGGGTGACGGGGTCTGTGTTACACTGACTGTCCTGGGTGACGGGGTCTGTGTTACACTGACTGTCCTGGGTGACGGGGTCTGTGTTACACTGACTGTCCTGGGTGACGGGGACTGTGTTACACTGACTGTCCTGGGTGACGGGGACTGTGTTACACTGACTGTCCTGGGTGACGGGGTCTGTGTTACACTGACTGTCCTGGGTGACGGGGTCTGTGTTACACTGACTGTCCTGGGTGACGGGGTCTGTGTTACACTGACTGTCCTGGGTGACGGGGTCTGTGTTACACTGACTGTCCTGGGTGACGGGGACTGTGTTACACTGACTGTCCTGGGTGACGGGGTCTGTGTTACACTGACTGTCCTGGGTGACGGGGTCTGTGTTACACTGACTGTCCTGGGTGACGGGGTCTGTGTTACACTGACTGTCCTGGGTGACGGGGACTGTGTTACACTGACTGTCCTGGGTGACGGGGACTGTGTTACACTGACTGTCCTGGGTGACGGGGTCTGTGTTACACTGACTGTCCTGGGTGACGGGGACTGTGTTACACTGACTGTCCTGGGTGACGGGGACTGTGTTACACTGACTGTCCTGGGTGACGGGGTCTGTGTTACACTGACTGTCCTGGGTGATGCGGACTGTGTTACACTGACTGTCCTGGGTGACGGGGACTGTGTTACACTGACTGTCCTGGGTGACAGGGACTGTGTTACACTGACTGTCCTGGGTGACGGGGTCTGTGTTACACTGACTGTCCTGGGTGACGGGGTCTGTGTTACACTGACTGTCCTGGGTGACGGGGTCTGTGTTACACTGACTGTCCTGGGTGACGGGGACTGTGTTACACTGACTGTCCTGGGTGACGGGGACTGTGTTACACTGACTGTCCTGGGTGACGGGACTGTGTTACACTGACTGTCCTGGGTGACGGGACTGTGTTACACTGACTGTCCTGGGTGACGGGGTCTGTGTTACACTGACTGTCCTGGGTGACGGCGTCTGTGTTACACTGACTGTCCTGGGTGACGGGGTCTGTGTTACACTGACTGTCCTGGGTGACGGGGACTGTGTTACACTGACTGTCCTGGATAACGGGGTCTGTGTTACACTGACTGTCCTGGGTGACGGGAACTGTGTTACCCTGACTGTCCTTGGTGACGGGGACTGTGTTACACTGACTGTCCTGGGTGACGGGGTCTGTGTTACACTGACTGTCCTGGGTGACGAGGACTGTGTTACACTGACTGTCCTGGGTGACGGGGACTGTGTTACACTGACTGTCCTGGGTGACGGGGACTGTGTTACACTGACTGTCCTGGGTGACGGGGACTGTGTTACACTGACTGTCCTGGGTGACGGGGACTGTGTTACACTGACTGTCCTGGGTGACGGGGTCTGTGTTACACTGACTGTCCTGGGTGACGGGGTCTGTGTTACACTGACTGTCCTGGGTGACGGGGTCTGTGTTACACTGACTGTCCTGGGTGACGGGGTCTGTGTTACACTGACTGTCCTGGGTGACGGGGTCTGTGTTACACTGACTGTCCTGGGTGACTGGGACTGTGTTACACTGACTGTCCTGGGTGACGGGGACTGTGTTACACTGACTGTCCTGGGTGACGGGGACTGTGTTACACTGACTGTCCTGGGTGACGGGGTCTGTGTTACACTGACTGTCCTGGGTGACGGGGTCTGTGTTACACTGACTGTCCTGGGTGACGGGGACTGTGTTACACTGACTGTCCTGGGTGACGGGGACTGTGTTACACTGACTGTCCTGGGTGACGGGGACTGTGTTACACTGACTGTCCTGGGTGACGGGGACTGTGTTACACTGACTGTCCTGGGTGACGGGGTCTGTGTTACACTGACTGTCCTGGGTGACGGGGTCTGTGTTACACTGACTGTCCTGGGTGACGGGGACTGTGTTACACTGACTGTCCTGGGTGACGGGGTCTGTGTTACACTGACTGTCCTGGGTGACGGGGACTGTGTTACACTGACTGTCCTGGGTGACGGGGACTGTGTTACACTGACTGTCCTGGGTGACGGGGTCTGTGTTACACTGACTGTCCTGGGTGACGGGGACTGTGTTACACTGACTGTCCTGGGTGACGGGGACTGTGTTACACTGACTGTCCTGGGTGACGGGGACTGTGTTACACTGACTGTCCTGGGTGACGGGGTCTGTGTTACACTGACTGTCCTGGGTGACGGGGACTGTGTTACACTGACTGTCCTGGGTGACGGGGACTGTGTTACACTGACTGTCCTGGGTGACGGGGACTGTGTTACACTGACTGTCCTGGGTGACGGGGTCTGTGTTACACTGACTGTCCTGGGTGACGGGGACTGTGTTACACTGACTGTCCTGGGTGACGGGGACTGTGTTACACTGACTGTCCTGGGTGACGGGGACTGTGTTACACTGACTGTCCTGGGTGACGGGGTCTGTGTTACACTGACTGTCCTGGGTGACGGGGACTGTGTTACACTGACTGTCCTGGGTGACGGGGTCTGTGTTACACTGACTGTCCTGGGTGACGGGGACTGTGTTACACTGACTGTCCTGGGTGACGGGGTCTGTGTTACACTGACTGTCCTGGGTGACGGGGACTGTGTTACACTGACTGTCCTGGGTGACGGGGTCTGTGTTACACTGACTGTCCTGGGTGACGGGGACTGTGTTACACTGACTGTCCTGGGTGACGGGGTCTGTGTTACACTGACTGTCCTGGGTGACGGGGACTGTGTTACACTGACTGTCCTGGGTGACGGGGTCTGTGTTACACTGACTGTCCTGGGTGACGGGGACTGTGTTACACTGACTGTCCTGGGTGACGGGGTCTGTGTTACACTGACTGTCCTGGGTGACGGGGACTGTGTTACACTGACTGTCCTGGGTGACGGGGTCTGTGTTACACTGACTGTCCTGGGTGACGGGGACTGTGTTACACTGACTGTCCTGGGTGACGGGGTCTGTGTTACACTGACTGTCCTGGGTGACGGGGTCTGTGTTACACTGACTGTCCTGGGTGACGGGGTCTGTGTTACACTGACTGTCCTGGGTGACGGGGTCTGTGTTACACTGACTGTCCTGGGTGACGGGGTCTGTGTTACACTGACTGTCCTGGGTGACGGGGACTGTGTTACACTGACTGTCCTGGGTGACGGGGACTGTGTTACACTGACTGTCCTGGGTGACGGGGTCTGTGTTACACTGACTGTCCTGGGTGACGGGGTCTGTGTTACACTGACTGTCCTGGGTGACGGGGTCTGTGTTACACTGACTGTCCTGGGTGACGGGGTCTGTGTTACACTGACTGTCCTGGGTGACGGGGACTGTGTTACACTGACTGTCCTGGGTGACGGGGTCTGTGTTACACTGACTGTCCTGGGTGACGGGGACTGTGTTACACTGACTGTCCTGGGTGACGGGGTCTGTGTTACACTGACTGTCCTGGGTGACGGGGACTGTGTTACACTGACTGTCCTGGGTGACGGGGTCTGTGTTACACTGACTGTCCTGGGTGACGGGGACTGTGTTACACTGACTGTCCTGGGTGACGGGGACTGTGTTACACTGACTGTCCTGGGTGACGGGGTCTGTGTTACACTGACTGTCCTGGGTGACGGGGTCTGTGTTACACTGACTGTCCTGGGTGACGGGGACTGTGTTACACTGACTGTCCTGGGTGACGGGGTCTGTGTTACACTGACTGTCCTGGGTGACGGGGTCTGTGTTACACTGACTGTCCTGGGTGACGGGGTCTGTGTTACACTGACTGTCCTGGGTGACGGGACTGTGTTACACTGACTGTCCTGGGTGACGGGGTCTGTGTTACACTGACTGTCCTGGGTGACGGGGTCTGTGTTACACTGACTGTCCTGGGTGACGGGGTCTGTGTTACACTGACTGTCCTGGGTGACGGGGACTGTGTTACACTGACTGTCCTGGGTGACGGGACTGTGTTACACTGACTGTCCTGGGTGACGGGGACTGTGTTACACTGACTGTCCTGGGTGACGGGGACTGTGTTACACTGACTGTCCTGGGTGACGGGGACTGTGTTACACTGACTGTCCTGGGTGACGGGGACTGTGTTACACTGACTGTCCTGGGTGACGGGGACTGTGTTACACTGACTGTCCTGGGTGACGGGGTCTGTGTTACACTGACTGTCCTGGGTGACGGGGACTGTGTTACACTGACTGTCCTGGGTGACGGGGACTGTGTTACACTGACTGTCCTGGGTGACGGGGTCTGTGTTACACTGACTGTCCTGGGTGACGGGGACTGTGTTACACTGACTGTCCTGGGTGACGGGGACTGTGTTACACTGACTGTCCTGGGTGACGGGGACTGTGTTACACTGACTGTCCTGGGTGACGGGGACTGTGTTACACTGACTGTCCTGGGTGACGGGGACTGTGTTACACTGACTGTCCTGGGTGACGGGGACTGTGTTACACTGACTGTCCTGGGTGACGGGGTCTGTGTTACACTGACTGTCCTGGGTGACGGGGTCTGTGTTACACTGACTGTCCTGGGTGACGGGGACTGTGTTACACTGACTGTCCTGGGTGACGGGGACTGTGTTACACTGACTGTCCTGGGTGACGGGGTCTGTGTTACACTGACTGTCCTGGGTGACGGGGTCTGTGTTACACTGACTGTCCTGGGTGACGGGGACTGTGTTACACTGACTGTCCTGGGTGACGGGGACTGTGTTA